>NW_019154155.1:7244944-7421199 GCF_002288905.1 Enhydra lutris kenyoni | reverse complement strand
AATAGAAAACCTGAACAGACACATAACCAGTAAGGAGATTGAAGCAGCCATCAAAAATTTCCCAACAAAGAGCCCAGGGCCAGATGGCTTCCCAGGGGAATTCTACCAAACATTGGAAGAAGAATTAATTCCTATTCTCCGGAAACTGTTCCAAAAAATAGAAATGGAAGGAAAACTTCCAAACTCATTTTATGAGGCCAGCATCACCTTGATCCCAAAACCAGACAAGGATGCCATCAAAAAAGAGAATTATAAACCAATATCCTTGATGAACACAGATGCGAAAATTCTCACCAAAGTCATAGCCAATAGGATCCAACGGTACATTAAAAGGATTATTCACCATGACCAAGTGGGATTTATTCCAGGGCTGCAAGCTTGGTTCAACATCTGCAAATCAATCAACGTGATACAATACATCAATAAAAGAAAGAAAAAGAACCATATGATACTCTCCATAGATGCTGAAAAAGCATTTGACAAAGTACAGCATCCCTTCCTGATCAAAATTCTTCAAAGTTTAGGGATAGAGGTCACATACCTCAAAATCATCAAAGCCATCTATGAAAAACCCACGGCAAATATCATTCTCAATGGAGAAAAACTGAAAGCTTTTCCGCTAAGGTCAGGAACACGGCAGGGATGTCCGTTATCACCACTGCTATTCAACATAGTACTAGAAGTCCTAGCCTCAGCAATCAGACAACAAAAGGAAATTAAAGGCATCCAAATGGGCAAAGAAGAAGTCAAACTATCACTCTTTGCAGATGATATGATACTATATGTGGAAAACCTAAAAACCTCCACTCCAAATCTGCTAGAACTTGTACAGGAATTCAGTAAAGTGTTAGGATATAAAACCAATGCACAGAAATCAGTTGCATTTCTTTACACCAACAACCAGACAGAAGAAAGAGAAATTAAGGAGTCAATTCCATGTACAATTGCATCCAAAATCATAAGATACCTAGGAATAATCCTAACCAAAGAGGCAAAGAATCTATACTCAGAAAACTATAAAGTACTCATGAAAGAAATTGAGGAAGACACAAAAAAATGGAAAAATGTTCCATGCTCATGGGTTGGAAGAACAAATATTGTGAAAATGTCTATGCTACCTAAAGTAATCTACACATTTGATGCAATCCCTATCAAAATACCATCCATTTTTTTCAACGAAATGGAACAAATAATCCTAAAATTTATATGGAACCAAAAAAGACCTCGAATAGCCAAAGGAATATTGAAAAAGGAAGCCAAAGTTGGTGGTATCACAATTCGGGACTTCAAGCTCTATTACAAAGCTGTCATCATCAAGATAGTATGGTACTGGCACAAAAACAGACACATAGATCAATGGAACAGAATAGAGAGCCAAGAAATAGACCCTCAACTCTATGGTCAACTAATCCTCGACAAAGCAGGAAAGAATATCCAATGGAAAAAAGACATACTCTTCAACAAATGGTGTTGGGAAAATTGGACAGCCACATGCAGAAAAATGAAACTGGACCATTTCCTTACACCACACATGAAAATAGACTCAAAATGGATGAAGGACCTCAATGTGAGAAAGGAATCCATCAAAATCCTTGAGGAGAACACAGGCAGCAACCTCTTTGACCTCAGCCGCAGCAACTTCTTCCTAGAAACATCGCCAAAGGCAAGGAGAGCAAGGACAAAATAAACTATTGGACTTCATCAAGATCAAATGCTTTTGCACAGTAAAGGAAACAGTTCACAAAACCAAAAGACAACTGACAGATGGGGAGAAGATATTTGCAAATGACATATCAGAAAAAGTGCTAGTACCCAAAATCAATAAAGAGCTTAGCAAACTCAACACCCAAAACACTAATAATCCAATCAAGAAAAGGGCAGAGGACATGAATAGACATTTCTGCAAAAAAGACATCCAGATGGCCAACAGACACATGAAAAAGTGCTCCACATCACTCGGCATCAGGGAAATACAAATCAAAACCACAATGAGCTATCACCTCACACCAGTCAAAACGGCTAAAACTAACAAGTCAGGGAATGACAGATGCTGGTGAGGATGCGGAGAAAGGGGAACCCTCTTACACTGCTGTTGGGAATGCAAGCTGGTGTAACCTCTCTGGAAAACAGCATGAAGGTTCCTCAAAAATTTGAAAATAGAGCTACCCTATGACCCAGCAATTGCACTACTGGGTATTTACCCTAAAGATACAAATGAAGTGATCCAAAGGGGCATGTACACACAAATGTTTATAGCAGCACTGTCCACAATAGCCAAAGTATGGAAAAAACCTAGATGTCCATCAACAGATAAATGAATAAAGAAATGTGATATATATATACAATGGATTACTATGCAGCCATCAAAAGAAATGAAATCTTGCCATTTGCGATGACGATGGTGGAACTAGAGGGTATTATGCTTAGGGAAATAAGTCAATCAGAGAAAGACAACAATCATATGATCTCCCTGATATGAGGAAGTAGTGATTCAACGTGGGGGGTTTGGGGGATAGGAAAAGAAAAAATGAAACAAAATGGGATCAGGAGGGAGACAAACCATAAGAAACTCTTAATCTCACAAAACAAACTGAGGGTTGCCGGGGGGAGGGGGTAGGGAGAGGGTGGTGTGGTTATAGACATTGGGGAGGGTATGTGCTATGGTGAGTGCTGTGAAGTGTGTAAACCTGGCAATTCACAACCTGTACCCCTGGGGCTAATAATATATTATACGTTTATAAAAAAATAAAAAATTATCAATTAAAAAAAAAGAAGAAATCAGAGAGGGAAACAAACCACGAGAGACCCTGGACTCCAGGAAACAAACTGAAGGTTACAGAAGGGAGAGGGATGGGAGAATGGGGTAAATGGGTAATGGATGTTAAGGAGGACATGTGTGATGAACATTGGGTATTAAGTGCAAATAATGAATCACTGAACACTACGTCAAAAACTAATGATGTACTATAGAGTGGCTAACTGAACATTAAAAAAAAAAAACCAACAAAACAAAAACCTGATGCTCTCTTGCAAATCAGGGGTCTCTTGAGCGTCTTTTGAGTACATTAAAATGTAGTTACGATTTACTTTGTTCAAATTATTGATGCCCTATCAAAATATGTAATAATTCCTTCAGTATTAGAAGGAAATATCCAAAACAAAATCCAGAAAGAGGAAACTCCTTTTATGATGAAGTAGAAATAATAATTTGTATACTTTTAATTCTTTCCTTCCTTGAACTAGATCATTCAAATTGCTCTTATCTGGGAGAATAGAAGGAAGTATTTGGTATAACAATTTTCCCAGTCCTTAGATTTGATTTCCGAGCACGTTTAGGAATTTTCTTTTTTCTTTTTCTTATTTCTGTTCTTAACAGGGCAGGAAGCTGTGCTTTTCCCTACAGAAAAGTCACAGACAACAGGCTAGCCTGTGGCTCACTTTAGTCCTTACCCTTCTGTATTTAAAATGCTGTCACAGGATTTCTTCTAAACCACCCAAACTTGGGCTATTTTCTCTCTGCATTTCTATTTGCCACTTACTCTGTCCTCTGGTGTTGCAATATCAGTTTAGACTTCCTCTTCTCTCTCTATGTCTGATATAAAGGTCTTCTGTCAGCAAAATTGGTGACATGGTCTTTCATGTTAATTTTTAAGATAAATTAATCATTTGTAGTTGGTTGATTATTTTAATTATGAAGTCAAATAACTTATTTTCTATTCACTGCCTAAGAATAGTTTTTAATATTCACAAGAGAATGTTCATGTAAAAGAGAGATTATTTTAAGTTATATATATGTCAATATGGAAAGAAGACAATGTCTACCAGAGGCAATCGTTTGGAAGAGATCAGTCTCTAAATGTATTTGTACGTAAATTCAGAGTTCTGAAATTATAGTTCCAAGATCATGATGTAATTGGGAAGTATTCCATTGAAATTGATATTTCCATTTTAAGTAAATTTAGTCACATGGTCCATTGCTAAAATAATTATATTTGTATCGCATATGTAGCATGATACAAAGTATCTTAAAATTTAAAATTAAAATTAAAAAAAGATTCTGAATAGCTAAAACACTGATTTTGGTTTAGTACATTTAGTTTAGCACATTTCATTTAGTACATTTAGTACAATAAAAAAATGAGGTGAATTGAGATACGGACTCTTAATTTCAGCTCAGGTCATGATTCCAGTGTCCTGGGATCAAGCCCCACATCGGGCTCTCTGCTCAGTGGCGAGCCTGCTTCCCCTTCTCTCTCTGCCTGCCTCTCTACCTACTTGTGATTTCTCTTTCTGTCAAATAAATAAAGAAAATTAAAAAAAAAAAAAAGAAGTGAATTGAGCTATGGACTCTTAATTTCAGCTCCAGTCATGATCTTGGGGTCCCGGGATTGAGCCCCATATCATGTTCTCAGCTTAGCACAGAGTCTGCTTGTCCCTCTCCCTCTGCTCCTTTCCCTGCTCACATGCACTCTTTCTCAGTAAATAAATAAACAAAAAAAATTTTAAAAAATGAAATGTAGAAACAACATGACAATTGCAAATCAAATAAAGATATTTAGAGGTTCCAATATCTTAAAGTTCCTTCATTGTCTCTTATGATTGAATTTAAGCTCATCATTTCCTGTTTTTCAACTGAATTGTCTTAGTATCATGATGGTATTAGAGCCTTTTCTCCCACAGATCATGATATTTGATTACTTTCTTTTTTTAGTTAACATACAATATGTTATTTGTTTCAGTGGTAAAAGGTCTGTGATTCATGAGTCTTAAACAATTCACAGTGCTCACCATAGCACAAAGCCTTCACAATATCCATCACCCAGCCACCCCATCTTGACCACCCCCCTTCACTCCAGCCACCCTCAGTTTGTTTCCTGAGATCACTGTGGTTTTGATTAGGATTTCCCTGATGCTGAATGATGTTGAGCACTTTTCATGTGTCTGTTAGATACTTGGATGTCTTCTTTGCAGAAATGTTTGTTCATGTCTTCTGCCCATTTCTTGATTGGGTTATCTGTTCTTTTGGGTGTTGAGTTTGATAAGTTCTTTATAGATTTTGGATACTAGCCCCTTAGCTGATATGTCACTTGAAAATATCTCCTCCCATTCTGTCAGTTTTCTTTTGGTTTTGTTAACTGTTTCCTTTGCTGTGCAAAAGCTTTTTATCTTGATGAGGTCCCAATAGTTCATTTCTGCCTTTGTTTCCCTTGCCTTTGGAGATGTGTCTAGCAAGAAGTTGCTGTAGTCAAGGTCAAAGGAGTTGCTGCCTAGGTTCTCCTCAAAGATTTTGATGGACTCCTGTCTTACATTGAGGTCTTTCATCCATTTTTGAGTCTATTTTTGTGTGTGGTGTAAGGAAATGGTCCACTTTCATGTGGCTGTCCAATTTTCCCAACACCATTTGTTGAAGAAACTGTCTTCTCCAATGATTACTGTCTCCTGATTTGTCAAAGATTAGTTGACCATAGAGCTGAGGGTCCATTTCTGAGCTCTATATTCTGTTCCACTGATACATATGTCTGCTTTTGTGCCAGTGCCATATGGTCTTGATGATTATAGTTTGGTAATAGAGCTTGAAGTCCAGAATTGTGCTGTGACCAGGTTTGGTTTTCTTTTCCAACATTCTTTTGGGTATTTGGTGCCTTTTCTGGTTCCATACAAATTTTAGGATTATTTGTTCCAGTTCTGTGAAAACAGTTGATGGTATTTTGATAGGGACTGCGTTGACTGTGTAGATTGCTCTAGGTAGCATAGAGATTTTCACAATATTTGTTCCTCCAATATATGAGCATGGAACATGTTTCCATTTCTTTGTGTCTTCCTCAATTTCTTTCATGAGTATTCTATAGTTTCCTGAGTACAGATCCTTTGTCTCTTTGGTTCGATTATTCCTAGGTATCTTATGGTTTTGGGTGTATAATTGGGAGCCAAACCTTAATTTTTCTTTTTTCTGTCTCATTGTTGCTGTATGGAAAGGCAATTCATTTATGTTCATTGACTTTATACCCTGACACTCTACTGAATTCCTGTATGAGTTCTAGCAGTTTTGGGGTGGAGACTTCTGGGTTTTTTACATAAAGTATCCTATCATCTTCAAAGAATGAGAGTTTGACTTCTTCTTTGCTGATTCAGGTGTCTTTTATTTCTATTTCTAACAGCAATGTCCACAATAGCCAAACTATGGCGCGAGTCCAAATGTCCATTGACAGATGAATGAATAAAGATATGGCTTCAAAAAAAATAAAGTCTTTCTATTTGCAACGACGTACGTGAAACTAGAGAGCATTATGCTAAGCAAAATGAGTCTATCAGAGAAAGACAATTATCATATGATCTCACTGATAAGGGGTATTTAAGAAAAAAGGCAGGGGACCAGAGGGGAAGAGAGAAAAAAAATGACACAAGTTGAAATCAGAGAGGAAGATAAACCATAAGAGACTCCTAACCTCAGGAAACAAACTGAGGGTTGCTGGAGGGAAAGACGGTGGGGAAGGGATGGTGGGTAATGGACGTTGGGGAGGATATGTATTGTGGTGAGTGCTCTGTGTTGTGTAAGTCCGAGGAATCATATGTCTGTACCCCTGAAACAAATAATACATGATATGTTAATAATAAAAAATAAATAGGGACTCCCATTAGGAGTGTCCCTGATATCAAGGGCTCTCCACCAAGGCACACATATAATACTTTCTCAGTTATTTTCTTTCTAGAAAATTAAAGAGAGTTTGTACGGAAAGAATTTGGATATCTACTAAAAGCAGATTTTCCATTGACTCACAACAGTAACTATTTACTTTTCAAAAAGAACATTCAAAGTACTGATTTTTTTCCCAACTAAGTCACATTTGACACATTTCAAACTAACTTCTACTATGAAACACTCATTTGAAATATAATATCTAGAACTTACACATGCCAGAAACTTTGGCTATTAGTTATTTGGCTAGTGAAGATTGATAGAATGAAGTACCAAACATAGGGTGAAGCTATGAAGAAAAGTCAAGATAAAGTACAGAAGAATAAGATTGGGTAGACTTCACAATCTTGCTTTCCATTTTGAGTAATTTTCAACATATCAAGAAATAAATCTATTTGCCTCATTTCAACTCTTTATCACCCACCTGCTAGGATCAAAAATTAGCATCCAATCCAATCTGCTGGTAGTCATGTTGGATCCCTCATGACATATTCTCAATAGGACGGTGACTAGTGGAGTGTACCTAGTTCGGATTAACAAAGAACTATTAAATACAAAACATCTCTTAGTCCAGAACTTCCTTATACCCTACTCTGTGCCTAATCCAAGATCATAAAAATTACCTCTAATACATTCTTCCAATACTTGTATAACTTTACCTCTTAAATTTAGATCCTTGATCCATTTCACGGCAATTTATTTTTTATATTTGTATGATGTGATGTATCAAATTTCTTTTTTCTTTGTTTTTGCATATTGATCTATTGATATCCAACTTTTCTAGCACTAACTGCTGAAAAGACTCTCCTACAATGCATTCCCAACTTTACCAAAAATCAGCTCTGTTCCATTGATCCTTATGTCTGTCTTTATGTCAATACCACACTGGTTCAACTAATGTAGCTTTAAAGTAAGTTTTAAAATCAGGGAGGTTAAGTCCTGAAATTTTGTTCTACTTTTTCAAATTGTTTTGGCTCTTCTGGCTTCATTTGCATTTAAATTTTCAGATCAGGTTAACAACTTTTTGATTGTATTTCAAGGTTTAGAATAGTTTTGGGTTTCTGGAAAAATTACAAGGAGGAAACAGTTCTCCTCTGTATGTCACACTCAATTTCCCTGATATTAACATGTAGCATTATTATGTCACATTTGCCTCAATTAACCAAGACTTATATATTGTTAATGGAAGTCCATACTTCATTTGGATTTCTGCCATGAGTTTTCCTCTCGTCTTTTTTCCATTCTGGGATGTCATCCAGGTACCACATTATGCACATTAAGTTGTCTGCTTAGGTGTCTCTTGCTGTGGTGGTTTCTTGGACTTTCCTTTTTGATGGCCTTGACAGTTTTGCGGAGTACTGGTCAGGAATTTTGTAAAGTGCCCCTCTACTGTGATTTACCTGACTTTTTCTCTGAGGATATGAATTTTGGGAAATAAGACCACTAGGGTGAAGTGCTGTTTTCATCATGTCATACTAAGGATACATACTATCTGCCTGATATATCCAGCAATTTTAACCTTGATGAACTGGCCAAGGTACTGTTTGCTAGATTTCTTTATTTTAAATTTACACTCCCCCCACCCCCTATACTCTTTGGAAAGAAGTTACTATGTGCAGATTACATTTAAGAAGTGGCATATAGGGGTACCTGGGGGCTCAGTGGGTTAAGCCTCTGCCTTCATCTCAGGTTATGATCTCAGGGTCCTGGGATCTAGCCCCGCATCAGGCTCTCTACACAGCAGGGAGCCTGCTGCCCCCTCTCTCTGCTTGCCTCTCTGTCTACTTGTGATTTCTCTCTCTCTGTCAAATAAGTAAATAAAATCTTAAAAAGAAGAACTGGAATATAGGCATACCTCATTTTATTGCCCTTCAATTTATTGAGCTTTGCAGATACTGCGTTTTTTTACAAATTGGTTTTTGGCCGAGCAAGTCTATTGGGCACCATTTTTCCAACAGCATTTGCTCTCCTCATATTTATATGTCACATTTTTGGAATTCTCACCATATTTCAAACTTTTTCATTTTTATTTGTTTATGGTTATTTTTGATCAGTGATTATGATTTGTTGAAAGATCAGATGATGGTTAGCATTTTTCACAATAAAACATTTCAATTTATTTGATAAAATATTTTTAATTAAGGTATGTACATTGTCTCAGGAATACTGTTACTATACTTAATAGAATGTAGTACAGTGTAAACATAAAGTACAGTGGATATTTTATGCATTGGAAACCAAAAAATTTTGACTTGCTTTACTGCAGTGGTCTAGAAACAAGATGCAATATCTATGAGGTATGCCTGTATCTAGATAAGTTATTTGGGATTTTTCCACATAGCAGATTTTTCTACTCCCCCATATGTATTAATTTAGTCAATCATTTGTTTATATTAGTATGGATTCATGAATATTATCTTATATTTTGGAGTTATAATCCATTACTATTTTATTTTATTGCTCAAATTGCTCCAGCTTTGGTTTTTAGGAACTCTTCCAGTTTCTTCCTGAATCCCTTTGACATATGCCCATCATTGTAATTTTCATGTTTATTTTTTATTTATTTATTTATTTATTTATTTATTTCTTGGAAGAGTTTTTTTTAATTTTTTTAATTTTCAGCATAACAATATTCATTGTTTTTGCACCACACCCACTGCTCCATGCAATCCGTGCCCTCTCTAGTACCCACCACCTGGTTCCCCCAACCTCCCACCCACCGCCCCTTCAAAACCCTCAGATTGTTTTTCAGAGTCCATAGTCTCTCACGGTTCACCTCCCCTTCCAATTTCCCCCACTCCCTTCTCCTCTCTAACTCCCCTTGTCCTCCATGCTATTTGTTATGCTCCACAAATAAGTGAAACCATATGATAATTGACTCTCTCTGCTTGACTTATTTCACTCAGCATAATCTCTTCCAGTCCTGTCCATGTTGCTACAAAAGTTGGGTATTCATCCTTTCTGATGGAGGCATAATACTCCATAGTGTATATGGACCACATCTTCCTTATCCATTCGTCCGTTGAAGGGCATCTTGGTTCTTTCCACAGTTTGGTGACCGTGGCCATTGCTGCTATAAAATTGGGGTACAGATGGCCCTTCTTTTCACTACATCCGTATCTTTGGGGTAAATACCCAGTAGTGCAATTGCAGGGTCATAGGGAAGCTCTATTTTTAATTTCTTGAGGAATCTCCACAGTGTTTTCCAAAGTGGCTGCACCAACTTGCATTCCCACCAACAGTGTAAGAGGGTTCCCCTTTCTCCACATCCCCTCCAACACATGTTGTTTCCTGTCTTGCTAATTTTGGCCATTCTAACTGGTGTAAGGTGATATCTCAATGAGGTTTTAATTTGACTCTCCCTGATGGCTAGTGATGATGAACATTTTTTCATGTGTCTGATAGCCATTTGTATGTCTTCATTGGAGAAGTGTATGTTCATATCTTCTGCCCATTTTTTTGATATGATTATCTGTTTTGTGTGTGTTGAGTTTGAGGAGTTCTTTATAGATCCTGGATATCAACTACTAGAACCCATACCCCAATTCAGTAATGTGGCAGGATACAAAGTCAATGTACAGAAATCAGTGGCTTTCTTATACACTAACAATGAAAATACAGAAAGGGAAATTAGAGAATCGATTCCATTTACTATAGTACCAAGAACCATAAGATACCTGGGAATAAACCTAACCAAAGAGGTAAAGGATCTGTACTCGAGGAACTATAGAACACTCATGAAAGAAAATGAAGAAGACTCAAAAAGATGGAAGACCATTCCATGCTCTTGGATCGGAAGAATAAACATTGTTAAAATGTCTATACTGCCTAGAGCAATCTATACTTTTAATGCCATTCTGATCAAAATTCCACCGGTATTCTTCAAAGAGCTGGAGCAAATAATCCTAAAATTTGTTTGGAACCAGAAGAGACCCCAAATCACTAAGGAAATGTTGAAAAACAGATATAAAACTGGGGGCATAACGTTACCTGATTTCAAGCTTTACTACAAACCTGTGATCACCAAGACAGCATGGTACTGGCATAAAAACAGACACATAGACCAGTGGAACAGAGTAGAGAGCCCAGATATGGACCCTCAACTCTATGGTCAAATAATCTTTGACAAAACAGGAAAAAAATATACAATGGAAAAAAGACAGTCTCTTCAAATAATGGTGCTGGGAAAACTGGACAGCTATATGTAGAAGAATGAAACTCGACCATTCTCTTACACCGTACACAAAGATAAACTCAAAATGGATAAAAGACCTCAACGTGAGACAGGAATCCATCAGAATCCTAGAGGAGAACATAGGCAGTAATCTCTTCGATATCAGCCACAGCAACTTCTTCCAAGATATGTCTCCAAAGGCAAAGGAACAAAAGCCAAAATAAACTTTTGGGACTTCATCAAGATCAAAAGCTTCTGCACATCAAAGGAAACAGTCATCAAAACAAAGAGGCAACCCACGGAATGGGAGAAGATATTTGCAAATGACAGTACAGACAAAAGGTTGATATCATGTTTATTTTTATTCTGAGCACTTCCTTATTATCTAGCACTGCAAGTTTGTATAAGAATGCATATGGGGCACCTGGATGGTTCAGCTGGTAGAACATGAGATTTTTGATCTTGGAGTTGTGAGTTCAAGCCCCACGTTGGGTGTAAAGCCTACCTAAAAAGTGGCTCTGATGAAGTAGAAAAAATTGTGATTATTGATAGATACATTTTTATTGACATCGGGTTACCTTTGAAGTCTTTCTTTCTGTAGATTGTCTTTATATTTCTGTTCAATGCTATTCTTAGGATTTTTCCTCTTTTATAGAAACCCCCTTAATATTTCCTTCAGGGTCGGCTTGGTGGTTGCATAGTCTTTTAAGCCTTGCCGGTCTTGGAAACTCTTTACCTCTCCATCCATTTTGAATGTCAGTCTTGCTGGATAAAGTATTCCCGGCTGCATGTTCTTCTCATTTAGTGCCCTGAATATATTTTTCCAGCCCTTTCTGGCTTGCCAGGTCTCTGTGGACAGGTCTGACGTTATTCTGGGATGGGCTTTCCTCTGTAAGTAAGGAGCCTCTTTGTCCTAGCGGCTTTCAAGAGATTATATCTATAATTATGATTCCTCAATTGGACTACCAGGTGCCTTGATGTTTTTCTCGAATCTATAATCTTGGGTAGAGCCTCTAGTACATGAACACTGGTTCCATTCGCAAGATTGGGAAAATTTTCATGAAGAACATGTTCCACTATATCTTCTAGACTTCTTTCTTTCTCCTCCCCTTCAGGGATTCCTAATTCTGACATTGGAACATTTCATGGCGTCATTTATTTCCCTGATTCTGTTTTCATGGTTTCTAAGCTGTTTGTTCCAGGCTTCCTCCTGATCCTTTCTCTCTATCTGTTTGTCCTCCAGATCACTAATTCTATCTTCTGTCTCAGTTACCCTAGCTTTGAGAGAATTTAGATTAGATTGGAACTCATTGAGAGCATTATAAACCTCATCCCTGGTGGCTTTTAGCTCTGCCCTAACATTGTGAACATCCTCTCTGGTCGCTTTCAGTTCGGCCCTAATCAATTCCATTTGGTCATCCACGGCTTTCTCCAACCTAGCTATTGCCTGGATAATTGTTAGCCTGAATTCTCTTTCTGACATGTTGTCTATGTTGATAGCCATTAGCTCTGTTGCAGAAGGTCCATCCTCTGTATTTTTCTTCTGTTGGGCATTTCTCCTCCTAGTCTCTGTGGTGAGAGATGACTGAACAGATGTAGCTGGATGTATCGACCGTGGTGCAGTCAAGGTGCACCCTGGAACACTTCTGAGCAATCAGGATTCCCCACCCAAACGAGAGAAAAAAGAAAAGAAAAAGAAAAAGAAAAGAGAGAATGACTAGAAAGAAAGGGAAGATAAAAGAGAAGGTTCAGCCCAAATAGGCCCCAAGGTAAGATTGATGAAGTATACAAACAAAAACAGACAAACAAAAAGACTGAGAAAAGTATATGACAAGAGGAAAAAAAAAGAATATAAAAAAAAAAAAATATATATATATATATATATATATATATAAGCAAATAAAGGAAGAACCTCGTCAAAAAGAACCCCAAGTGTAAGATTTATATACTATCAGGAAAAACACAAAAACACAGAAACACTGGTGGAAGAAAAAGACGGGAGAGTGGTTCTAAATTCTCAGTGTGGGCGAGGAAGTTTTGATTCTTCCTGGATGTATCTTGATATCTTTGTTAAAGGACTCAACTTTCCTAAGATAAAGGGGGATTAAAAATTGGTTTACCTATAGGGGTAGTATTGATTGGGGAAAGGGGATTACTTTGAAGTTTAACTCTATATGAATATTAGAAAATAAAAATAAAAAAGGAATAAACTAGACTAAACTAAAATTTAAAAAAGAAATTTAAAAAATAGAAATGCAAAAGAAAAACACAGGTGTATGTATCAAAAAGTTCAGATTAGAAGGTTATTATGGAATTTGATGTACTGGACAGCTCACTGTGATGGTTAATAGGTTAAAAAATTATCTATATAAAAAAATGAGCCAAAATAGTGGGAGCAAATTAAAAATAAAAGTTCTCCTATGAAGTAGTGGTGGTTGTTCCCTTGTAGATTTTTTTTTTTTCCTGGTTGGTTTTCTGGGGGAGGGGATTGCCACGTAGGTTTTCAGTCAATGATGTTCCCTGAGTTAAGTCCTCCCGCCCCCCTCAAGGGCGTGGGCTCTGAGGAAACCGGTTTTTTCAGGCTTTTGTTCTCTTGATGTTTTTATGTTTGTTCACTTTTTTTTTTCTCTCGCCTTGACTGCTTTTGATGGTTTTTGTAGGTTTAGAGGAAAGCCAAGGGCACCCTGACCTCCCTCTCAGAGAGAAGCCTCAGTCTGGCTGCAGAGCCCATATAAATTCCCCCTTGGCTGCTTGCAGAGCAGGTTCCGAGTCGCGGTCCCTGGGGATGCAGGATCTGCTTGTACCCAAAACCACAGCAGCGGCGGCTGTCTGGGCAGCTCCAGACCGCCAGAGAGGTTCCAAGCAGTGATTGCACACTGAGATTTTCCCACTGGCCCGGGCTGGGAGTGCCTGGTCTTTCTGGGTCTAAGAGCGCCCGACTTGAGCGCACCTCTCTCAGGGGAGGCTGTGGGTCGCGCGCGCGCGAGTCTCTGGCTCTGAGAGTGGGGCGCAGGTCTGAAAACACCAGGCTGGGCTGTCACGCACCTCTCTCGGGAGAGTTTGGGGCGCACGTCTCAGACTCTGAAACAATGGCGTGGGTCTAAGAGCGCCGGGCGGGCCTTTGTACACCTCTCTCGGGGAGGGTGAGGGGCGCACGGGTCTTGGGCTCTGTCAGGGCATGGCATTCTGCCATCTGGCATGGCTCCCAGCCCCTCAACAGGAGCCGGACCCCATGCGTTCTCAGGTGCGCTGGCGGCTCAGGAACCAAGACCTGGTTTCTTTGCGCACTCTCTCTGGCTCAGCGCCAGGGGAGGCTGTCCTGGGTCCGGAGACTTAAGCCCTTGTCCCTAGCCACCCAATTCCCACAATTCTCCCCCCCCCCCCCCACCGCGCGCGATCCTTTGCTCTTTTGGAGTGCTTTCAACCAGTCTCCAAGTTAATGCTTGTCCCCAGATGCAAGGCACTCTCGAATTAGGGGTATTACTTTCCAATCTGTCGCCTCGGTGGCTCCCTCCCCCTTTTGTTTATCTTCCCATATCAGTCCAACGTTCCCACTCTGGTTTACCTGCCCACTGGCATCTTCTGCCCCTATAGAGATCCAGACGTGTATAATTCTGATCTCAGGCTGATTTCATGGGTGATCGGAGTTCTTTGGTAGGTAATCAGCTCACTTTAGGGTACAGGTTGAAAAGGCGCCTCCTCCTACTTCCCGCCATCTTGTCTCCCCCCCATCCTATTGCCTTCTTGACCTTCCTTGTTTCTAAAGGGAAATCATGATAACATGTTCCCGTGTGTTATGCGTTGTTTTACACTTGTAGCTTAGTGATATTTCCTTTGCCTTTGCCTTAGCACTTTGATTTTGATATGCAGAAATTGTGCTCAAACACCTCAAATTTAGATGTCTTCTAATCTCTGCCAATGGAGCAGTATGTGGGTTGAGAGAGGCATTCAAAATTGTAGTCTGTTCTCCACCTCCTTTGCTTTTTGGATTTTGCCAGATTTCTAGAGTGTGCTTCCAATGACAAAGTTTAGGAGTGAGAGGTTATTTCACTCCTTTTCTTCTTCTTTTATGTTTAACTTCTCCCCCATAAACTTTTGGCTGCTGATTGATTGTCACAAACCAGAATACAAACTTGGGCTAGCATAGCTGCAGGTTTTCTCTGTGATTTTAAGCCAAGTCTGTCAGTTAAGGTGAGCAAAGCTGCAGGTTTTCACCCTCCATCCAGAACTGTGATTGACACTCTTGGTAGAAGAGCCTCTTCTCTTAAGGTAAAATGACAGTTCTTCCAGAATGAGCTGGGTGTGTGTTGAGGGGAAATAGAAAAGGAATAAGTTCTAGCCAAGAAAATTGTTCTCTTCCACCATTCTTATTTGGAGCTCTTGTCATTTTTTAAGTAAACACTTCTTGATTTGAATAGGCCTCTAGTCAGTATCCAATGCCTTTAAATGGATGGGTTTCCTTTTCCTTAATCATTTTACCCATTTTATCCTAAAGGCTACATAATAAAGACCTTTCCTACACTTGTTTCTATTTGCTTTCAACAGAAGGGAATCACCTTGCCTTCTGGAACCATTGTTGGAAATCCCCTAATTATTAAATTACTGAAAGGGGTTCAGTGAAACTGCTGAGAAAAACACTGCTGAGAAAAACAGTGTGCTACATCGAGTCCTAAGGAGAAGGGGAAGAGTTTCAGGTGTTTAAACTCTAAGTGAAAATCAAATATGCTAGACACCTGTTGAAGACATATGCTTATTCTCTAAAGACTCATGCTGAACACTTACAGATTAATAGAAGGTTGTGGCTTTTCTATGACCCTGCTTATATCTGAAGTTAAGTCTGTATTTTTTTATTTATTAGTTGCAGATAAAGTTATCAAGTTTGAACATAGCTTTTGTATTTGTATAAACTGCTCAGAAGTCTCACAAATGAGTGTTCACCCTGTGCATTCTCCATCTCCTGGCTTTTAATATGTGTGGCAGGCCTGATTTGGGCTCATAAGCCACCTTCCTTCTCTGGGACCACTGCCTGGTTGGCTCTAAAGGGCAGTGCTGGCCATCCATGCCTATTCCTGTGTTGATACAGTGCCCTCCTCATTTCACAGCTGAGGAGAGGGTGTTGGTGTGGTGTAGGGCAATCACTACAGATTTAGTCAGTAACCTCCCTGCCAGGTGTTGCTCTGCTTAGCAGCTTATGTGCTCCCTCAAGTCTGAAAGGACTGAAAGGACACTTAAGGACACTGTTTGGAAAACAAATTTAAACCCAGCCATCCAGGCATAGTCAACTTAGGAATCATTAAAAAAAAATAATGATAGGGCGCCTGGGTGGCTCAGTTGGTTGGGCAACTGCCTTCGGCTCAGGTCATGATCCCGGACTTCCAGGATCAAGTCCCGCATCAGGCTCCCAGCTCTTTGGGGAGTCTGCTTCTCCCTCTGACCTTCTCCTCTCTCATGCTCTCACTCATTCTCTCTCAAATAAATAAATAAATAAAATCTTTAAAAAATAATAACGATAATATTAATCATCAACATATTATCATTATAAATATATTTATCATCATATAATAAATACAAAAGTTAGTTCTAATGTAATTAATATAAAATAATAGGACATGCATATCACAATGAATGTGAATTTTCTAAGTGATCAAAAAACCCACGTTCTCATTTCTCGCCTGGCACAGCTAGATCTCTATGCATTGGTAGGTACAGAGGAGGAATGCCTGTGAGTGTGGGCTGTATGCACAGGACGTAGATCGGCTTACCTTAGCTGCTGGTGTCTGCTGGCAGAGAGAGTGCAGGGCTGAGAAGACACACCTGCAAAGGCGGCCACAGTGGAAGGTCCAGGCTCCATGAATGAGTGTGCTGCATTGACTGAGAAGAGGCAGCCTTAGCCTTGCAGGTGCCTGCACTGCCTTTGCTCATCCATGCCCCACCTTGTCTGTCCTCCCCACCCTAGGTGTCTGCTTCCGCCCCTACTCTGGGGATCCTGCCCGCCACCCCTTCCCTCTGCAAGGTCAAGCACTGCTTCTTCCCAAGCCTGACACCATGCCCCCACCCAACTGGCAGCCTGCTCCTGCTCATGCCCACCTCTGCCTCTGGTCCTGCTCCAAATAAGGGCTGGTGAAGTAGGCTGGGCATAGGCAGAAGCTGCCCAGCAAACAGGTGTGACCATTGCTGCAGCAGGACGGCCATGGGGGTGACCCTATAGGCAAGAGGGCTGGGTGTTAGCTTCTGCTGGTCTCCAGGCCATTTGCATTAGACTACCACCAAAAGGCTTTATGAGATTACCCGGGAGGCAATAAAACTTAACTCCCTGCCAAGTGGGTTTGCTCAGGTAAACCATACTTGTTAATTTAAGAATTTAAAACAAACTGCCAGGGGTACTGGAGGGTCAGAAACCAGCTTAAGGCCCCAAGGAGAAACCCTGGCCCCTACAGGTAGGATTTTCTCCCTTCCTTCTTTCATATGTTAAAGTCAGGCAGTGACTTCCCTGGACAGGGATTAAAAACAGGCCTTCAGGGTGGGGACCACCTACAGAAAACCCTATATGATGACTACAGAAAACCCTCCCAACCCCTTGTCCTCCCACCCCCCAAGGAAATGCCCCTGCCTCCTCCAGAGACATGGGGTCTGGAGCCCGAGAGTCTGCAGTAAGCCAAGCAAGGGTCTGCTTTTAACTTGGGTTGGAATAGCTGTTTTGAATATACTCAAATCACACTCCGCTAGACCTGACCAAATGCAACATTGTACAAATCAAAGAATAAAACTTGTTTTCACAGCAAAAGAGCACCTCTCTAGGACATACTTTCACTTTATAGTATATCGTCATGTGAAGCTGATAAAATGCGGATTAAATCTGCTGGGTTTTTCATTTTATCCTTAATCTATTCCAGGTTGTTTTCAGATCCTAACCTGGGAGGCCAGTGATGACCCCAGAGATATTTGGGGAACAACGTGACTTATGACCTTGGAATGCCCTGAATGAGGGACTTGTATCCTGGGACTGTCAGCCAGACATGCTTCCGTTCCCCTCCCCAAAATTACTCAGGGTGCAGTTGAGTGTCTTCTGCTGCAGCTTCTGGGTCGTAACTGTTGATTTCTTCTCTGCTACTGTTATGTTTCTCTTTTTGATAACTTTTTAAAAACTTTGAAAATATGAGACATGATGATTAAGAAATAAATATACAATAAAAAGAGACTATAAATAAAATGCTTCCTACTGTTGTCTCCCAAGTATAACGTTAAACTGATAAAAAACCCAAGCCTAGAATGTTTAAAGAAAATCACTGAAGTTTAAAATATTAAAAGTAGAAAGTACATATGCTTAAAATGTAAACTAATCATATATAAACATAAGTATATACAAATTTAATGTATCATAAATATTAAGCCATCATTCTGTAACTTGTAGATATAAGTTAATTAATGTTGTCATGACTTAAGAAGATTTTGAGACCAACGAAGAGTATATATCCCTTAAAGGGAAGGAACTATTGTGCATGCAATGCAGTTTATTCTGGAGGCTTTTAACTGCTCCTCTCAACCCTCAGATGTGGATGATGTGTGTTCTTACCTAAAAAGGTCTTTCCGGGTCATTTCCCATTAACACATCTGATGTGATAGTCTCCTTCTCTCATCAGTACATTGAAGATCAATTTCCATGGAGTGGAGATTGGTTTCCAAGGGAAATCAAGTCTTACCGGGCTTTGTACTTGCAGTTATCTTTACCCCAGATCCTGGAATAACTACATTAAGACATAAGATGGATAAGGAAAGAAGATATAGATCTTCCTACCCTTGTTTGGGCTGTGAGAAACAACAGTGAGATCTCTGGGTTCTTCTTTGGAAACCCATTAGGCAGTGAGCTGCTGTGACAAGCAGGGCCCATGCTGAGCCTCCAGGACTCTCCCCTCACTGAGACGAGGTGGGGATGGGGTATAGGCTGGAGACTTGGGTCGATTCTCTCCTCAGTAGTGTTAACAGTGCTGACAGCGGCAAGAGTAGTATACTCAGGATGTAAACATTTGTGGCTAAGGTGACAAAACTTATCTCTCTGAAAAACAAAACAAAACAAAAAAACAAACAAAAAAAATAAAATCTAAACACGAAAAGAAGTTTTCACAGATAAATGGAAATTTTGTATAATGTACCCTGGTATGGTGGTGAGGGCCCAGCCCAGCGAGATAATGGAAATATTGTGTGGGACCTAGGCAACAGGCAACAGAAAAGTCTTGACTAGGCAGCAGGAATATAAAGGGAGACATTTTATCACCTGGTTTCTCAGGAGGTATGGATCCTTCCGCTGACTGAGCCTTTTCTCTGTACCAAGCACTGTGGTGACTATGTCATGTGTATTATCCATTTAATGCAGCATGCCTCTGGACAGCATTTTTATTATCCCCCAAGTAAAAGGAGAGGCAACAGAGGCTTAGTTTAAGTCCCTGCAGCAGCTGGATGTTCAAACAATATATAATGTACAGATTTTATGAGAAGAAGCCTACAGAGTGCTCATCTTGTGAGGACCACAGAGTGCAGAGGTGACTGCTGCAGTCATTGTCTGATGTTAAGCTCTGGGTCCAAGATGGGAGTGATTGCCAAAATAAGGATTGGGGCCTTTTTATCATCACTGAAGAGGGGACTTTGCAACTCTGGGCCAAATCCTTCTGTGATTTTCATATAAAAATGGCTTTCTAGAAATAGCATGCTTCCTCTGAGGATGAAATAGGCTCTGATACTGACTTAATTTTTAAAACAGTTAAATGTGGAGTTTATTAAAGATGCTGTTAAATAAAGCAATAAAGCAAAGGGAATTGGTGAACCTGGCTGCCATGGGCTTCCCATGTGAAACGCCTGGATCACATCAGGACGAGCAGAAATTCCTGGGCAAACTATGTGCAGGAAGACCCCTCACACCTCAGGGAAACATCTGTAACTGCAGTCATGACAATATGCCTTTAGACTTACTGGTCATTACATGTTAACTACATCGTTTAGTTTTATATAAAAGTATATGGCTCTAAATCAATAGAAACTTTTTGAAAAAATGGGCTGTACAATAAAATAAAACAAAGCATGCATAATCTAAAGGACTATATATCTTTGAATAAGAAGTTTTAAAATTTCAGTTCACATGATGGTATCAAAAGAATCGAATAATTTCTGATGATATTAACACTGTAAGAATATTATCTAAATTTGAATTTCCCCCCACAGTGTCTTTCATTATATTTTGCATTGTGGACATTTTTCAATGTACACAAGAGCCAGGATAATGATTCATTGAACTGGGGTTCATAGATTAAGTATCAAATATTGCCAGTCTTATTTATTCTGCACACACACACTTTTTTTTCTGGAGTCTGAAAACAATTCTCAGAATTCATGATAATTTCTTTTTTTTTTAAACGATTTTATTTATTCATTTGACAGACAGAGACCACGAGTAGGCAGAGAGGCAGGCAGATAGAGATGAAGGGAAGCAAGCTCCCTGCTGAGCAGAGAGCCCAAAGCAGGGCTCGATCCCAGGACCCTGAGATCATGACCTGAGCTGAATGCAGAGGTTTTAATGCACTGAGCCACCCAGGTGCCCCCATGATAATTTCTATGTCAAATGAAGTTCTGAAAATATACACTTTATAAGGAAAGTGTAGGAAAAGCAAAGGAAATACCTTTCAGTAAGACAGGATTGAGAGTCCAGAAAGAGGGATGGAATGTCTCATCTGTGGCTGTTTGCTTAAGACAGCTGGAGGGAAGGAAAGGGATTAATGCCTAGCGGGGAGAAAGCTGCTAATAGCTATTTTTAAGCTTTCTGTCACTCGCTCTCATTTACCCACAGGTATTATAAAAAGGAGTTTTGCATTTCATGGAGAGGAGCCCAGGTTTGTTTGGTGAACAAGGCCCAGCTGGAAGGGGCTGCCTGAGAATGACTTTAAACCTGGTGGCAGTGGATCCCAGGCTCTGGGGAAGGTTCTTTCTTGTTCTCAGTTGTAAACAGGTAAGATTGAAGCCAATCTAAGCACCAGCCCTCCAGTGGAACTTCTGACTCTCTTTGAGGTGACAGAAAGGGTGTGGGAATTGGGACACCCTGTCCCAGGATGGAAGACCATCCCACCTCTGTGTCCTCAAAACTTCAATCAATCTCTCAGGGAAATGTTCTGCAACAAATCAGGTAGGTGTAAAGGAATTCTCTAGAGAGTGGCAAAAGCACTCGTTTTCAATGTGTACTGCCTACTGGGGTCTATGAGAAGCTCTGATCCATCCTAAAGCCATACCTCAAGGCCTCCTGCTCAGAAGACTTGGGCAGAGCCCAGCATCAGGATTGTTTAACATGCTCAGGGGACTCCAGTATTTATCCAGGACTGTGATTCTGCTGCCTGTGTTCTAGGTGTCTATGTGCTCCCAGTGCTCCCAGGGCTTAGAGTGCTCCTTTCTTGTCTTTGCATTCCTACCTTGTAGCACAGTGCCTGATGTCAGGTACCACACAATCTGGCATTGTTCATATCAATAAAAGAATAAATGGATTACCATACCTAGAGCCATTTTAAGAAGTTAAAAAGATGGCTGGGGGATATGGGAAGTACTGGCTGTGTGGGGGCTTGAACCCAGGCTCATCTGATCTACAAGCTTGTTTGGTTCAAGTTGCTTTAAAGTTGTTGATTAATGTAGCCTAGGCAAACTATACTCACTGAGTCACACAGATTATAATATTTTATTGTCATCTTTTCTTATGGCATAGACATTAAATTCTCCATTTTCTAAGTGAGGATAATGAGGTTTCAAGACTTGAGGACTTGTCCAGTGTGCCTCACAGCAGTGGCCCAGGCAGGGAACGATGAGCCACCCCTTGCAACCATGACAACGTGTTGCCGTCCCATGATGGGGGCTGAGGGCTTCTGCATGGGCACAGTTGGAAAGACTAGATGGAGAATCATTGCCCCAGTTCTGCAGGTAAGTATGGGGTTTAGAGAGCAGAAAGTATTTACCCACACAGGACATTTACAGGCCAGTTACAGCATGTGGGCTCTGGGGTGTCACTGTTGAGAGCACTGCCTGCTAGAGGGAAGAAGGTCTTATGGGGATGACAACCAGGACCACCAGAGTCAGTAGGAGGGGTGGAAGGACAGGAAGAGGAGCTGTGGGTGGGGCCAGGTGATGCAGAAGGAAGTATAGCATAGGGAGGCCAGACCATGGGAAACCTCTTGAATGCCTCTGAAGGAAGTCATGAAGATCTGACAAGGGATCAAGAGGGAATTGAGATTTCTGAGTATAGATTCTTAGCCTCTTTGGTTAGGTTTATTCCTAGGTATCTTATAGTTTTGGGTGCAATTGTAAATGGGATTGACTCCTTAATTTCTCTTTCTTCTGTCTTGTTGTTGGTGTAGGGAAATGCAACTGATTTCTGTGCATTAATTTTATACCCTAACACTTTACTGAATTCCTGTACAAGTTCTAGCAGTTTTGGAGTGGAGGTTTTTGGGTTTTCCACATATAGTATCATATATCTGCGAAGAGTGATAGTTTGACTTCTTCTTTGCCCATTTGGATGCCTTTAATTTCCTTTTGTTTTCTGATTGCTGAGGCTAGGACTTCTAGTACTATGTTGAATACAGTGGTGATAACGGACATCCCTGCCATGTTCCTGACCTTAGCGGAAAAGCTTTCAGTTTTTCTCCATTGAGAATGATATCTGTGGTGGGTTTTTCATAGATGGCTTTGATCATATTGAGGTATGTGAGCTCTATCCCTATTCTTTGAAGAGTTTTGATCAGGAAGGGATGCTTTACTTTGTCAAATGCTTTTTCAGCATCTATTGAGAGTATCATATGGTTCTTGTTCTTTTTTTTTTTTTAAGATTTTATTTATTAGACAGACAGAGATCATGAGTAGGCAGAGAGGCAGGCAGAGAGGCAGGCAGAGAGGCAGGCAGAGAGAGAGGAGGAAGCAGGCTCCCTGCTGAGCAGAAAGCCCGATGCAGGGCTCGATCCCAGGACCCTGAGATCATGACCTGAGCTGAAAGCAGAGGCTTAACCCACTGAGCCACTCAGGTGCCCCATCTTGTTCTTTTTTTTTACCCTAAAGATACAAACGTAGTGATCCGAAGGGGCACGTGCACCCGAATATTTATAGCAGCAATGTCTACAATAGCCAAACTATGGAAAGAACCTAGATGTCCATCAACAGATGAATGGATAAAGAAGATGTGGTATATATACACAATGGAATACTATGCAGCCATCAAAAGAAATGAAATCTTGCCATTTGTGACGACATGGATGGAACTAGAGGGTATCATGCTTAGCAAAATAAGTCAATCAGAGAAAGACAACTATCATATGATCTTGCTGATATGAGGAAGTGGAGATGCAACATGGGGGGTTAATGGGGTAGGAGAAGAATAAATGAAACAAGATGGGATTGGGAGGGAGACAAAACATAAGTGACTCTTAATCTCACAAAACAAACTGAGGGTTGCTGGGGGGAGGGTGGTTGGGAGAAGGGGGGTGTGGTTATGGACATTGGGGAGGGTATGTGCTATGATGAGTGCTGTGAAGTGTGTAAACCTGGCGATTCACAGACCTGTACCCCTGGGGATAAAAATATATTATATGTTTATAAAAAATAAATAAAAAATAAAAAAAATTTTAAAAAGAGGGAATTAAGAGAAAAGAATGAACTCTAAAAATACTTAATAGCCAATATCAATTTTCTCTAATTTTGAAAATGTAATATATTTTGATGTTAGGGTTAGGGTGGCCGGTGATGCAGATGGCAAAGAAATGCACTAAGAATAAAATCACAAGTGAGGTAGAGCTGATTCACTCTCCAAGGGAAGAGAGAGGGGCCAGACAACAAGGAAGTGTCAGCTCCAAATTTCTATCAGACCTGGCCTTTTAAGAAGTTTATAAAGATGTGCAAGGGTTCTAGCTCCACCCATTGTGGGGTGGGAGTGTGATTCTTGGCCAGGTAGAGCAGGAGGTGGCATGTTTTTCGAGGTACCCTGACCCGGATGTGGGCTATGGTCAGTCTAGAGAG
Source organism: Enhydra lutris kenyoni (assembly GCF_002288905.1). NCBI lineage: Eukaryota > Metazoa > Chordata > Mammalia > Carnivora > Mustelidae > Enhydra > Enhydra lutris. The sequence goes on along the minus strand of NW_019154155.1, from coordinate 7,397,296 downwards.
GAATATGTTTTGTAGTTGGGGTTTACTTTCTGAGGTTTTAAGGCACTGTGATGTATAAAACAAAGTTAGGATCAAAAGCAGACACTGGTGAGTCTCACCAATTATCAACACCGTGAAAAGACAACATACTGAATGGAATAAGATATTTGCAAACTATCTAACTGATAAAGATTTATTATCCAATTTATTAAAGAACTCATACAACTCAGTAACACAAAAACAAATAGCAGTTACAAAATCAGTAGATTCTGAATAGACGTATTTCCAAAGAAAACACACATACAGCCAACAAATACAGAAAGAGAAGTTCACCACCACATATGATCAGGGAAATGCAGATCAAATCCCAAAGAGATGGCACATGGCTCCTGTCAGAATGGGTCATATCCAAAAGAGCAGCTATAACAAAGGTTGGCCAAAATGTGGAGGAAATGGAACCCTGTGCTGTGTTAGTGGGGCTGTGAATGGGAGCAGCAACTATGGAAAACAGTGTCGAGTTTGCTCAAAAACTTCAGCATAGGGAAACCTGGCTGGCTTAGTGTGACTCTTGATCTCGGGGTCGTGACTCTTGATCTCAGGGTCATGAGTTTGAGACACACGTTTGGGATTATGGACTACATCAGTAAAAATAACTTCAATATAGGACAACCAATATCATCCAACAGTTCCCCTCCTAGATATTAAAAGGAAAGAAACTGAAATCACTAACACATAAAGGTCCCTGCACACCTCTATTCATTGCCACATTATTCATAATAGCCAAGGGGACATGCTAAATTAAATAGATCAGAAGGTGAAAGACTCTATTTACCACATGAGTTCACAATAAGCAGAATCTAAATCAATCAGTAAAACCAGAAAACAAAATATAAGAAAATTAAAAAAAAAAACAAAAAACACAATAACTCCAGCTCATAGATACATAGAACATAGATAGCATTTTCCAAGGTGAGGGATGAGAAGTGAATAAAATAGATAAGAAGATAGAAACTAACAACAACAACAACAAAAAGAATATCAGGGCACCTGGTTGGCTCAGTCAGTTGGGTGGCTGCTTTCAGCTCAGGTCATAATCCCAGGGTCCTGGGGTGGAGCTCTATATCAGGCTCTCTGCTCAGCAGGGAGTCTACTTCTCCCTCTCCCTCTGCCCCACTCTACCCTGCTTCTGTGTGTGCTCCCTCTCTGTTTCTCTCAAATAAATCAATAAAATCTTTAAGAATAAAAGAGTATATCAAGAGGGAAATTGGAGAGTAAATAAGACTTCAATCTATGAACTTCTGGTTTCCTATATTTCAAGGATCTTAGTGAATTCATTCTATTACATTCAATTCTTCTGACCTACCAGAATTCCTCCTTATGATGTGGTCATATTTTTTGAGATGAGTTGTCTATTTAATAATATTTCAGATCAATAAGTACTAGGTGTGTGAATCTTTGAATATTTTTATAGCTTTTGAAGTATAATTATGTAAACAAAACTTGTATAGATCTAAGTGTACAATTTCATGACTCTTGATATATGTATAGACCAGTGAAACAATGACTATAATTAAGGTAATGTACATGTATCTATCACCTGAAAACGACTTTCCCCTTTTATTTGTAGTCCATGGTTAGTTTGATGCGTAACTTCTGTTGGTCCCTACGGAGTCATTCTTTCCTCAGGGAGAAGGTTTTCTATAGAATGAAAAAATTGCTTGACTTTGTTGCTCTGTATTATTGGGAGCTCATAATAGAGGTTGATCTAAAGATAAATGTTATGGGTGACTGAGTGGCTCATTTCATTGAGTGTCTGACTCTTGATTTTGGCTCACGTCATGAATTTAGACCTGTGAAATTGAACTCTGTGTCGGGTTCCATGCTGAGCATGGATACTACTAGCTGTTTTTGCCCCCTCTGCCCTTTCCACATGTCCCAGCTCCTAGTCATTCTCTCTCTGTCTCTTTCAAAAAAAAAAAAAAGAAGAAGAAGAAGAAAAGAAAGAAAGAAAGAAGAAAAAAAGAAAAAATTTTGAAAATTAGCCAATTATGGATAAAATAGATGCATTCCATATATACAATGGAATATTATTCAGCCGTCAGAAAGGATGAATACCTAACTTTTGCATCAACATGGATGGGACTGGAGGAGATGATGCTGAGTGAAATAGGCCAAGCAGAAAAAGTCAATTATCATATATGGTTTCATTTATTTGGGAAACATATGGAATAACGTGGAGGATATTAGAAGAAAGAAAGGAAAACTGAATTGGGTTAGATGAGAGGGGAAGACAAACCATGAGAGACTGTGGACTCCAAGAAACAAACTGAAGTTTTAGAGGGAAGGATGAGGGGATGGGTGAGTCTAGTGATGGATATTAAGGAGGGCTTGCATTGCATGGAGCACTGGGTGTTGTACATAAACAATGAATCTTGGAACACTGCATCAAAACCTAATGATGTATTTCATGGTGATAATATAATACAATAAAAAAAGAAAATTATCCAATTAGAAGTTCCCAGGCCTTTTCTGAAGGCTAGACCATACACTGACAGCTTATGAAACTTAAACCATCTGTGTTGTGAAAAGCCTGAGTCGCAGGGCTGGAATAAGTTGTGAGAGTGGTAGACCAAAGGGACAAAATAAAGATATGGGTTGGACTGAATTCATTGATAGGAATAAGATCAGTGAAGAGTTGAGATTTAGAGGACTACCATGACCACTTGCACGTGGCGTTGATATTCTGGACATTGTATTGGGTCAATAAGGGCCAAATGCTGCTATTTCTTTGTTGAAGAAGACAGGAAGAAGTCAGGAAGCATAAGAATCAGGAATGCTGGGGTGCCTGGGTGGCTCAGCGGGTTAAAGCCTCTGTCACCGGCTCAGGTCATGATCCCAGGGTCCTGGGATCGAGCCCCACATTGGGCTCTCTGCTCACCAGGAAGCCTGCTTCCTCCTCTCTCTCTCTGCCTGCCTCTCTGCCTACTTGTGATCTCTGTCTGTCAAATAAATAAATAAAATCCTTTAAAAAAAAAAAGAATCAGGAATGCTGAAATGGATCTGTGATGTGCAGTCTTCTCAGCCATCCCTAAATATGTTTGCTGAGAGAAACAGCAATCAATCCACAACCTTAATCAACACTTAAAAATGCATTGGTACAGGTAGCTCTATTTTCAGCTTTTTGAGGAACATTCTGGAGTCATTTTTTAAATTTATTTTCAGCATAACAGTATTCATTGTTTTTGCACCACACCCAGTGCTCCATGTAATCTGTGCCCTCTCCAATAACCACCACCTGGTTCCCCCAACCTCCCCCCCCCCGCCACTTCAAAATCCTCAGATTGTTTTTCAGAGTTCATAGTCTCTTATGGTTCACCTCCTCTTCCAATTTCCCTCAACTCCCTTCTCCTCTCTAACTCCCCTTGTCCTCCATGCTATTTGTTATGCTCCACAAATAAGTGAAACCATATGATAATTGACTCTCTCTGCTTGACTTATTTCACTCAGCATAATCTCTTCCAGTCCCGTACGTGGATGGAACTAGAGGGTACTATGCTTAGCGAAATAAGTTAATCGAAGAAAGACAATTATCACATGATCTCCCTGATATGAGGAAGTGGAGCCGCAATGTGTGGGGTTTGGGGTGTAGGTAAAGAAAAAATGAAACAAGATGGGATCAGGAGGGAGACAAACCATAAGAGACTCTTACTGTCACAAAACAAACTGAGGGTTGCCAGGGGGAGGGGGGAGAGGGTGGTGGGATTATGGACATTGGGGAGGGTATGTGCTATGGTGAGTGTTGTGAAGTGTGTAAACCTGGTGATTCACAGACCTGTACCCCTGGGGCTAATAATACATTATATGTTTATTAAAAAATAAAAAAATAATTTAAAAAAATAAAAAAATGCATTGGTATAGGAGGCAGCACTGTCCTTGAAGAGATCTGTGGGAGCTGTCCTATACTGCAGGAGAAGATGGGAGGTAAAGCATGGCAGGAGAGGATGGCTCAACCAGTGGTCAAGGTGTATGCACTCACACAGTAGCCACGGAGACAGAATGGTAACCAAAGGATGGGAACCTAAAGGGTGTGTGCTGTTGGATCAGGATGTGTGCTAGTTGATCAGGTCTGTCCAGACTGAAATTATTAAGTAGTGTATGAGAAAAGTAAATTTCTAGATACAGTCATTACTATAGGGAAGAGTCATGGTGTCTTCCCCAGGTATGAGCCCTATACCAGTGTGGGTCATTGAGCCCTTTGCCTGAGGGAGAGACTGGAGCCCTTTGGGAAATGATCCTACAACCTTCTAGATGTTTGCCTTGCATCTCTGCTACCCGTGGACACCCATTCTCCAGTTGGCAGCATTGCTTCTGCAGCAGAGTTCACTGTGTAGATGAAAATGGTCTTTAGGAGGGAACACTGACAGGTTACTTGGCTCAGAAGTCTCCCAGAGGAGCAAGGTCTGGTAAGCATAGCCAGTGGACATCTCCATTGTCAAGGCTACTGATATGTGCACATGCAACATGGAGGATCACAGAGAACACTCTGCAGTCTGAGGCCTGGGATACCGCATGGGAGAGGGCAACATTGGTTTGGTCTCCCATCCCTCAAAATAACTCCTGCTTCTTTAAAGGATGGGCCAGGTGATTGGGTGTACATCTTTCTTCTGATGAAGCACCCAGCCTTTTGGATTTCCTGAGTAACCTTCCTTTCTATTTTGTTTACCCCTGAGGGAGAAGTAGCCCCCACTATTTGGACAAAGAAATGGCAGAAGCTGACATTCACAGATGGTGATGGGGAAGGGCAGGAAATGAGAGGGAGGCAGGCAAAAGCCCCATCTCATGAGTAGAGGTAAGAACTGGACAGCAAACATGTGACCCTGAGGAGGAGCATGCTGGAGAGAAACACAATTTTCTCATCTGCTCCTCAGAACCATAACCAATGAACCATAACTCTAGGGTAGGTGCAAAGTTCTTATGATTTCCCTAATAGACACAAGATAAGAGAGGCACAATGAGATGAGGGCATGGACCAATTATCCAGAGGACGAGTCCCCCACGTTCTCAAACAGGACGTGAGGATTATCCAGACAGACATTGCTGCACAGCTCTAGGGAGTGTGAGTCAACACATAAAAGGTGAAACTGGCCCCTGGTGTGTAGTCTAAAGAACTCTTACTCTTTGGAATGTTCTAGAGCAGTAAGGAGAAATAAACTTGACAATCACTCAGAAAAAAGTTGCAGATGTTTTTCCAAAGGCTGCTAAAATCTCTTAGAAGAGAACAGAAATTAGAACACATGGTAAGGAGATATTGAATAATAGAGAAAATGGAAACTCATGGATGTCAAGCTCAAGTAGGAGAAGGATGATATCTGGCAGCAGTGCCTTGATGAGTAAATCCAAGAGGGACTGTGTAGAGGGTGGATATAGAATTAAGTTTAATTGAGGCACAATGACTCTCTCATACCTGTGATTTCTAAGTGGGATATGCCTGATACCCGGGAAAGAGACAGGATTAAGAGATCCAGACCCAGCAGCCTCTTGGTAACTTTAGCTGGTAATGAAGCCAGGAGGTGCATACAAAAGGAATTGGCAGACTCATCTTAGGGCTTGGCCTAAAAGTAAACCCAAGACCCTGTGGGCAGCTTTTATCATGGCAAAGAAGATAGTAGTGAAATTGATGTGTGAGTTTGGAGTCAAATGAGGCTCCCTCCTGAAATAACCCAACTGAGAGATGACAGGCCTCCAGGTGACTTTTTCACACCCAGCTTGGAGTCCAACCTGGTGCTTGAACTCACCAGTCCCTGAGCTAAGATCAAGAGTCCCAGGCTTAACCAACTGAGCCACCCAAGTACCCATGATCACTGCTATTTTAGAATCAATTGGACAAAAATAGGACTAGATATTTTCTCAACACAGATTCTATCAATGTATCATCCTACTTTCACCACCGATTTAGTCATATGTCAATTAAAATAACTCATTTTTTAAAAGATTTTGTTAATTTATTTGACAGAGAGAGACACAGCAAGAGAGAGAACACAAGCAAGGGGAGTGGTAGAGGGAGTAGCAGGTTTCTCGCTGAGCAGGGAGCCTGATGAACAGCTTGATCCAAGGACCATGGGATCATGACCTGAGCCGAAGGCAGATGCTTAATTATTGAACAACTCAGGTGTCCCAAAATAACTCATTTCAACTAACTGAAAATGTTAGTGATTATCTAGCTTAAATGCAGCTAGTTTTAGTTACCAGTAGAAAGCCTAGATCCCCAACTAGACTGGTTGGAAAATGGTGATAAAGTATCCCTAAAGATGTCAGTAGGCTCAGTGCCCATCTTGCTTATTGGCACATAGCAGGCAGAGAGTGGATGTGTGTGGGCCCATAGACGAAGAAGTGATGAATGCAGAGAATCAGGTGAACAGGCAAGGAGGAAGGAAAAGCAGAAGGAGGTGAGAAGGAAAAGCCAAGGAGTCCCAAAATTCAAGATGTATACAGCACTTACTTGTGCGTAACAGGGGCTACCTGGTCCTGTGTCAGTAGCCCTTTCATCCAGGAGCTACAGGCTACAGGGCATTGGGCTGTGGGAGGCAGGAAGATTTCCAGATGGTCACTGAGATTCCACCCTCAGCCCTTAAGTCCAAGGTTGAAGGGTCCTAGAGAGACCTGGTAGAATCCTGTGGCCCCACTAGGTTGTGCCCCACACATTATGGTGCCTTTCCTGTTAAGTCCTGACTCTCCTCTCCTTGATTGACCAGACCTGTAGATTAACCAAGGTCTAGATGGCCTTTGAAGGGTGATAAATGGCCTTGAACAATTTAAGGTCCTAGGCACACTTGGTAGAAACTGGTTTCAGTCTAGAACTGCATGAATTTCACCACCTGGCTAAGGTGTAGCTGTGACATACTTAGAAAAACTAACCTTAGGTCAATAGCTAATTTGGAGACTGTACCAAGAAAGGGGATAAAAGCTTTAGACAAATTAATGAGTCCCAGGTAGCCTAAACAAAAAACAAAAAATATAAGTAAAAGGAAGGAAGGAAGGAAGGAGAAAGAAAGAAAAGGAAGAAAGGAAAAAGAAAGAAAGAAAGAAAGAAAGAAAGAAAGAAAGAAAGAAAGAAAGAAAGAAAGAAAGAAAGAAAGAAAGAAAAAGAAAGAAAGAAAGAAGTGGAGGAAGGAAGAAAAAGAAATGGAGGAAGGAAGAAAGAAGGAAGGAAGAGCAAGAAAGAAAGAAAGAGAGAGAGAAAGAAAGAACAAAGGAAGTGAAGGAAAACAATGAAAAGGAAAGGAAAACAATGAAAAGGAAAAGAAAGGAAGAAAAAGGAATCCAAGATGTACACATAATATGATGCAGTCAGTAGGTAGACATGCAGATGATGGCCCTTTAGGTGGAACAGGTAGAGATAGGAGAGCATATGGAATGCTAAACCAGGAGAGACAAGCAGTGGGTTCCCAGAGTGTCTGCACTGTGTCAGCCAGCAGTGTTGTTCTGTCCTGGCTTACCAGGCCTGTTGGACTTAGCCGGGTCCCCTGAACATGCAGAGTTCCCAGGGTGGACAATGCTCATTCCCCAAGAATCTTCCTGAGGTGGCAGCTTTAAACTGGCTCAGTATCTCCCCACTTACACTGGCTGCCTATGGGGTCCTGGGCTTACCATCACCAAGGCTCTTGGGTATCTGTTCCTGGAGGGAATCTCAAGCCATCCTGCACTGCCTTGCCTGACTGAGCAGTCCAGATTCCTCGGCCAGGGGTGTCTTCAGGGGGATGAAAATGCACACTTGTGCAGATTAACACTTGGAATAAGGCAGTGTCCTGGTACCCCAATAGTTCACTACTGGAAACCAGTCTCTCCCTACAGATGCCTAGGTTCAGATTTCAGGTTCCCCTGATCCATGTCACCCACACAGGTACATTGTGTGCTCTTTCAGTTGGCCTTTGGCTCTTGGGTCATGTTAGGCTCAGGCTGTTCCCCAAAAGCTGCATAGCATCCAGAGGGGAGAGGACACAATCTCCGCAAATTTTCATGAGGTGGCAGCTTTAAACTGGGAACTACCAGGCCCCATTTGGACTGGCTGCCTGACAGTGCCCTGGTCATACCAGTAAGCAAGTCTCTTAGTGAAGGGTGACCTAGCCAGTGTGCTGGGCTGATGCTGGCAGGACCCTTTCCTCCATGTCTGCCTTCAGGGGGACTATGCACATTTGTGCCGAGTAGAGCTTCCAGTTAGGCACAAACTTTTTCCTGCAAGAGCTGAATCCTGTGATCACGACTCAGAGATGCTTGCCTATTGCAGATCCCTCCAAGCACTGATCTGTGCAGTTGCACATACCCAGCACATGGTCCTTCAGCAGTCCTTGGGCATTAGGGCCTTCATGCCTGGGGAGTTAGTGCCTGTCCCAAATGCCTGCATAGTGTAGGGGATGGTAGAGCCCAGCACCCCAGCAGCTGCCAATTGGTAGCACACAGGATGGGTTTAAGTTGTTACCTATGAGTCTGCACTGTAAATGGAGATCTCAGTTCTTGGATTTTCCAACATAAGAATTATGTGGAGGTCTAATCTATGTTGAATCAGTCAGCAGGAATGTAGCAAGCACAAAACAATTAAACTGAAACTACACTCTCAAAGTGGTAGGATGGAAAAGTTCTGGGAGGTGGAAGAGACGTAGGAAAGAACGTTGGGGTTTGAATGTTAAGGTCCAAGAAAGAATCTTGAGACCTCTTTGGTGCAAAAAGATGGCTTTCTAAAAGCACAGGGACAGGATCCATACACAGAAAGAGCTGCACTGGGGTCATGAGGAGTGGCCCAAGATTACTTTCAAGTTGGGAGGGGGTTAGGGATTGGCTAAGTCTCTAAGGAATTTTGGAAGCTAGGTTTCCAGGACCTTGAGGGGGCTAGCTGTTATTTGGAAATGGTCATTTATTACCATCTAATAAAACTTTAGTCATGAGAAACTTCAGATACATATCAGTGGGCCATGTGCTTCTGAGGTGGTTACCAACACTTATCTTGGGTGGCCTAGAGATAATGGAAGTTTACAAAAGAATTTTTATGTCTTAAAGGCAACCTACATGATCTCGGGGTAGGGGTGGTTTTGGGCTGGGATTGCCTTTCGCCCTTAGCAAAGTATTAACATCGAGGCAGTTGAGCCCCTACAGGAATATCATTCTGGCTATTTCAAGGACTTATCAGTTGGCTCTAGGTAGTAAGGAAATCGAATAATTTTTCTTCTGCCTATGTTTCCCACATCAGAACTGGCCCCTTAGGTTGTTATGGGGCTAGATATCAGAGGATCTCTCACGGCTAGGAGAAGCTGTGAAGGACAGTGGTGTGCTCTCTAATAGAGACTGCCTCCAATGATGTGGGAGAATCCTCCCACAAGTTGGGAGGTGGAGTTTTTGACCCTACAAGATTTGTACCCCAGTACAGCTCCTGGTTCCCCCCATCCAGACTTTGTGGCAGAAACCATCCTTTGTGAAACATTTATATGTGCCTATTTGGTGACAGCCTTGCCGGGGCTGCATGGTGGGCAAACCCCAGGTCCTGCACTGTTGAGCCTACACTGGAGGCCCTAGGACATTGAGTTGGGGACATAGCAGGTAGTTTCTTCCTACCACGGGGCCATAGCATCCCAGTCCCCCCAGAGAGGGACTTGTGGTGAACACATGGATGAAGACCACGGAGAATGGGAAATATGGGACTTCGGCATGAGAGGCCACCAGCTTCACCTGGAGCTCACCTGCTTGCGGGGCAGCACAGAGCAGGTGCTATGCCTTGGGCCAGGATTTTGGTAGCACTATCCCAATCTCCCTCACAGAGAATCACACTGAAAAAGCAGCTGCAAATCCTTTTTAGGACTTGGTACCTCATCAGATCAAGGGCTTTTCCAGATCCCGGGGACCTAGAAGACTCTTCTTGGAAGAATGATCTTCCAGCCAACTAGGACCTCCATGGGAATATATTCCAGTATCTTCCAGCTGTGTCTTTGGAACAAGGATGCTCATTTCTTCAGGTTATGTCTTGAAATTAGACATGCTCATTAACCCTCTAGAGACTGGTCCTATGAACTGGCCCCTCTAGATACTCTCCTTGTTCCAGGTCATGGGTTACCCTGAACTGCAAGACCTTCATGCTCAGACCATGGCAGTCCATCTGTACCATTTGTCTGACTGGGGACCAGGTGTCTCTCTTCCCAGCTGTGAGTGGCAGAATTTCCAGCCAGTCTCCTTTCCTTGCCCTGGCTAGTCCAGTATCCTCCAGCTTTGCCTATGTTGAGCCTATGCTCCTTTGAGCATATGAGGCATGTGATTGTAGAAACCCCTTGTACCCTGACAGCCACCTCCTGTAACCAGCATCTGCAACCTTGAGCCCTGTTCCAGATCCCTGGGAACACTGCGCTGAGCAGCCCTCCATGAGCCTTCAGCAAGTCTTGGGCAGCTGGGACCTGGCCCTAAGCAACCACACAGTGTTTGGTAGAGGGAGCCCAGCCCAGAATGTTTGTGAAGTAGCAGTTTTATTATTTTTTAAATTTAATTAACTTTTTAAATTGAAGTATCATTGGTATACAATATCATACTAGTTTGAAGTGTACATCAGAGTGATTTGATACTTTTATACATTATGAAATGATCCTTAGGGTAAGTCTTGTTACCATCTGTCATACAAAGTGACTACAATTTTATTGACTGTATTCCGTATGTGTCTATTACATCTCCATAGCCTTTATATCTTATAACTGGAAGTTTATACCACTTAATCCCCTTCACCTGTATCATCTGCCCCGATCCCTTCTTCCCCCATCAGCTTGATTCCTGCATCTATACGTCTATATCTGTTTTATTTTGATTATTTATTCTGTTTTTTTAGATTCCACCTGTAAGTAAAATCATTCTAGATTTGTCTGTCTCTGACTTATTTCACTTATCGTAATACTCTTAGGTCCATCCAAGATGTTGGAAATGTGAAGCTTATGTTCATTTTCATGGCTGAGTAATATTACGTACGTATACATACTACATCTTCTTTATTCATTTATCTACAGGAACTTAGGATTACATCCATATCTTGGCCCTTTTCAATAATGCTGCCAGAAACACAGGATTCATGTGTCTTTCTGGATTGATGTTTTTTGTTTTCTTGACATTTATACCCAGATGTTGAATTGCTGGGTCATACAGTATTTCTATGATTATTTAGTTGAGGAACATCCATAGCGTTTTCCGTAGTGGCTGCACCAATGTACATTCCAACCAACAGTGTGTGAGGATCCCATTTTCTCCACATCCTCGCCAACATTTTGGTGTTATTTTTTTGTCTTTTTGTAATAGTCACTCTGAAATGTATGAGACCATATGTCATTGTGGTTTTGATTTGCATTTCCTTGATGATTAGCGATGTGGAACATCTTTTTGAAAGCCTGTTGGCCATCTGTGTTTTCTTTGGGAAAGAGTCTATTTGAGTCTTCTGCCCATGTTTCAATCAGGTTATTTGTGGTTTTGGCATGAAGTTATATAAGTTCTTTACAGATTCTGAATATTGACTCTCATTGGATGTACCATTTGCAAAAGTTTTCTCCCATTCACTAGGTTGCCTTTTCCTTATATTGAAGGCTTCCTTTCTTGTGCCAAAGCTGTTCAGTTTGATATTAACCCATTTGTTTATTTTAGCTTCTGGAGCCTTCCCTGAGGGGACTGGTCCAAAAGTATATTGCTAAGACCAATGTCAAAGTGTTTCCCGACTCTTTTGTTCTAGAAGTTTTATGGTTCCAGGTTTTTGTTTTGTTTTGTTTTGAGTTTTTTCCCTTTTTTTTTCTTTTAATTTTATTTTTTATAAACATATATTTTTATCCCCAGGGGTACAGGTCTGTGAATCGCCAGGTTTACACACTTCACAGCACTCACCATAGCACATACCCTCCCCAATGTCCATAATCCCACCCCCCCTCCCAACCCCCCTCCACCCATCAACTCTCAGTTTGTTTTGTGAGATTAAGAGTCACTTATGGGGGCGCTTGGATGGCTCAGTGGGTTAAGCCGCTGCTTTCGGCTCAGGTCATGATCTCAGGGTCCTGGGATCGAGCCCCGCATCAGGCTCTCTGCTCAGCAGGGAGCCTGCTTCCTCCTCTCTCTCTACCTGCCTCTCTGCCTGCTTATGATCTCTCTCTGTCAAATAAATAAATAAAATCTTTGAAAAAAAAAAGTCACTTATGGTTGGTCTCCCTCCCAATTCCATCTTGTTTAATTTACTCTTCTCCTACCCCCTTAACCCCCCATGTTGCATCTCCTCTCCCTCATATCAGGGAGATCATATGATAGTTGTCTTTCTCCGATTGACTGATTTCGCTAAGCATGATACCCTCTAGTTCCATCCACGTCGTCGCAAATGGCAAGATTTCATTTCTTTTGATGGCTGCATAGTATTCCATTGTGTATATATACCACATCTTCTTTATCCATTCGTCTGTTGATGGACATCTAGGTTCTTTCCATAGTTTGGCTATTGTAGACATTGCTGCTATAAACATTCGGGTGCACGTGCCCCTTTGGATCACTACGTTTGTATCTTTAGGGTAAATACCCAGCAGTGCAATTGCTGGGTCATAGGGTAGTTCTATTTTCAACATTTTGAGGAACCTCCATGCTGCTTTCCAGAGTGGTTGCACCAGCTTGCATTCCCACCAACAGTGTAGGAGGGTTCCCCTTTCTCCGCATCCTCGCCAGCATCTGTCATTTCCTGACTTGTTAATTTTAGCCATTCTGACTGGTGTGAGGTGGTATCTCATTGTGGTTTTGATTTGTATTTCCCTGATGCCGAGTGATGTGGAGCACTTTTTCATGTGTCTGTTGGCCATCTGGATGTCTTCTTTGCAGAAATGTCTGTTCATGTCCTCTGCCCATTTCTTGATTGGATTATTTGTTCTTTGGGTATTGAGTCTGCTAAGTTCTTTATAGATTTTGGGTACTAGCCCTTTATCTGATATGTCATTTGCAAATATCTTCTCCCATTCTGTCAGTTGTCTTTTGGTTTTGGTAACTGTTTCCTTTGCCGTGCAAAAGCTTTTGATCTTGATAAAAATCCCAGTAGTTCATTTTTGCCCTTGCTTCCCTTGCCTTTGGTGATGTTCCTAGGAAGATGTTGCTGTGGCTGAGGTCGAAGAGGTTGCTGCATGTGTTCTCCTCAAGGATTTTGATGGATTCCTTTCTCACATTGAGATCCTTCATCCATTTTGAGTCTATTTTCATGTGTGGTGTAAGGAAATGATCCAACTTCATTTTTCTGCATGTGGCTGTCCAATTTTCCCAACACCATTTATTGAAGAGGCTGTCTTTTTCCCATTGGACATTCTTTCCTGCTTTGTCGAAGATTAGTTGACCATAGCATTGAGGGTCTATTTCTGGGCTCTCTATTCTGTTCCATTGATCTATGTGTCTGTTTTTGTGCCAGTACCATGCTGTCTTGATGATGACAGCTTTGTAATAGAGCTTGAAGTCTGGAATTGTGATGCCACCAACTTTGGCTTTCTTTTTCAATATTGTTTTGGCTATTCGAGGTCTTTTCTGGTTCCATATAAATTTTAGGATTATTTGTTCTATTTCCTTGAAAAAAATGGATGGTACTTTGATAGGAATTGCATTAAATGTGTAGATTGATTTAGGTAGCATAGACATTTTCACAATATTTATTCTTCCAATCCAGGAACATGGAACATTTTTCCTTTTTTTGTGTGTCTTCCTCAATTTCTTTCATGAGTACTTTATAGTTTTCTGTGTATAGATTCTTAGTCTCTTTGGTTAGGTTTATTCCTAGGTATCTTATAGTTTTGGGTGCAATTGTAAATGGGATTGACTCCTTAATTTCTCTTTCTTCTGTCTTGTTGTTAGTGTAGAGAAATGCAACTGATTTCTGTTCATTGATTTTATATCCTGACACTTTACTGAATTCCTGTACAAGTTCTAGCAGTTTTGGAGTGGAGTCTTTTGGGTTTTCCACATATAGTATCATATCATCTGCAAAGAGTGATAGTTTGACTTCTTCTTTGCCCATTTGGATGCCTTTAATTTCCTTTTGTTGTCTGATTGCTGAAGCTAGGACTTCTAGTACTATGTTGAATAGCAGTGGTGATAACGGACATCCCTGCCGTGTTCCTGACCTTAGCGGAAAAGCTTTCAGTTTTTCTCCATTGAGAATGATATTTGCCGTGGTTTTTCATAGATGGCTTTGATAATATTGAGGTATGTGCCCTCTATCCCTACACTTTGAAGAGTTTTGATCAGGAAGGGATGCTGTACTTTGTCAAATGCTTTTTCAGCATCTATGGAGAGTATCATATGGTTCTTTTTCTTTCTTTTATTGATGTGTTGTATCACATTGATTGATTTGTGGATGTTGAACCAACCTTGTAGCCCTGGAATAAATCCCACTTGGTTGTGGTGAATAATCCTTTTAATGTACTGTTGAATCCTATTGGCTAGTATTTTGGCGAGAATTTTTGCATCTGTGTTCATCAAGGATATTGGTCTGTAGTTCTCTTTTTTGATGGGATCCTTGTCTGGTTTTGGGATCAAGGTGATGCTGGCCTCATAAAATGAGTTTGGAAGTTTTCCTTCCATTTCTATTTTTTGGAACAGTTTCCGGAGAATAGGAATTAATTCTTCCAATGTTTGGTAGAATTCCCCTGGGAAGCCATCTGGCCCTGGGCTTTTGTTTGTTTGGAGATTTTTGATGACTGTTTCAATCTCCTTACTGGTTATGGGTCTGTTCAGGCTTTCTATTTCTTCCTGGTTCAGTTGTGGTAGTTTATATGTCTCTAGGAATGCATCCATTTCTTCCAGATTGTCAAATTTGTTGATGTAGAGTTGCTCATAGTATGTTCTTATAATTGTCTGTATTTCTTTGGTGTTCGTTGTGATCTCTCCTCTTTCATTCATGATGTTATTTATTTGGGTCCTTTCTCTTTTCTTTTTGATAAGTCTGGCCAGGGGTTTATCGATCTTATTAATCCTTTCAAAGAACCAGCTCCTAGTTTCGTTGATTTGTTCTATTGTTTTTTTGGTTTCTATTTCATTGATTTCTGCTCTGATCTTTATGATTTCTCTTCTCCTTCTGGGTTTAGGGTTTCTTTCTTGTTCTTTCTCTAGCTCTTTTAGGTGTAGGGTTAGGTTGTGTACCTGAGACCTTTCTTGTTTCTTGAGAAAGGCTTGTACCGCTATATATTTTCCTCTCAGGACTGCCTTTGCTGTGTCCCACAGATTTTGAACCGTTGTGTTTTCATTATCATTTGTTTCCATGAATTTTTTCAATTCTTCTTTAATTTCCTGGTTGACCCATTCATTCTTTAGAAGGATGCTGTTTAGTCTCCATGTATTTGGGTTCTTTCCAAATTTCCTCTTGTGATTGAGTTCTAGCTTCAGAGCATTGTGGTCTGAAAATATGCAGGGAATGATTCCAATCTTTTGATAACGGTTGAGACCTGATTTAGGACCGAGGATGTAATCTATTTTGGAGAATGTTCCATGTGCACTAGAGAAGAATGTGTATTCTGTTGCTTTGGGATGAAATGTTCTGAATATATCTGTGATGTCCATCTGGTCCAGTGTGTCATTTAAGGCCTTGATTTCCTTGTTGATCTTTTGCTTGGATGATCTGTCCATTTCAGTGAGGGGAGTGTTAAAGTCCCCTACTATTATTGTATTATGGTCGATGTGTTTCTTTGATTTTGTTATTAATTGGTTTATATAGTTGGCTGCTCCCACGTTAGGGGCATAGATATTTAAAATTGTTAGATCGGGATGCCTGGGTGGCTCCGTTGGTTAAGCAGCTGCCTTTGGCTCGGGTCATGATCCCAGCGTCCTCGGATCGAATCCCACATCGGGCTCCTTGCTCAGCGGGGAGCCTGCTTCTCCCTCTGCCTCTGCCTACCACTCTGTCTACCTGTGCTCATGCTCTCTCTCTCTCTCTCTCTAACAAATAAAAATAAATAAAATCTTAAAAAAAAAGATTTAAAATTGTTAGATCTTCTTGTTGGGCAGTTCCTTTGAGTATGATATAGTGTCCTTCCTCATCTCTTATTATAGTCTTTGGCTTAAAATCTAATTGATCTGATATAAGGATTGCCACTCCTGCTTTCTTCTGATGTCCATTAGCATGATAAATTCTTTTCCACCCCCTCACCTTAAATCTGGAGGTGTCTTTGGGTTTAAGATGAGTTTCTTGTAGGCAACATATAGATGGGTTTTGTTTTTTTATCCATTCTGATACCCTGTGTCTTTTGATTGGGGCATTTATCCCATTAACATTCAGGGTAAGTATTGAGAGATATGAATTTAGTGCCATTGTATTGCCTATAAGGTGACTGTTATTGTATATTGTCTCTGTTTCTTTCTGATCTACTACTTTTAGGGTCTCTCTTTGCTTAGAGGACCCCTTTCAATATTTCCTGTAGAGCTGGTTTGGTATTTGCAAATTCTTTCAGTTTTTGTTTGTCCTGGAAGCTTTTAATCTCTCCTTCTATTTTCAATGATAGCCTAGCTGGATATAGTATTCTTGGCTGCATGTTTTTCTCATTTAGTACTCTGAATATATCATGCCAGCTCTTTCTGGCCTGCCAGGTCTCTGTGGATAAGTCTGCTGCCAATCAAATATTTTTACCATTGTACGTTACAGACTTCTTTTCCCGGGCTGCTTTCAGGATCTTCTCTTTGTCACTAAGACTTGTAAATTTTACTATTAGGTGACAGGGTGTGGACCTATTCTTATTGATTTTGAGGGGGGTTCTCTGAACCTCCTGGATTTTGATGTTTGTTCCCTTTGCCATATTGGGGAAATTCGCTCCAATAATTCTCTCCAATATACCTGCTGCTCCCCTCTCTGTTTCCTCTTCTTCTGGAATCCCAATTATTCTAATGTTGTTTCGTCTTATGGTGTCACTTATCTCTCGAATTCTCCCCTCATGGTCCAGTAGCTGTTTGTCCCTCTTTTGCTCAGCTTCTTTATTCTCTGTCATTTGGTCTTCTATATCGCTAATTCTTTCTTCTGCCTCATTTATCCT
Organism: Enhydra lutris kenyoni; assembly: GCF_002288905.1. Classification (NCBI taxonomy): domain Eukaryota; kingdom Metazoa; phylum Chordata; class Mammalia; order Carnivora; family Mustelidae; genus Enhydra; species Enhydra lutris. The sequence goes on along the minus strand of NW_019154155.1, from coordinate 7,380,281 downwards.
AGCAGTGAGAGCCTCCATTTTTGATTGTACCTCATTAATAGCTTTTTTGATTTCAACTTGGTTAGATTTTAGTTCTTTTATTTCTCCAGAAAGGGCTTTTATATCTCCCGAGAGGGTTTCTCTAATATCTTCCATGCCTTTTTTGAGCCCGGCTAGAACCTTGAGAATCATCATTCTGAACTCTGGATCTGACATATTACCAATGTCTGTATTGATTAGGTCCCTAGCCTTTGGTACTGCCTCTTGTTCTTTTTTTTGTGGTGAATTTTTCCGCCTTGTCATTTTGTCCAGATAAGAGTATATGAAGGAGCAAGTAAAATACTAAAAGGGTGGCAACAACCCCAGGATAATATGATTTAACCAAATCAGAAGAGATCCCAAATCGTGAGGGGGGAGAAAGGGGATAAAAAGAGGTTCAGAAAGAAAAAAAAATAAAGAAAGAAACAATTAAATAAAGAAAACCAATAAAGAAAAAATATAAAAAGGAAAAAAATATATATGTATTAGATAAACTAGTTACAAAATGTTGAAAAAGAAAAGGGTAAAAGTTAAAAAAAATTAGCAGAAGAAGAAAAAAAATTGAAAAAGAAAAAAAAATTAAATTAACTGCAAGGCTAAAGAATCATGGGGAGAAAGCCATGAGTTCCATGCTTTGCTTTTTCCTCCTCTGGAATTCCACTGCTCTCCTTGGTATTGAAACTGCACTCCTTGGTAGGTGAACTTGGTCCTGGCTGGGTTTCTTGTTGATCTTCTGGGGAAGGGGCCTGTTGTAGTGATTCTCAAGTGTCTTTGCCCCAGGCGGAATTGCACCGCCCTTACCAGGGGCTGGGCTGAGTAATCCGCTCGGGTTTGCTTTCGGGAGCTTTTGTTCCCTGAGCGCTTTCCTTAGAGTTCCGGAGGATGGGAATGAAGATGGCGGCCTCCCGGTCTCCGGCCCGGAGGAGCCAAGAGCCCGGGGCCCCACTCCTCAGTGCGCCCTCAGAGAACAGCGCCCAATTACTCCCGTCACCCTGGCCTCCGGCCGCACTCCAAGCTGACCGAGCCTGCGACCGGTTCAAGGTAACCCCGAGATTAGAGCTTACTCCTCGGCTCTGTCTCTGTAGCCGGCTTCCCCGTTCTAATACCCGTAAGCTCTGCAACACTCAGACACCCCCGATTCTTCTGTGACCCTGCGGGACCTGAGGCCACGCTGACCCTGCATGGGCTTAACCCCGGTTAAGCCTCTGGAGCAATGTCCCTCAGTGGAACAGACTTTTAAAAGTCCTGATTTTGTGCTCCATTGCTCTGCCGCTTGCTGGGAGCCGGCCCCTCCCCCCGCGGTCTATCTTCCTGCCGCTTTGGATTCACTTCTCCGCCAGTCCTACCTTTCAGAAAGTGGTTGATTTTCTGTTTCTAGAGTTGCTGTTCTTCTTCTCTTTGATCTCCCATTGGATTTGTAGGTGTTTGAAATCTTTAGATAAGCTATCTAGCTGATCTCCCGCTACCTGAAGTAGTTTCAGCCTGCTACTTCTCCGCCATCTTGACTCCTCTATTTGCTGAATTATTTCTTGACTCACGTCCTTTACTCCATCTAACCATTTGTTCAAATTTTCACCTTTACAAGAAGGCTGTTCCTGCCTTATCCAATCTAAAATAAGAGCTCTCTTCCCCACTATCATCATCTATTCTGCTACATTGTCCTTCAGTTTTCCTCAAAGGATATTGTAGCATGACATCATGTATTTTTTTCACCAAGGAATAGGGAACCTTTATTTCTAACATAATTATTCTGGGTTAGGAATACGAGAATATATATATATATATACATATATATATATATATATATTGCAAAAATGGAAATAATGACTAGAAGAAACAATGACAAAAACAACTGGTACTTTATATGAATCTATAGAAGCATAAGTTTCAATACCAGCAAAAAAAAAAAATTGCTACAATGTCTTTCAGTTTTGCATCTGACTGTTTTGAGATCTTTCTTTCAGTTTTGAGGTTCCCCAAGCAGGCTTGGTGATGGCAGACAAGATGAGCTAAGAAAGCATTCTCAACACATTGTTCTTCTGCCAGATTCCAGTTTACCAAGGTACCTGTTTACACCAGCAGAGATCACAGCTACTTGTTCATCATCAGCTATGAGAGTACACTGTACGTGTTTCAAGAACTCAGTCAGACATACACTAAGACTGAGGAATTGCGAGTTACACCATTGAGGTCAGAACCAAGCTGGGCAAAAGTAGCGACCTCAGGATAATGAGGCAATTCATCATACCTGCTACCTGGTTTATAGTCTTGATCTGGGCAGCAGTAGAATGAACAAACTAACATTTACAAAAGATGGATACCTTTGAAGAAAAATACTGTCTCACTCACAAAAATGAAATTACCAGAGGGCTGGGATTTGTTGTGCACATTGATCCTGCAAGAGTGTCTGGTAGACAGGTAGATTTTTTGAGTGGATGCTTTAAAAGTATTCATTGAATGAATGAATGAATGAATGAAAATAATGTACAAATTTGTAGCCAAAGTCATTTTTTTCTGTGTATCCTGTATGAAAAGGCACATCATTCTGCATTTCCAAAATAATTTTAAAGTTAGTATAAAGAGCTGGAGAAGAAAAATCTGGCTGAAAAGTATATACTAATAGATAAGAAGAGAAGAGAGGGGTGTAGACATAACATAAATAGAGCATGCATATATTGCAGAGATAAAAAGAAAGTAAATGTCAGGTTACTAGATAGCAACAAATATAAACTGAATGAGCAGAGAGCTTTAGAATGAGGGGGAAGTAAGAAATCTGAGACAAACATTTACTAGAAGATCAGCTAATAATAATAATGTTTGGAGGGGCAAGAATAAGACTTTAGCAAACCTGTAACAATTATTAGGATCCCTAATTTCTATGTGCATATTACTATTGTTAAGTGTTAAATATTAGCTTTAAACCCTATTTACACTATGAATTTGCCTTACAGAGTTTTCACCATACATGTATAGAATGGAAGACTAATTACTTACACACATTTCAGATGATGATGTCTCAAATGAAGGAATGAAAGGAAATGTTAATTCTTCCCACGAAATTCTATTATTGAAGCACCTGGGTGGATCAGACTTAAGCATCTGCCTTTGGCTCAGGTCTTGATCCCAGGGTTTTGGGATGGAGCCCAAGCGCAAAACAAGTGCCAAGGGTGTACTTCAGGACAACGCTGTTGCCCCGCAAGCCACACTCAGTCCCATGAAGTGAGAAGCATTCGCGACACTCAGAAGCACAGAGCAAGGCGACAAAGCCTCACCTGCATGAACGAGCTTTACAGAGGAGCCCCAGTCAACTCCGGTTTCCACTAAAGCCAGAAAGCCTTCTCTCAAATGATGGTGAACTTACACACACCCTGAGGGCATTGGGCTCCACCTCAGGGGCCTGTGGGTGCAGCCAGCACCTATGGTGCGGCAGAGTGTTTCAGGGAGACTGAGTCGTTTCTCCCAGGGGCCCGGAAGCTGACCGAGCCAGCAGGGCCCTGAGTTCAGAGCAACACTGTTCTCTGGGAAAAGCGTCCTCCCCCGAACAGGGTCCTCGAAGAGAGAAGCCTGGATGAGAGAGGAAACGGCCTGCTTCCTGAGGGGCGAGAGCCAGGGCTGACAGCCCGGCCACTGCAGGCTCAGCACCCGGTTTGTACCCGGGGAAGCGTTCTACTAACTTAGAGTGTGTGAGAACGCCTGAGGTAATGTCCCTCTGCCTCCCTGTGAGAAAGAAGTCACGGTCGGATGCCAACACCTTCCCCACACACATCGCCCCACGGAGAAGGATGCCTTCTCCATCCTGAGCCTGCACAATGCTAGAGAGAACCAGAGCCTTACCTCCAAGAAAGAAGCCTGAAGCCGAACTGTCTTTGGCATGTAGGCCTCTCTGGCCAAGAGAGAAAGAGTCATGCCCGTGGGTTGGTGCAGAGGTCTTGAGGAAGGTTCCCGGGCCTCAGGTCGGAGGACATCTGTGAAGGGGCCTGTTCATTAGCCCTCACAGACACCCCAAACAAGCGCGTCGAAACCGGGTCCTGATGCTACCATGAACGCCAGCCCCAGCCCCGCCACTCTCAGCCTGAAGGTTGAAGATGGTCTGCCCCACTGGAGCAAACCTTAGGAAAACACTGCTGCATACCTGGCCGCGGAAAGGACAGGACAGGGACGCCCTCCTTGGGGCACACATCCTTGGAGGTGCCCTGAGCAGGGACACCTGCCTGAAAAGGGGGGGTGGCGCGGTAGGTGGGGTGAAGGGGTGGAAGCGCAAAGCAAGTGCCACAAGAGTACTTCGGGACAACGTAGTAGCCAAGCATGCCACACTTAGTCCCCTGAAGAATGAAGAAGTGGTGACACTCAGAAGCACAGAGCTAGGCGCCAATGCCTCAGCTCCATGAACGACCATCACGGAGGAAGCCCAGTCAGCTCGGATTTCCCCTAAAGCCACAAAGCCTTCTCTCAGAAGGTGGTGAACATACACATGCTGAGGGCTTTGGGCTCCACCCCAGGGGCTGTGGGTGCCACCAGCACCTCTATTGCAACAGTGTGTTTCTGGGAGACAGATTCCTATCTCACAAGCACCCGGAAGCCGACCAAGCCAGTGGGGCCCTGAATTCAGAGCAACACCATTCTCCAGGAAAAGCTTCCTCCCCTGAACAGCGTCTGCGTAGAAAGAATCCTAGATGAGAGAGAAAGCCGCAGGCTCCTGAGGGGAGAGCAACAGCGCTGGGGGCCGGCCTCGGCTGGCTCAGTGCCTGGGTCAAGCTCCGGGAAGTGGTCTGCTAACTCAGTGTGTGTGAGAATGCCTGAGGTAAAGTCCCTCTGCCTCCCTATGAGAAAGAAGTCACGGTGGGATGCCAACACTGTCCCCGCACATGTCCCTCCATGGAGAAAGATGCCTTCACAAACCTGAGCTTGCACAATGCGAGAGAGAACCAGTCTTACCTCCAAGAAAGAAGCCTGAAACAGAGCTGCTTTTGCCTGCAGGCCTCTCTGGGGAAGAGAGAAAGAGTCGCGCCCACGTGTTGGTGCGGAGGCTTGAGGAAGATCCCTGGCCCGCCGGTCGGAGGACATCCAAGAAGGCGCCAGTTCATTCGGCCTCACAGAAGCTCCGCACAAGGGTGTCAAAACCGGCTCCTGCTGCTACCGTGACCGCGGGCCCCACAGCAGAATACACACTCCAGCTCTGAGTGCATGGGTGTATTTCTGAGAGCAGCCCATCTTTTGTCAGCCTAAACGTTGACGACGGTCGGCACCACAGGAGCAAGCCTTAGGAAGGCACCGTGCTGCATAAGCGACCCTCAGAGAGGACAGGACAGTGACCCCCTCCTTGGGGCACTCATCCTTGGAGGCACCCTGAGCAGGGAGGCCTGCCCAAAAAGGGGGAAGGCGGGGCAGGCGTGGTGAAGGTGTAGAAGCGCAATCAAGTGCCACAAGAGTACTTAGGGATGACGCAGTTGCCTGGCTCGCCATTCTCAGTCCCGTGAAACAAGAAGCAGTCATGACACCCAGAAATGCAGAGCAAGGAGCCAATGCCTCAGCTCCATGAACGAGCTTCACGGAGGAGGCTCAGTCAGCTCCGGTTTCCCCTAAAGCGAGAAAGCCTTCTCTCAGATGATGGCGAAGTTCACACATCCTGAGGGCTTTGGGCTTCACTTGCGGGGGCCTGTAGTGCCGCCAGCAGCTCTGGAGCAACAGTGTGTTTCAGGGAGAAAGGGTCGTTTCTCACAGGGGCCCAGAAGCCGAACGAGCCAGCGGGTACAGAATTCAGAGCAACACCATTCTCCGTGAAAGCGTCCTCCCCTGAACAGCGTCCTCAAAGAGAGAAGTATAGATGAGAGAGGAAGCAGCAGGCTTCCTGAGAGGAGAGCGCCAGGGTGAAGGGCCCACCTCTGCCTGCCCAGCGCCTGGGTCATATGCGGGGAATGGGTCGGCTAACTCAGAGTGTGTGAGAATGCCTGAAGTAAAGTCACTCTGCCTCCCTGTTAGAAAGAAGCCACTGTCGGATGCCAACACCGTTCCTGCACACGGCGCTCCACGTAGGAGGATGCCTTCTAAATTCTGAGCCTGCACAACGCGAGAGAGAACCAGAGCCTTACCTCCAAGAAACAAGCCTGAAGCTGAGATGTCTTTTCCATGCTGGCCTCTCTGGCAAAGAAAGATAGCGTCGCGCACGCGTGTTGGTGCGGAGGTCTGAGGAAGGTTCCCAGCCCTCGGGTCAAAGGACATCCGAGAAGGAGCCGGTTCACTTGTCCTCACAGAAGCTCCACACAAGGTCGTCAAAACCGGCTCCTGCTGCTTCCGTGACCGGGGGCCCCACAGCAGAGTACACACTGGAGCTCTAAATGCGCGGGAGTATTTCGGAGAGCAGCCTAGCTTCTCTCAGCCTAAACATCGACAATGGTCGGCACCACTGGAGCAAGCCTTAGGAAAGCACCATGCTGCATAAGCGACCCCCAGAGAGGACAGGACAGCAACACCCTCCTTGGGGCAGACATCCTTGGAGGCTCCCTGAACATGGAGGCATGCCCGTCCGGGTGGGGGGAGGGAGGCAGGCATGGGGCAGGGGTTGAAGAGCAAAGCAAGTGCCACGGTAGTACTTTGGGAGGACGCTGTTGCCCCTCACGCCACACTGGCTCCAGTGAAGAAAGAAGCAATCATGACACCCAGAAGCACAGAGCAAGGCGCCAACACCTCAGCTCCATGAACGAGCTTCATGGAGGAAGCCCAGTCAGCTCCGGTTTTTCCTAAAGGCAGAAAGCCTTCTCTCAGATGGTGGTGAACGTACACACACTCTGAGGGCTTTGGGCTCACCACCACGGGTCAGTGGGTGCCGCCAGGAACTCTGTTGGGACAGCGCGTGACAGGGAGAGACAGTCGTTTCTCACAGGGGGCCGGGAGCCGAGTGAGCCAGTGGGTCCTGAATTCAGAGCAGCCCCGTTCTCCGGGAAAAGCGTCCTGCCCCGAACGGCGTCTGGGAAGAGAGAAGTCTCCATGAGATAGGAAGCGGCAGGCTCCCGCGGGGAGAGCTCCCAGGCTCTGCGACCACTCTGCCTGGCTCAGCGCCTGTGTCCTCTGCGGGGAAACCCTCTGCTAACTCAGAATGTGTGAGAACGCCTGATGTAAAGTCCCTCCGCCTCCCTGTGAGAAAGAAGTCATGGTGGAATGCCAACACCGTCCCCGCACACGTCGCTCCACGGAGAAGGATGGCTTCTCCAACCTGAGCCTGCACAATGCAAGAGAGAGCCAGAGCCTTCCCTCAAGAACCAAGCCTGAAGCCGAGAAGTCTTTCTCGTGCAGGCCTCTCTGGCGAAGAGAGAATGTGACGCCCGCGTGTTGCTGCAGCGGCCTGAGGAAAGTTCCCGGCCCTCGGGTCGGAGGACATCCGAGGAGGTGCCCGTTCACTCGGCCTCACAGAAGCACAGCACAAGAGCGTCGAAACCGGCTCCTGCTGCTATCGCGAACTCGGGACCCACAGCAAAACACACACTCCAGGTGTGAGTGTGCTGATACGACTGACAGCAGCCCCATTTCTCTCAGCAGGAGACTCGCTGTCTGTCGACCCCACTGGAGCAAGCCTTCAGAAAACAACGTGCTGCATACCAGTCTCACAGAGAGGAGAGGTCGGCGACAGCCTCCTTGGGGCCCATTCCCCACACACGATCCAGGCGCTGAACAACAGAGGCCGGCCCATCAGCCCGCACGCGCTCTCCCCTCAGGAAGCCTGCCGCTTCCTCTTTCACCTAATCTTCTCTCTTCGCAGACCCTGTTCGGCAGAAGACGCTTGTCACGGAGAGCTGTTGCTCTGATTTTCAGGACACGCTGGCCTGTTCAGCCTCCGAGTCCCTGTGGGAAATGACTCTGTCTCCCAGAAACACGCTGTTGCACCAGAGGTGCTGGCGCTACCACAGACCCCGGGTGCCACCCTAAGCCCTAGGGATGTGGGTATTTTCGCCACCGTCTGAGAGAACCTTTCTGGTTTTAGGGGAAACCAGAGCTGACAGTTCCTCCTTGTCAAGCTCTTTCATGGAGCTGAGGCGTTGGCGCCTTGCTTTGTGCTTCTGAGTGTCAGGAGTGTGTCTTTATTCAGGGGACTGAGTGTGTCGTGCAGGGCAACTGCGTGGTCCCTAAGTACTCTTGTGGCACTTGATTGCGTTCCACCACTTCATCCCGCCATCCCCGCCTTCCCCCTTTTCCAGCAGGCCTCCTGCTCAGGAGGCCTCCAAGGATGTGTGCCCCAAGGAGGCCGTCGCCGTCCTGTCCTCTCTGCAGGTTGCTTATGCAACACAGTTCTTTCCTAAGGCTTGCTCCAGTGGTGCTGACCATCGTCAAAACGCAGGCTGAGAGAAGCTGGGCTGCTCTCAGAAATACTCCCGTGTATTCAGAGTGGCAGTGTGTACTCTGCTGTGGGGCCCCCGGTCACGGAAGCAGCAGGAGCCGGTTTCCACGACCTTGTGTGGAGCTTCTGTGAGGCCGAGTGAACGGGCACCTTCTCGGATGTCCTTTGACCCGAGGGCCGGGAACCTTCCTCAGACCTCCGCACCAACACGCGGGCGAACTCTTTCTCTCTTTACCAGAGAGACCTGCCCGCGAAAGGCAGCTGGACTTCAGGCTGGTTTCTTGGAGGTAAGGCTCTGGTTCTCTCTCACGTTGTGCAGGCTCAGGATTGAAAAGACATCCTTCTACTTGGAGAGCCGTGTGTGTGGAGACTGTGTTGGCATCCGACCGTGAATTCTTCTCTCGAAGGGAGGCAGACGGACATTACCTCAGGCCATCTCACAAACTCTTATTTAGCAGACCGCTTCTCCGTGTATGACCCAGGCGCTGAGTCTGCAGGGGCAGCCCCTCAGCCCAGCCTCTCTCCCCTCAGGAAGGGTGACACTTCCTCTCTCATCAGGGCTTTTGTCTTTGAGGACCCTGTTCAGGGGAAGACGTTTTTCCCAGAGAACGTTGCTGCTCTGAAATCAGGACCCGCTGGCTCGTTCGGCTTCTGGGCCCCTGTGAGAAATGACTCTTGTCTCCCTGAAACACGCTGTCACACCAGAGGTGCTGTTGCCACCCAGAGATCCCGGGTGCCGCCCTAAGCCCTAGGGATGTGGGTACTTTCGCCACCATCTGAGAGACGGCTTTCTGGTTTTAGGGGAAACCAGAGCTGACGGTCCTCCTCCGTCAAACGTGTTCATGAAGGTGAGGCGTTGGCGCCTTGCTCTGTGCTTCTGGCTGTTACGACGGCTTCTTGCTTCACGGGACTGAGAGTGGCGAGCAGGGCAACTGCGCTGTCCCTAAGTACTCTTGTGGCACTTGATTGCGCTTCCACCCCTTCACCCCGCCTGCCCCGCCTTCCCTCTTTTCAGGCAGGCCTCCCTGCTCAGGGTGCCTCCAAGGATGTGTGCCCCAAGGAGGGCGTCGCTGTCCTGTCCTCTCTGCAGGTCGCTTATGCAGCATGGTGCTTTCCTAAGGCTTGCTCCAGTGGGGCTGACCGTCGTCGACGCTCAGGCTGAGAGAAGCTGGGCTGCTAGGCTGCCCACATGGAGGCAGAGTGGGACCGTTACTGAAGGCAGTCTTCAGCCGCCACCAGCCTCAGGCTGAACCCTGTGGGAAAGTCCATCCTCCCAGGGTGCCAGGAGAAACTCATGGCATGAGGGATGCCAGAGGAGAGGATGGCCAGTGCTTGGGTGGAGGGGAAGGGGGCTAATCCAAAAGCTTCCTCCCAAACTAGCTCCAGGCCCAGGGCTGGGTATTTCACTGAACTATAAAAAGAGTTCTGTGAACATTTCCTGCCCTACGCCAGCCCCACCTGTCAGTGACTGCTCAGCTCAGGGTTAGCTCTCTGTTGGCTCCTCAGGCAGTCTTCTCAGGAGAGCTGAATGTTCAGGTCTGGTCCTGACTTGAACTGCAGGCTCAGCACACACTGTCAGGGCCCTTAGTGTGGCTCTCCAGTCTGTGCAAGTTTGCTGCCAGCTTCCCCAGACAGGAGCCCACCCTCCAACTCTTTTTTCTCCACACCCTTCCGTCTGCCAAAATTCTTTAAAATCTTCCTCCTGGAGCCCTCCTTGATTGACTTGCCCACATTAAAAATTCCTTCACATATCAGCTCATGGTTTGCTAGATGCTTCTGCCTTCAAATGTTTCACTTTCTGGACTTCCCCAGATATTTCCAAAAGCATTTCTCCCATGTCTGAGACAGGGTCTTCTTCCAGTTCAGTTGGATCCCATGCTTTCTTTGTATTCTTTGTTGACTTCTTCATTCCTGAGAGCAGCCAGTGGGAGGTGTCAAGGAAGCTTTGTGGCATTTTCTTCTAAGACCCTTAACACCTGCTTCTCCACCATTCTGGGAGAGCCCATGCTCTTTCAACCAGGGCTCACAGGTGTTTCTTATTAGATGGCCCCCCAATCAGCCCTCAGGACCCTCTCCAGCAGGGCCAACAAGTAAACCTGAACCTTACCTTCAGGGGGAACTTTGCCCATTGGGTAGGTTAACGCTTCTCCCCCCAGAGCCTAGTTCTGGGACCCTTGGCCTGTTCTAGATCACTGGCTGCCCTGCCACATGCAGGCCAGGTGGGCAGGATGCACCCATGTGGCCAACCAGGGCCTTACAGGGACTTTCCTGCCTGTGGAGCTGGAGCCCAGACCCAACCACTTGCTCATTCACCCTGAGGTGATAGATGCACATTGGTGACAGTCCATCCCCTTTGGACTTGCCATCTATAGAGTCCTGGGCTTCTCCAACAACCGGGACAAGGACTGTCTCTTATTGGAGGTTACAACAGCCAACCCACTGGCCCCACCTTGGCAAGGCAGGACAGTGTGCTCTCTCTCTGCCTGCAGGAGAAATATGTACATTTATGTACGTTAGTGTTTGGAATTATACAGATGCCTTATTCCCCCAAGATCCTGCTCCTGTGTCCCAGTGTCTCCTGACCTCTGCCCACTTCTTAGGTTCTTGGCTACCATGACCTTCATGGCCAAGACACAAACAGCTCACTTTCATCACCAGGCCTTGGATAGCTGGGGCCCTGCAGGCCCAAAGAGATGAAAGCTGAGCTTCAATCACTTCATAGTCTGCAGCATGGAGGGGGTGCACACATTTAAAATCACCCTAAGCAGCAGAGACAAACTGATGCTAGTAAAGCTCTATTGGGTCCTGCTGCCTGAAGGTCCCTGTAGTTCTCTAGCAGGACAAGTTCCCCGGTATCTCCCATTAAATGATATTCCCCACCCCAAGACTTCAGGGCCCACACAACCAAGGCAGTCAAGGAACCTCAAGCCCTTCATTCAGGAGCACTGTGCACATATTCATCCTGCTCCACATCACAGGCTACTCTGCACTAAGCTGGAGCATGCACAGCACCCTCCTTTCACCTGACCCAAGGCCTTTAGGACACTGCAGGCCCATGGAGCCATGGCTGGGCCCTGGTCACCTGCATTGTCTCCAGTGTAGTGGGGACAACACACCGAAAATCATCTTGGGTTCGAGAGGGGAGTGAACACATGCCAACTTCCAAACACTAAGCTACACAAATGCTCACCTTTCCCCTACAGGTAGAACCACAGATATCTGCACTGCCTTGCCAGAATAGACCCAGCAACTGACAAAAGTAGCCTCAGCCCAGTAGGAAGCCTAGGAATACTGAGTGCCAGAGAAGACTGGGACCCCAGCAGGCAGACTGCCACCATTTAAAAAGGTGCTTCAGAAAAATGTGGTATACCCTGGATAGGTATGCAGGTGCCTGGGGAACCATCTGAGCTCCAGAGGCCTTCCCAAGCCTGGCTGATGGGGGAGCTTACTGTGCATGCACACGCTGTCTCAACAGGGCAAGAAATGGGATCAGCTTGTCAGTGGAACAGGCTTCTGGGGGCTCAAGGCCACCTGACTCCTTCCAAACTCTAATTACACAGTTTTCCATTGAAGGCAGAGCTGGAGAAACCAGTCTTGCCAAGGAAGAGCTGGACAGGCTGGGTAAGATATCTTCTAGCAAGACACACTGGGGAGTCTTTATTGTTGATCAAGTCCAGGACCCCATCCCAAGTGAGTCCAAATGGGTACTGACTATGACCAGTTTCAGAGCCATAGAGATTCATGGAATACACTTAATTCCAATAAGCCTGGAGGGCCTGGCAGCCCAATACTGCTGGCTGACACATTGTAGACACTCTTGGAATACACTACTTGTCTCTCCTGGTTTGGATGTTGATGAAAGCAGGCTAGACAACTGTCAAGATGGGCCATCCTCAAGAAAGGATATTTGGCAAATATACTAAAAAATATCCTAGCCAAAAAGGAAAAGAGAGAAACAGACATACTGAGCTGTGAGTGGCTGAGGGGAGAACCACAAGCATCACCTTCTGGTTTTAAATTATAGAATGATTAGGCAGTCACACACCACAGTTGCTATTTTGACTATAACCTGCCTCATAGACTGAAGTGAATTCTCTTTCTTTCATAGACAGAGCTGGACTGGATTGGGCATTTGGAAGCAGTCACTGAAAGGAAGTAGAAGACCCATGGCAATGATCCATGAGCAAAACCTCTACTTCCTCTGGACACCCATTATCTTGTTGAATACACAGCTTTCTCCAGCAGAAGTCACTCTGCAGATGACAATGGTCACTAGGAGGGAGCACTGGCAGGTAACTTGTTCCAGAATTCTCCCAGAAGAGTGAGGTCTGGTAAGCACAGCCAGTGAACATCTCCATTGCCTAGGCTATGTGCTCACAAAGCAACACAAAGGAACACAGAGAAAACTCTGCTGTCCAAGGCCTGGGATACCACATGGGAAAGAGCAGCCTTGGTTTGCTTTCCCATCCCCCTGCCTCCCTGAAGGAGGCAGGTAATTGGCTGTACATCTTCCTTCTGAAGAAGCACCCAGACTTTTGTATTTCCTGGGTAACCTTCCATTCTCTTTTTGTTTACTCTGCTGATGGTGCTCTGAAGGAGCATTTAGCCACCACCATATGGGCAAAGAAATAGCCTTGAGCAGTTTAAGGTCCCAGGCACACTTGGCAGGAACTGGTTTCAGTCTGGAGCTGCATGAATTTCACCACCTGGCTGAGGTATAGCTGTGACATACTTAGAAAAACTCCCCTTAGGGCCAACAGGTTATTTGGAGACTGTACCAAGTGTGGGAATAAGAGCTTTGGACAGATTAATGTGTCCCAGTTAGCCCAAACAAAGAAAAGGAAAGAAGGAAGGAAGGAAGGAAAATGAAAAGAAGGATAGAAGGAATGAAGAAGGGGGGAAGGAAGGAAAAGGCTTCTGATTTAGTCTGAAGTAGGTCATGGTTCCAAGGGCTGTCCTTGTTTTTTTGTTTTGTTTTTGTTTTTAAGATTTTATTTATTTATTTGTCAGAGAGAGAGAGAGAGAGAGAGAGCGCACAAGCAGGAGGAGTGGCAGGTAGAGGGAGAAGCAGGCTCCCACTGAGCAAGGAGCCCGATGCGGGACTCTATCTCAGGACCCTGGGATCATAACCCGAGCCAAAGGTGGAGGCTTAACTGACTGAGCCACTCACGTGACCCTCAAGGGCCTCTCTTTGGTCTCCTCTTTCCTAATAAACATGATACGAAGTTTCAGAAAGCCAAAGTGGGAATTCCACCAGGTATATGTATTTACATATGTATATGTATTTACATTCCACATTCTTGAACTGGGGAAATGAACACAGGATGAATCTGTGATCTCAGTGAACAAACTTAAATATTGAACAAGGCTTCTATTTCCACACCTTCCAAAGCCCCTACTCAACTGCTGGGCAGACCACCTAACAGTTCTGGGCTTTGGGCATCAACAAATGTTCAGAATCATTCTATAAAAGTTCTCAGAAAATGTAGTTTCCCCTTTTTCCAGAGTTCATCCCACCTGTAAATATCTGCATCTTGGGGACATTTGGGGAAGTTGGGGTGAGGGATAAGATGCATGGCACACATACAGAAGGTTGTAAGGTCATTCCTCAAAGGGCTCCAGTCTTTCCCTCAGTCTAAGGGCTCAGAAGCCCACACTGGATTAGGACTCATGGCTGGAGAAGAGACCATGACTCCTCTCTGTAGTAACTACTATATCTAGATATTTATTTTTTCTGCTACACTGCACAGTAATTTCAATCTGAACAGACCTGATCAACTATCCAACAACTCACATCCCTGACAGTCACATCCTCTGGTTACCATTCTGTCCCTGTGGCTTACTGGGTGACTACATAAGCCTTGTTTCGGCTGGTTGAGGCTTCTGCCCCTGCCACTCTTCACCTCCCATCTTCTCCTGCTGTGTAGGACAGCTCCCACAAAGCTCCTCAAGGACACTGGTACCTCCTGTACCAATGCATTTTTAAGTGTGTTGATGAAAGTAGTGGGTTGATTGCTGTGTCTCTCAGCAAGCATGATTGGGGTGGCTGAGCAGACTGCACATCACAGATCCATTTCAGCATTCCTGATTCTTATGCTTCCTGACTTCTTCCTGCCTTTCTCAATAATATGCCAAGGAAATCCCAAGATTTAGCCCTTATTGACCCAATATAGCATCCAGAATATCAACACCATGTGCAAGTGGTCAGGACAGTCCTTATATCCCAAATCTTAACTGAGCATATTGGTTTCAACAAATTCAATCCGACCAATATCTTTCCTTTGTCTCTTTAAGCTATCACTCTCACAACTGATTCCTACTCATGCTACTCAGGATTTTCCCAACACAGATAAACCAGGTCCTTTAAGCTGTCAGTGTATGACTTCTCCTCCAGGGAAGGCATTGGAACTTTCTAATTAGTGATATTCTTTTTTTTTTTTTTTTTTTTTTGAGACAGCAGAGATAGAGCAAGTATGAACAGCAGCAGGGGAAGAGGGTTTGAAAGTTCAGAGAGGGTTAAGAATCCCAAGTAGGGTCAAAGCTCAGCATGGAGCCTGAAGGTGAGCTCAGTCTCATGACCCTGAGATCATGACCTAGGCCAAAATCAAGAGTCAGAAACTCAACCCACTGAACCACCCAGGTGCCTCTAAAATTTATCTTTAGATCAACCTTTGTTATGAACGTCTCTCAATACAGAGCAACAAAGTCAAGAAATTATTTTATTCTATAGAAAAACCTTCTCCCTGAGGAAAAAATGACTCCATAGGGAACAAAAAGTCACACATCAAGTTAACCATGAACTACAAATCAAGCAGGAAAAATAATTTTGGGGTGATGGATACATGTGCATTAATTACAATGATTTTTTACTGGTATGTACCTATATCAAGAGTCATGAAATTGTACACACATCTATGGAAGCTTTGGTTACATAATTATACTTTAAAAAGCTATAAAAATATTTAAAAACTCATACAGCTAAGAAGCTAAGGACTCTGTCCTAATTGATATGAAATACTAAATAAACGACTCATCTCAAAAATCACTACCATGTCATAATGAGGAATCCTATTAGGTCAGAAGAACTGAATGTAATATAATGAATTAACTAAGGTACGTGAAATATAAGAAGCTAAAAGCAAATATATCAAAGTCATATTTACTCTCCAATTTCCCTCTTGATATTCTCTCTTTTTATTGATTTCTATCTTCTTATCTATTTTGTCCACTTCCTACCTCTCACCTTGGCAAGCATGTGGATGTTCTCCAGATCTATGATCTATTTTTGTGTTCTCTGCTTTCTTAGATTTTTTTTTATTAACATATAATGTAGTATTTGTTTTAGGGGTACAGGTCTGTGATTCATCAGTCTCACACAATAATTCACAGCACTCAACATAACACATACTTTCACCCATGTGCATCACCCAACTACCCCATCCCTCCTGCCCCCCTCCACTCCAACAACCCTCAGTTTGTTTTCTGAGATTAAGACTCTTATGGTTTGTCTCCCTCTCTGGTTTCATCTTGTTTCATTTTTCCCTCCCTTCCCCTATGATCCTCTGTCTTCTTTCTCAAATTCCTCGTTATCAATGAGACCATATGATAATTGTCTTTCTCTGATTGACTTATTTCACTCAGCATAATACCCTCCAGTTTCATCCATGTTATTGCAAATGGCAAGATTTCAGGGGGGGTTGATGGCTGCATTATATTGCATATTTATATAATATTATATAAATTATATTTGACATGATAATATATATTATTTAATATAATAAAACATATTATTATATAAATATGATATTTATATAATATTATAATATATATTATATATAAAAATATTTTTTCACATCTTTTTTATCCATGCATCTATTGATAGACATCTAAACTCTTTCCATAGCTTGGCTATTGTGGACATTGTTGCTATAAATATTCAGGTGCAAGTGTCCCTTTGGATCACTACATTTGTATCTTTAGGTAAACACCCAGTAGTGGAATTGCTGGGTCATAGGGTAGTTCTGTTTTCACCTTTTTGAGGAATCTCCATACTGTTTTCAGAGTGGTTGCACCAGCTTGCATTCCCACCAACAGTGTAGGAGGGTTCCCCTTTCTCCACATCCTCGCCAATACCCATCATTTCCTGACTTGTTAATTTTAGTCATTTTGACTGGCATGAGGTGGTATCTCATTGAGGTTTTGATTTGTGTTTCCCTGATGCTGAGTGATGTTGAGCCCTTTTCATGTGTCTATTGACCATTTGGATCTCTTCTTTGCAGAAATGTCTGTTCCTGTCTTCTGCCCATTCCTTGATTAGATTATTTGTTCTTTGGATATGGAGTTTGATAAGTTCTTTATACATTTTGGATACTAGCCCTTTACCTGATATGTCTGCCTATCTTTTTGGCAAATATCTTCTCCCATTCTGTCAGTTGTCTCTTGGTTTTGTTGACTCTTTTTCCTTTGCCATGCAAAAACTTTTAATCTTGATGAATTCCCAATAGTTCATTTTTTTCCCTTGCTTCCCTTGACTTCTGTTTTTTGTTTGTTTGTTTCAGATTCCATGTTAACTCATGTGGCATTTGTCTTTCTCTTTCTGACTTATTTCACTTAGCATGACCCGCTAATGAATACAAGTGTGAAAATATCTTTACGAGTTAGCAATTTCATTTTCTTTGGTTTTAATACCTCAGAGGGGAATTGTTGGATGATATGGTTGTTCTATTTGATTTTTTTTTTTTAATTGAGGTAATCTCTACTCCCAAGATGAGGCTTAACCTCATGACCCTGAGGTCAAGAGTCACACACTCTTCTGACTGAGCTAGCCAGGTGCCCCTAATGTTGAATTTTTGAGGGAGCTTTGTGCTGTTTTCCATGGTGGCTATACAAACTGACAATCCCACCAACAGAGCACAGGGTTCCCTCTCCTCCACATTTTTGCTAACCTTTTTTATTTCTGGTCTTTTGGATATTAGCCATTCTGACAGGTGTCAGGTGACATCCCTTTGGGCTTTGATTTGCTTTTCTCTGGTGATAAGTGGTGATGAACATCTCTTCATGTATTTGTTGGCTATCTGCGTATTTTCTTTGGAAAATAGGTATTCTGAACTCTGCCCATTTTGTAATGGCTATTTTTGTGCTATTGAGTTGTATGAGTTCTTTAATAATTTGGATATTAACCCTTCATTAGATAGGTAGTTTGCAAATATTTTCTCCCATTCATTATATTGTTTTTTCATTGCTTTGATGGCTGGTGATTTCCTTTGCAGTGCAGAAGCTTTTTAGTTTGATGTAGTTCGCTTGTTTATTTTTGCTTTGTAGACTTTGTTTCTGATGTCAAATCCAAAAACCAGGGTCAGACTGATATTAAGAAACATTCTTGAAAAAATTGTGTTATGGTGGATAAATGAATAGATACATTATGACACCTAGGTGCTCAATAACTCTAATATATGCCTGGCTGGCTCAGTCAGAAGAGCACCTGACTCCTGAACTCAGAGTCTTGAGTTCAAGCCCCATTTTGTTCATGGAGCTTATTTAAAAAAAAAAAAAAAAAAAAAGGCATTAAGAGCTAATCTGCCCAATTTTTTCATCTAGGAGTTTTATGGTTTTAGCTCTTTTGTTTAAGTCTTTAATACATTTTGACTTAGTTTTTGTGTATGGTGTTGACTAGGCATCCAGTTGCATTCCTTTGCATGCAGTTGCCTAGGGTTTCCAAGACCAATTATTAGAGTTTCTGCCCTTTCCCCATTTTATATTCTTGGCTCTTTTGTTGTAAATTAATTGACTACATCTGTGTAGGTTTCTTTATGGGCTTTCATTCTGTTCCATTGATCTGTATGTTTGTCTTTATGTGAGTAACATAACTTTATTACTACAACTTTGTAATATCGTTTGAAATCAGAAAGCATGATGCCTCCAGTTTTGTTTTTCTTTCTCAAGATGGCTTTGGCTATTCAGGACTTTTCTGTTTCTACTCATATTTTAGGATTATTTGCCCAATTTCTGGAAATGGCATTGAATTTTTAATGTATAGGTCACTTCAGTGAGGAGCTTTGATTATATTCATTCTTGGGATCCATTAGCATGGGATGTCTTTCCACGTATTTCTGTCTTTTTCAATTTTTTTCACTAATTATTTATGGTTTTCACTATACAGGTCTTTCATCTCTTGCTAAATTCATTGCTAAATATTTTATTCTTTTTGAGTGATTATATGTTATAAATTGGCTTCTTAATTTCTCTCTATGATAACTTGTTATTCATGTATAGATATGAAACTCATAAAATCTTTAAAAAAAAAAATAAAATAAAATGGGTGCCTGGGTGGCTCAGTGAGTTAAGCCTCTGCCTTTGGCTCGGGTCATGATCTCAGGGTCCTGGGATTGAGTCCCACATCAGGCTCTGCTTGGCTGGGAGCCTGCTTCCTCCTCTCTCACTGCCTGCCTCTCTGCCTACTTGTGATCTCTCTCTGTCAAATAAATAAATAAAATCTTTAAAAAATAGAGATGGAATTCATCTATACATATTTAATCTGTGTCCTTAAGCTTTACTGAATCCAACTGTCAGTTCTACAAGTATTTTTTAGAGCCATTAACATTTCTCCAAATCTTACCATGCTCTCCTAATAAGTGAAAAATTAACTGGGAATATAGGTTGATGACATCTGATTTAGAAGAAAGGATACGGATATGCTGAGTGACAGTTTCCAAATTTTCTAAAATGTTTTGTGGTAATGTAATCAAAGGAATCCATAAATATGGCTTGTTTTAATTTACTGTTTTCTGCAATTGGATATACAGAGCTGTGGTTTAGACATGTTAACCCAACATTTTATCTCCCTATGTCCAGTATATCTTGGGACTATCCACCTTATCTCTATTTTTTGTCCCAAAACTCAGTGCTTGAATTACATGCTCAGAAATTACTACTTGAAATGGGAAGAGGACTGTTTTTTCACAAATTTCCTAGAAGACACCCTCTGGAACATTGAATTTTGCAGAACTGGTTTTAGTCTCTCTGGAAATCCTTGAAGATGTCCAAGGTTGATGTGGCTTGTTTGGCGGACAGATCAGGGAGCCCAGCAGCACTCCTGCAGCAATGTCTCCTGTGGCCACCAGAGGATGGTGTGTGCTCTTAACAAGGACACTGCTCCACCTCCACAGAAGACACAAGTTAACCTCCTTTAGGACTTCCTTCACAATCTTAGGCAATTGCTTCAAGGATTATTTATTCTACAAATACTTTGGAATCTATTGACAATTCCCTACAAGTAACAACCCAAGGTACTACAGTGACTAAACAGCATCCCTTCTTACACATTCAGATACATAAAATTATAAATGACTTGAAGGAAAAGTGGATCTTCTCTTCAGATGAGAAAATGAACTCCAAATGGGTCACAGACCTACATTTAAGAGTTAAAGAGGTAAATTTAAGAGCTAAAACTATAAACTTCAGAGAGGAAAGCCTAAGAAGAAATCTCCTTGACCTTAGCTTTGGCATCTGTTTCTTAATGATGACACCAGAATCAACAACTGGAAAAACAAGAACAGATACATGGGTAAATTGGTCACCAACATGACTGCCTTTCCTCTGGGCTCCCCACGTGCTCCCAGGCAGGCAGAAACTGTATGAGTCATTTCTTTCTACATCCCATTTACCAGTACCCATTACATTCTCCAATTTAGGGATGGGGTACATAGCTTCAGAGCCCTGCCTGAGCTCACCCAGCTACAAAGAGGCTGAGTAGGGGCTATAACTGCTGTCTCTCTGCCATTAGATTCTGTGCTCCATTCACACAGCCCCTACCTGGAACTCAGAGAGATGAAAAGCTCCACACCCAACCCCAAGCCTGGAGACCTCACTGAACTCAGGGGGCAGTGGTGCCACCTCTAACTGGGGCTTGGCCTGGGTCTGTTGTCTGACGATGGCAGGCCTTGGCACTGAGGGCTCTCCCAGTACCAGTAAGCCTTTGTCTGAAGAAGGAGGTTTCTCCCTGGGCACCAGTCACAAAGGTTCGTGTAACCTCAGAGTTCAGAAGTCCTTTCTGAAGCATCTGGATGCAGCCTCCTTGTCAGGTCAAGCCCACAAGGGTTGCAAGCCCTGGGTTCAAATCCTGCCTGTAACTCATTGTGGAGCATGGAAAGGGGCAGTTTCTTAAAGCCATGGTATCCTTATTAGTCAAACAGAGACAGCATTTCTACCTTCCTCGTGGAATTTTTATGGGGACTGACTGACATGATTCATGTTCTCAAAAGACAATCATCCTTAGCCTTACCTACTTAAATTAGCCCACTGTGAGCCCACTTCTGCCATGGGCTCTGGGCCTTTGCTTTATTCTGTCCCTTCTGCCTGGCCAGCCTGACTCCCCCTGACTCAATTCTCCTTCCAGAAAGACTTCATCCTTCCGGTATGGTGGACCTGGCCCTCAGCTGGGATCCTGCAACACTGGTGCTCACCCATCAGACCTAGGCCAGCCCTGGGACAGGATGTCAGTCAGAGCTTGTGTCCTAGACTGGACAACCCTGTGTGGACACTGGCAGTCTGGAGCATCATGAATTGTCACCTGTTTTTGGAACAAATGTTGGGGTGCCTTGTGTTGGGACTTTTTCATTCCAAAGCAGGCAAATGAGTTGCCCTCAACTCCATCACACCTGACCCCCTCTTGCCACACTGTAATCATTGGTACATAACATCTTAGACCTCCTTTGCTGCCAGGATCCCAGAGTCTTTTGGTGGTTGGAGTTGAAAGTATTTTCTGGAGGTCAATTTGGTTATTGATTGGCGGGTTAGTAGGATGAAGCCTGGCCACTCCCTACAGGCCCACACAGAGCCTGTGCCCCTGACCAATAGGGCAGCACCCAGCCCACGGCAGCCCTTCCCCTAGGCTTCAGGGCTCTCCTCTCTCAGAGTCCCATTCACTGGTGTTTCTCTCTCTTCCTGCAGGGAGAGCACCAAATGTCCTCTCTCTGAGGATCTATCTTCCATGCCTGGGAGCTCCATCTTTTGGAAGAAAAGATAGGGGTTACTGACCATGGCCTCTCTTACAGCATCAGACCAAGTGGATGCCCCCTTACTTGAATTTGTGGGAGAAGAGGGGTCTCCCCCTTCTCCTCACCTGGTATCTTGAGCAGGAAGCCCTGCCCCCTCCCCACAAGCTGAACTTGAAGGATACCAAGGTTGGGGCTGGCAGGGCCAAGGGATCATGGCTAGAGGAGTCTGAGGAGTGTGGACAAGCTATGTCCAGTGCCAAAGCCCCTGATTCAGGCTCTGTCCATCCTGCAGCTTCCATGAACAGCCAATGTGATTTGTAAAGGCTCTCTTGATCATGTAAGTTCAAGCAGTTCTTGCTGTTGCCACTAAAATTACATCTGGATGAACACATGTCTGTAACTCACTGACCTGAGCCATCCTTAGAGGTTCCTCCCTGAGAGGATGGGGTCTAGCCAGGAAGGACAGGGAGCAAGCTGACAGGAGTCACCTGGCCTGCACCTGTCCCCTTGCCTGAAAACAGGGCTCTAATTAGAATCTGAATTATGGAGTTATGGACTTATGGAGTTAGGGAGCACGAGGGACTGGAGTGGCTGGAGCATGTCACTGGACAGGGCCTGGGTGAGGTGTTTCCAGGACATGGGGCAGAGATGCTTGTGGGGGAGGATGCATGAGGAGGATGTGGGCAGGCTCTTCCCTACTCTATGGTCATTCCCAGTACCCAGATGGTCTCACTGCTGGCTTGTTCTCCTCATGATTTCAGGTCTCATCTATAGACTCTGAGTCCCTCCTTTCCAGAGCAAGGCTTCCCCTTAATAAAGAGAGCATAGATAGAGTAGCCTGCAGCCAATCCTCCAAAAATGTTGTTAAAGTGTGTTCTGAAATGGTACTTATAGGACTCAGTCCTAAAGAAACAAAGACTTATGGCACAGACACACTTTTCAGTGTAATTATGAGAGACAGATATGTATAAATGGTTCAATTGTTTAATAGCTGGGGCAGCTGAGTAAATGATGTGTGGCCAATGAGAATGCCCAATGGGACAGAAGAAACAGTGCCTCTCCACTGTGGGGATATCAGGTGGAACAAGAGGCCAGCCCTGGAACCTTCCCTGCCCCACCCTGTCACATGCACATGCACACACACACACACACACACACACACTACACTCAATGGGAAAGGCATGAAAGAGAGAACCATGTGTTATGGGTAATTATTTCTTGGTAGAAGGAATGTGTCTTCTTTTCTTCACATTTAAATCATTATTTTACTAAATAATCTGGCAAATACCTAAGACCGTTTAGTACCAGATATATTAGTAATAAATGAGAAGATTTAATATGAGATTTTAATATTTTTATAATATGCATGTTAGAGTAAGATCAACATGGTCTATCTAGGAAAATGAAAGAATTTAAAGGTATCTCATGGACCAGGCATTTCTCTTGTGGTTTTTGCCTTTTGAGGCATCCTTATAAAAGAGAACCCTATCCCAGATAATGAAAATAGTTCATTTGGGGGTTTCCCATGATCTTTGTTCTATCAAGAATATTCATTTGCTATAAAAATATTATTTTTATAACTTGGGAAAAATTATGAATCACTCTTATGTAGCCAGACACAGAAGGCCATATTGTAGGATTCCAGGTCCATGAAAAACCGAGATGAGGTGAAGTACCAGAGACAGAGAGAAGAGCAGTAGTTGCAGGGACTGGGGTGAGGGAATGAGCAGGGAGTGATTAGTAGCACTGGTGTCTCTGTGATGGAAAAGTTCTAGAAGTAAATGGTTGTGCAACACTCTGAATGTACCTAATAGCACTTCGATGTACACTTTACAAGGATCAGAATGAAATTTTCACTCAATTTACAGTTTATTTATAGAACAAAATATATCAAGCATTTATATAGGTGTATAAAAAACACAAAAATTACACACAGTGCAATGACAGGGGAGGGGAAGCCATCTTTGGGGCTGCAGCCTGCACAAGCTGTTGCTCGGAGCCTGAGGCTGGTTGCTCCACTGAGGCAGGTGGTGGCTTGAGACCTTCAGCAACCCCAATAGCTGGGGCTGGAGCTGGCTCCTGATCCAAGGCTGTCAGTGTTTGGGTGGCTCTTCCAGCTTCTGGCAGTGAATTAGAGCTGTGACTACCACCTGCATTAGTCCTGACATGGCAGGTGGTATCACTGCTCTTCCTGACTGGTGATCTCCAGCAACAGGGATGCGTTGGGCAGGCTCTGGCTCTGAAGCTGCAGCCAGTGCCACAGTGGGAGCTGGGGCGAGTTCCTGAGGTAGTTCAGGACTTTGCTGTGGAGCTGGTACTGTAGCTCCGAGAAGAGAAACTATCATCAGCGTGATTGACGTCCCATGTGCCTTCTAAATAAAGGAAACTTTCCCCACCACTCAAGAACCAATCTTTGGGAGGTCTCAGTGACTGAAGCCCATGGGAACAGGAATCTGAGAATACTCACTGCTCTCAGCCCAACTGCACTCTATGAAGACTTGCTCAGTGTGGCCCATCCTGTCCCCTCCAACAGGCCCACATCAGTCACCCCCAGTCCTCCTCATCCCCAGCCTCTGGCTCCATGGGCTCAAGGTGTTGCAGCTGTGAGAGCAGAAGCAGGGCATAGCACTCCAGGTCTGAGCCTGGTATATTGAGCCCCATGTATGCCAGCAGCATATTCAGGCTGGGAAATTCTAGGGGCTGGAAAAAATCTTGGGGATATTGTTCCAGCCATGTGTTCAAGATGGAATAGATGACCCTCAGGATAGACAGGTAGGCAGAGGAATCAGAGGACAGGGTACCTCCCAAACCAATGTCCTAGGAAACCCCTGTGGTTACATGGTCCCCTAGACCTTCAGCTCCTGAGTATCAGAGACCAGTCCTACTCCTTGTCCACCTGTGATCTGGCAGTTGCCTAACACAGGCCTGGTCACAGACAACAGGCTGGCAAAAAGCCTCTATGAGTGGGATCCCTTGATCAATGGTGGGACCATTTCTGTCCTCTGAGGCTGGAAACACTCCTCTGTCTCCTTGCCCACTTGCCACTTAAACTGCACATGTCCAGGGAGGGCTGGTGTCTGGCCTGTTCATTGTCCTCACTGCACACCCCACTGCTCTGTGAAGATCAACCAAGGAGGGAACAAAGGAACTCTATCTCTAGCCAGGCCTTAAACTTTACATCCTCTGTCTATGCACTGTCTCATTCACTAGGTATCACGAGTGTGTCTCCTTCCATGGACATTAATCTCCCACAGGATGTGGGAGGTCTGCTCCATGAGCTCTTGGGTCTCCTGAGCACCCTCTGAGCACCCAGTGTCCAGGTTCCAACAGATTGCTGAGTGTGATGGTTCCCACAGATTGCTGAGTTGTGATGGTTCCCACAGCATCTGTTCTGGGTCCTGGGATTGGGATAGAGATGGGGCTGGGAGGGTGTGGGGGTGGGGAATGACTCTCTTAGGGGCTAAAGCTGTCCTCCAGCTCCCTCTGCACTCCCACAGTGCCCACACCCCACCCACAGCCACCCTGGGACATTTGCCTTTTTCCAGAAGAAATTCTCAGACCTTTACCCTAAAACAGGAATCACAATTGTGTGGCTTGAGGGTCCAAGAGTCCCTCCAATTCATAGTCCCCTCGCTGTCCTGGTGGAGAGGGAAGGCCCTCCTGCATCAGCCAAAGCTCACATTTTCCGCAGCTCCTGGGCTCCGCTGACCTCATCATAGTGGAGAGAATGCACCCATATCTAGAGGGGGTCAGGGGGCATCACATGAAATGTCCTGTGGATGCTACCTCTCATCATGTCCAGTGTCACTGTCTGACCGCTGACTAATCTGGAACCCTGGGGTGCTGTCTGCTCTGTGCAGGGTTCACAGTCAGCTCCTAGAGATGCACCTTGCTGAGTGGGGTTTCCTGAATGCCTGATGAATGATAGGGCCCCAACCAGCCCATCACAGAGCCCTGCTCAACAATGGGGACACCCAGGACACAAACCCCAGATGGAGTCTCAGATCCCCCCCTTGAATGGCAAAATAGCCCAGCTCAAGTTTATAGTGATAGTGAGGGATAAGGCAGAGGCTTCATCATGAGAAGCAGGACAATGATAAATGAGCATGACCACAGCCCCCCTAGCAGGCCTTTCCACAGGACCAGGCACCCAGTTGTACTTTCCCTACTCTTCCCCCACTGAGTCCCTATAATAACTCTGCCCCAGTCAGAGGAGAAAACTGAGGCTCAGGAAGTTTGGGGACATTCCCAAGACTCACAACCAGGTGGTGGCTAAATTCTACTGGGCAGTTAGCCTCAGGGTGCTTACCTTGCAACCTTCTGCTTGGGTGGTGGCAAAGGCTCTATATGTTCCCAGGAACATGTAGACATAGCTTAGATCTCTTCCTAGGAAGGCGGGCAACAGGAATTCTATTTGCTTCTCTAGCAGGTTGGCCCAGTTGGTCCACAGGATGCAGGTCTCATTCCTCTTCCTGATTGAGCCATTTTTCCCCTGAGGTGAAACAGAGAAGATAGGAGTCAGTGGGTGTAGCCACCAGGAGGGGTGGGAGTAGAAGTGCATACCAAACCCCCAATCCCAGGGACTTATGACAAGAGGTGGGACAAGATGGCCCACAGTCGTAAAACAAATAAGGAGACTCAGTGGTTTGTTAGGTTAATTGTAAGACTCTTGGTTTTGGCTCAGGTCATGATCTCAGTCTCCTGAGACTGAGCTCCTCATAGGGCTGTGTACTTAGGGCAAAGTCTGTTTGAGGATTCAGTCTCTCCCTCTGCTTCTCCCCACTCTCCCCCTGCCTCTCTATCAAGTCAGCCAAACAACCAGTCAGTCAATAAATCTTTAAGGAAAAAGATAATAGGTTCTTGGCATCCATACAAGGCAATGAAGTAGGTGATATCTGAACAGGTTAGCATCTCAAGTCAGATTGTGAGTTGAGTATTGATGGCACCTCCCTGCATGAACGGTATCAATCCTGTGATTTCTGACAACATATATCATGCTCAGATCCCACCCCACAATCCCTGCAGGTGTGTATGTGTGTGTGCATGTGAGCAAGTGCACTTTCATGTGTGCACATGTGTGTACACCACTGCTCACATTCTGGGGGCCCAGAAGATGACAGCCCCATCTACAAAGGGATGGGCAATGGCTTCTCAAGATCTTAGGCTTTCCAATTTTCAAAGCAAACCCTGAGGAAGGGATTGGAGCCTTGGCCCTTGAAGGTCAGAATCCACCCTTAGCCCTAGAGACTGCATGTCCTGTGCTGAGAGCTATTACCTCCTTTCCAATGGATATGATGTGGATAGGGGTCCACTCAGTGGGTTGCCATGACCTGGGCTCCTCCTCAGACCAGAACTTGCTGGAATGCCTCCTGTTTAGGATATCAATGCTCACCCTCACCCCCATACCATTTCCCTGTCTGTAGCCATTTCCTTCAAGACAACCTTTTCCAGAGCCCCCCAGTGAATGGCTAGGTACAACTGGGGCCCCAACTTTGAGGACATTCCTGATTCAGCTTTCTTACCAGGCTGTGATTCTGGGCAAGGTACTAACCCTTCAGGGGTCTTCACCTTCTCCTCTCAGTGGTTCCCTAAAATCCCATATCCTATTTACACATCTTTATGTAACCCATCCCCTGGAGTGTGGTGTGGATTCCTTCCATTCCACAGAACATGGAATAATGACCCAGAAGCCCCTTCTGAGATTTAGTTATAAAAGCTCATTGCCCAGCCCCATGCTGACTCTGACCCACATTCTCTCTCAGATCCTCACACTGAAGTACAAGCCCCTATGTTGAACCATGACACAGACATGTGCACATGGACCAACAATGAGGGCCAACAACAGACAGAAGAACTCAGGCCTTTTGAAGTGGACTGAATCCTGCCAACACCCCTAAGTGAGCTTAGGTTCTCAGTGAAGCAGGTCCTGCCTTGGTGTTGTCAGCAGCCCCAATATACAGAGAGGATCTGGCAGGAACCCCTAGCAAAGCACTGTTGCATTCCTGATCCTCTGAGACTGAGAGACAGTGTTTGTGGGTTAAGCCACTGAGTGTAGGGTAATGTGGTCACAGAGCACTAGGAGCAGGGTAATGATACTGTCCACCTGCCCAGGCCCTGCCCCTCCTCCCCTTCCTCTCTGCTCCCCTCTTCGGCTTCCTCCAGCCATCCTGGCCTCCTTTCTAACCTCCACTCCAGGAACCACAAATTCTGGCTCCGATCCTCTGCACCATGATGCCCTCTGCCTGGCTAAGTATACTCAGATTTGTGCAGGGATGTCTCCTTCTTTTCCTGCTGCAGGAATTCTCAATGCCACCACAGCACAGCCTTGTCAGACCCCCCACCTGGTGGAGCTCAGGACCCAGTTGTAGTCCCTTGCTCTTTTCCTATGGAGCAATTGTTCTTTCCATTCATGTTTTTGTTTCATATTTGTCCATCTTCCCCTCTAGACCCTAAGCCCCTAGAGGGAGAACCTGGTTGGCTGATAAGCACTGGCACCATCTGGGTGCTCAGGGCACAGTTCCTGAAGGAACAGGTGAGAGAATCCAGGCCACCACCAACCAGCTCAATTGTTAGAGCCTAATGGACTTTAGTCATTTGTAAATACTTTGTTTTCTGTTTTGTTTCTTAAGTAAACTTTATGCCTGATGTGGGCCTCAAACTCATGACCCTAACATCAATAGCCACATGCCCTACTAACCGAGGAAGCCAGGTGTCACTTTGGTCATTTTTAAAGGTACTAGACTGGGAAAGAAGAGGCAAGATGGCAGAGGAGTAGGGGACCCCATTTCAACTGGTCCCCTGAATTTAGCTGGATATCTACCAAATCATTCTAAACCCACGAAATCAGCCTGAGATATAAGAATATGTATCTGGATCTCTACAAACAAAAAAGCACTGCTTATTGTAAAGTAGGAAGAGTGAAGTCATGAATCTGCGGGGAGCTATTGGAAGATAAACAGAAGGGGAAGGGAGCCTCCATAACCTGGTGCCTGGAAAGTGATGTAACACGGGAGTGTGTAACCCTTAGAAATCTGCTCTTGGGAGAAACACCCTCTCTGGAAGGGGCTCTGGAAACAAAAAGTAGAATTCTAGGTAGAACACTGTGGTCTCAGGATATGCGGAGCCACAGAGCCAAAGGGGCTTCCTGGACTGGCAGAGTGCCTGAGTGGTGGAGCCAGGAATCTGATTATGGTCAGCAAGCCCATGCAGTGTCTCTCAGCTCACTTCACCATAAACTACAAGCCTGGCCATTAAAGAATCTCTTTCTCTTGGGTAGCCTGAAAAAATCTAGAACTTGTGCCTGTGATCAGGCAAAATCCTGCAGAGCGGTAGTGGGCAGGAAAGGGCTTTGGAGCAGCAGCACCCAGGCAGGAACCAGGAGCTGCAGGTGCGCACACAAGGCCATGGCCACTCACAGATTTAGATGCACAAAGGGCAGGGACAGGCCCAGGCCCCTGGGATGACCTCTGAGAGAGTCGCTGTGGGTGCACACACAGGGGAACGTACAGAAAAAGAGACTTTGTCCTGGAGGATTTAGTGAAGAGAGCAGACTGTGATTTCTCTCCTCTGGGCCAGAGGCTTGGCTGCAGTCATTTTTGCTCTGACCCTCAGAAGAGGCAGAGAAAGCCACCAGAGAACAAAAGCTCAAAAAATGGTTTCCACAGGGCCCATTCCCTGTATATATATATATATATATATATATATATATATATACACAATTTTTACTTTCCCTGTAATTTTGAGTAGTGTTCTCTAACAAACACACTGAAATGCACCCAGGAACAACTGAAACAACCTACTTTGTCCACACTGAGATTACAGACCCCCCATCACCCCTTTTAAAATTTTTTTTAATTTGTTAATTTTATACATTTTATTCTTGTGTTTCATTTTGGCTTTTGTGTGTGTGTGTGTGTGTGTGTGTGTGTGTGTGGTGGTGGTGGTGGTGGTAGCTTCCAACTACTCCGGACATTCCTAGAGTGCATCTTGCTTGAGTCATGGTTGATATTTTGGACTCTGCTCATTCACTCAACAATCCCTAGATAGAATGACTAGGAGGAGGAACTCTCAGCAAAGAAAAGAAAAAGAGACAATGTCATCTGCCACAAACTAATGGATATGGATATAAACAAAATGTCAGAGATAGAATTTAAGAGAACAATCATGAAGTCAACATCTAGGCTTGAAAGAAGCACAAGTGACAATATAGAATCTCTAAGGGCAGAAATGAGATCTAATCAGGCTGAACTTAAAAATGCTATGAATGAAATGCAGTCTAAACTGGATACTCTAGCAGCCAGGTTAAGTGAGGCAGAAGAACAAATTAGTGATCTAGAAGACAAGATGATGGAAAAGAGGAAGTGGAGGAAAACAAAGATAGGCTTCTAGTAACACATGAGAAAAGGATTTGCAAAGATTAAGGATGCCATGAAACTTTCCAATGTCAGAATTATTGGAATCCTTGAGGGGCTGGAGAGACATAAAGGGCTAGAAGATATGTTTGAGCAAATCATAGCTGAGAACTTCCCTAATCTGGAGAAGGAAACAAGCATTTGAGTCCAAGAGGCAGCGAGGACCACTCTCAACGTCAATAAAACAGATCAACACCCCGACATATAATAGTGAAGCTTGCAAGTGTTACAATCAAGGAAAAAATCCTGAAACTTAAAAATGGAGGAAGGAATATCAGAATAACATTAGACCTATCCACAGAAACCTGGCAAACCAGAAAGGGCTGGCAAGACATATTCAGCATACTAAATGAAAAGAACATGCAGCCAAAAATACTTTATCCAGCAAGGCTGTCATTCACAATGGATGGAAAGATAAACAACTTTCAGGAAAAGCATAAACAGAAAGAATATGTGACCACTAAGCCAGGCCTGCAAGAAATATTAACAGGGATTCTGTAAGTGAAGAAAGACCCCAAGAGTCACATAGACCAGAAAGAAACAGAAAAATCTATAGAAACAGGGACTTTGAAGACAATACAATGGCACTAAATTCATATCTTTTGATAGTTGCTCTAAATGCACATGAGCTAGCTCCCATCAAAAGAAACAGGATTGCAGATTGGATTTAAAAAAAAAAAAAAAGACCCATCCATATGCTGTCTTCAAGAGACTCGTTTTGAACCTAAAGACAGCTTCAGATTGAAAGCGAGGAACTAGAGAACCATCTACTGCACTAATGGACTTCAAAAGAATGCTGGAGTAGCAATCCTCATATCAGACAAGTTAGATTTTAAACCAAAGACCATAATAAGAGTCATAGAGGGACACTATACCATACTCAAATGGTCTATCCAACGAGAAGATCTAACAATTGTAAATACATATGCCCCCAATGTGGGAACAGCCAATTATATAAGCCAGTTAATAACCAAAATAAAGAAATATATTGATAATAATACATTAATAGTGGAAGAGCTCAACACTCCATTCTCAGCAATGGAAAGATCATCTAAGCAGAAGATCAACAGAGAAACAAGAGTTTTGAGTGACACATTGGACCAGGTGAATTTTGTAGATATATACAGAACATTCCTAAACATTCCTAAAACAACAGAATACTCATTCTTCTTGAGCACACACATGGAAATTTCTCCAGAATAGACCACATACGGGGTCACAAATCAGTTCTCAACGGATACCAATAGATTGAGATTATTCCCTGCATGTTATCAGACCACAACACCTTGAAACCGGAACTCAATTACAAGAAAAAAATTGGGAGGAATTCAAATACTTGGAAGTTAAAGAGCATCCTGCTAAAGAATTGGGTCAATCAAGATATTAAAGAAGAACTTAAACAATTCTTTGAAACTAATGAGAATCAAAACACATTGGTCCAGAAACTGTGGGGTCCTGCAAGGGCGGTCCTAAGGGAGTAATACATACCCGTCCAAGCCACTCTCAAAAATGTAGAAATATCCCAAATGCGCACGTTAACCTTACACCTAAAGGACCTGGAGAAGAAAGCAAATAAAGCCTCAACCAAGCAGGAGAAGAGAAATAATAAAAATTAGAGCAAAGATCAATGAAATGGAAACCAGTGAAACAGTAGAACAGATCAATGAAACTAGAAGTTGGTTCTTTGAAAGAATTAATAAGATCAATAAACCTCTGGCCAGACTTATCCAAAAGAAAAGGGAAAAGACCTGAATTAATAAAATTATGAATGAAAGGGAAGAGATCATAACTAATACCAAAGAAATAGAAACAATTACCGAAATTATTACCAATAACTATATGTCAACAAATTAAGCAACCTGGAAGAAATGGATGCCTTCCTGGAAGCTTATAAACTACCAAGACTGAAACACAAAGAAATAAACAACCTGAATAGACCAATAACCAGTAACAAAACTGAAACAAAATGAACTACTAGGACTTCATTAAAATAAAACAAAGCCTCCCAAAAAAGCAAGAATCCAGGGCCAGATGGCTTCTCAAACATTTAAAGAAGAAATATTACCTATTCTACCAAACAATTTAAAGAATTCTACCAAACATTTGAAGAAGAAATAATAACTATTCTACTGAAGGTATTTCAAACATAGAAATAGAAGGAAAACCTCCAAACTCGTTCTATGAGGCCAGCATTACCTAGATCCCAATCTAAGGATCTAGATGTAAGACCCCATCGAAAAGAATTACAGACCAAAATACTCAACAGGATCCTAGCCAATAGGACCCAACAGTACATTAAAATGATTTTCTACCATGACCAAGTGGGATTTATTCCTGGGATGCAAGGGTGATTCAACATTCAGAAGCCAATCAACATGATAAAGCACATTAACAAAAGAAAAAACAAGAAACATATGATCCCCTAAATTGATGCAGAAAAAGCATTCAACAAAATACGACATCCTTTCTTGATTAAAACTCTTCATAGTATAGGGATAGAGGGAACATACCTCAATATCATAAAAGCCATCTATGAAAAGCCCACAGTGAATATTATTCTCAATGGGGAAAAACTGAGAGCCTTTCCCTTAAGGTCAGCAACACAACAGGGATGCCCACTCTCAGCATTATAGTTCAACATAGTACTAGAAGTCCTAGCCTCAGCAATCAGACAACCACCACCAATAATAATAATAATAATAATAATAATAATAGGCATTAAAATTGACAAAGAAGAAGTCAAACCCTCTCTCTTTGCAGATGACATGATACTTAATTTGGAAAACCCAAAAGACTCCACCCACAACTTACTAAAACTCATACAGCAATTCAGCAATGTGGCAGGATACAAAATCAATGCACAGAAATCAGCTGAATTTCTATACACTAACAATGTGACTGAAGAAAGAGAAATTAAGGACTTGATCCCAAGTACATTAGCACCAATCCCATTTACATTTATGATCCCATTTACAATGGCACCAAAAACCGTAAGATACCTAGGAATAAACCTAACCAAAGAGGTAAAGGATCTGTACTCTAAAAACTACAGAACATTGGGGCACCTGGGTGGCTCAGTGGGTTAAGCCGCTGCCTTCGGCTCAGGTCATGATCTCAGAGTCCTGGGATCGAGCCCCGCATCGGGCTCTCTGCTCTCTAGGGGAGCCTGCTTCCTCCTCTCTCTCTGCCTGCCTCTCTGCCTGCTTGTGATCTCTCTGTCAAATAAATAAATAAAATCTTTAAAAAAAAAAAAAAACTACAGAACATTGATGAAAGAAATTGAGGAAGACACAAAGAGATGGAAAAACATTCCATTCTCATGGATTGGAAGAATAGCCATTGTTAAAATGCCTATGCTGCCCAGAGCAATCTACACATTCAAAGAAATCCCTATCAAAATACCATTGACATTGTTCACAGAGCTGTTGACATTTTCCACAGAGCTGGAACAAATAATCTTAAAATTTGTAAGGAACCAGAAATGACCCTGAATCATGAGGGGAAGGTTGGAAAAGAAAACCAAAGCTGGGAGCATCACAATGCCTGACTTTAAGCTATATTTCAAAGTTGTAAACATCAAAACAGCATGGTATTGGCACAAAAACAGACACATAGATAAATGGATCTCAACTCTATCGTCAACTAATCTCTGACAAAGCAGGAAAGAATACCCAATGGAAAAAAGACAGTCTCTCCAGTAAATGGTGCTGGGAAAATTGAACAGCCACCTTCAGAAGAATGAAACTGGACCATTCTCTTACACCATACTCACAGATAAACTCAAAATGGATGAAAGAAGAAGGAAAAAAAAAATGGATGAAAGACTTAAATGTGAGGGAGAAATCTATCAAAACCTTAGAGAAGAACATGGGCAGTAACCTCTTCAACATTGACCTCAGTAACTTCTTTCAAGCCACATCTCTAAAGGCAAGGAAAATAAAAGCAAAAATGAACTACTGAAACTTCATTAAGATAAAAATCTCCTGCACAGCTAAGGAAACAGTCAATAAAACTAAGAGGCAACCCACGGAATGAGAGAATATATTTTCAAATCACATACAGGGCTGGTATCCAAGATCTGTAAAGAACTTATCAAATTCAACACCCAGAAAACAAATAATCCAGTCAAGAAATGGGCAGAAGACATGAACAGACACTTCTCCAAAGAAGACATACAAATGGCTAACAGACACATGAAAAAATGTTCATCATCATTAGCCACCAGGGAAATACAAATCAAAACCACAATGGGATACCACCTTCTACCAGTTAGAATGGCAAAAATTAACAAGACAGGCAACAATAAATGCTGGCAAGGATGTGGAGATGGGGGAACCCTCTTACACTGTTGTGGGAATGCAAGCTGGTACAGCCATTCTGGAAAAAAATACAGAGGTTCCTCGAGATGTTATAAATAGAGCTACTCTACAACCCTGCAATTGCACTACTGGGTACTTACCCCAAAGATACAGATGTAGTGAAAGGAAGAGGCACCTGCCCCCCAATGTTCATAGCAGCAACGTCCACAATAGCCAAAGTATGGAAGAACCTGAGATGTCTTTCAACAGATAAAGATAAAGAAGATGTGGTTCACCTATACAATGGAATATTACTCAGCCATCAGCAAAGATGAATACCTCTCATTTGCATTGACATGGATGGAACAGAGGGTAATATCCTAAGTGAAATAAGTCAAGCAGAGAAAGACAATTATCATATATTTCATTCACATGTGTAACAAAAAGAATAGTACAGAGGACCATAGGAGAAGGGGGGAAACTGAATGGGAAGAAATCAGAGAGGGAGACAAACCATGAGAGATGCTGGACCCTGGGAAACAAACTGAGGGTTACAGTAGGGAGTGTGGTAGGGGATAGGGTAATCTGGTGCTGGGTATTAAGGAGGGTGCATATTGTGATGAGCACTGGGAGTTATATGCAACTAATGAATCACTGAACACTACATCAAAAACTAATGATGTACTATACATTGGCTAACTGAATATAGTAATTAAAAAAAAAAGAAATAAGCCAATCAGAGAAAGACAATTATGTGGTTTCACTCATATGTAGACTATAAAAAATAGCGCAGAGGATCATAGTGGAAGGGAGAAAAAACCGAATAGGAAGAAGTCAGATAGAGAGACAAACCATGAGAGACTCTGGTCTCTGAGAAACAAACAGGGTTATGGAAAGGAAGGTGAGTGGAGCACTGGGTAATTCGGTGATGGGCATTAAGGAGGGCACGTGATGTGAGAAGCACTGGGTGTTATCCACAAGTAATGAATCATTAAACACCACATCAAAAACTAATGATGTACTACATGTTGGCCATTGAATTTAAATTAAAAAAGAATACGATGTTATAAAATGGAAACAAAACACACAAACTGCACATTAGGATAAGATTACAGCAATCATCCATATTGCCAATTTCAATTTCCTGTGTTCATTAAAAACTGCTTCATTTTTCTTACTAATTAAGTGTCACAAATCTGAATTTATTAAAAAACACTTGTACCAATAAAATGTCCTTTTTACATACATATAGTTAGCTCAAAGAATACTATTAAACAAAGTTGGAAGAACACTATATTATATAAATTAATAGGAATACACATGAGATAAGAAGTCTGAGTCTTCAAATACAGTAACTTATAAAAAGGATCTCAACCATGTTTAATAGCTCTTTACAAAGAGATTTAAGCCATGTATCAAATAAAACCAAAAAACCCTACATTTCTCAGTTATGTTAACTGTAAGAGCTAGCATCTTGTTTTTATTAGTGTGTTTATATATATCTCCATGTATATACATGCACACATACACCATTCAAAAGGGGAAAATAGCATTTACCTAGAGTTAAACACATACTGAAATTAGTGGCAAATTTCCTACTACCTACATTCCCTGAGAGAAATCACAAAGTCAGAATAAGTGTTTTCTGTGTTTCTGAAGCAACTTTTTTAGGGGTAGGGATGGGGCAATAATAGTATAAACACTGAAATGTATCATTTTCAGTTACAAGAACTAATATTTTTTCTACAAACTAGTTAGCTTACTTCAAGAAAGAAACCATTACATCAAAAGCACAATTATTTTAAGTAAAAAGTTCTGTCAAGTGATTGATATAAAAAGGAATTTTAGAACTGAAATAGTAGCAAGAGAAACATATATAAAGCTTTAAATTACATTAAAAAATAATCAATTTAAATATTTTTATGCCTTTGCTTATGAAAATCAATCTGCCTTAACTGGAGGTATTAAAAGGCAGAAAACTAAGGATTCTAGTCTGACTTCGCCTCTCAATTAGCCATAAATTTGGGCAAATTTCCTACTTTCTCAGATCTCCTTTTCCATGTAAGCCAGGGACTAGCCAGAAAATGAAGAATTTGATGATTACAAAGGCCTTCCTGATAACACAGTCTAGCCCTGTCATTTTAATAATGTGGAAACAGAGGCCTAGAGATTTTAAAGAACTATCTTAAATTCACACAGGCACAAAACTAAACCTAATGTCCAAATCCAGTATTTATGCCATGATACTGCTGTAAGTTTAGGAAAGTAGTTATTCTTTTTATGTAAGGATGGGTACTGATCCATTTCAACAATAAAATAATGAAAATGAAAGCTCTTATCGTCTGGTCCTTTTGGGATCAGTAAATAGGCTGTCCAAATTGCTGGCCAGGTAAAATATAAACCCAGGATTTTCTCTATGCACTGTGTGCTGTAATAACCAAGTTAATTATTATACAGAAATTATATTATTAGCATTCCTGCTAAACTTTGAGGTTTCACAGAAATATTAAATGTGAAAAGACTCATAGACTCCACTCCACACTTATCAGATCTAACTTTATTTAAAATAACTCTTGAAATTTCTACTGGTTCTTCAAGAATTCTAGCTTTAAAAACCAAGATCAATATTATAATACTAAGAAAAATATCAATGAGTACAGTTTTAAAATAGTAGGATATGCAATTTTTCATTCTATATCCTGTTAAACCAACACATGGAACTGAGACTATTCTAAGAATATAGGTAATATATTTCTACCTGCATCGATTACTATACTTATAGTTTAGATATTCTTTTAAAAAGTCCAAATATTTTGACATTGAGATGAATAGCCACTTTGAAGAATGACTAAGCTTATCTTCTCCTAGCAAGAGATCCTATCAAAGCCAAGCTGACTAAAAAGTCTTACTATTCATGGAGAATATATAATGAAGACCCCAAAGAAAAGGAAATCTAAGAAAATAAATTTTGATAGTATTTCCTCACTTTGTTTTTCTTTTAGTTATTATGATCAAAGATATCTGATCATAATTTACATATTTAAAAGTTTACTTGAAAATATTTAAAAGAACTTTAATATAGCATCAACCTGCACAGGAAGAAAGCTTAAAATGCTGGAACAACAAATACAAAGGAAATACCACCCCCATACCATCACCATTTAAAACTTTAAATGGTAAATTAGTGAGGGATCTAAGTATGTTTTACCAAGTCAAGCAATCAGCTAATTGTGCCGACTGATTATTATCAGCAATGCAGTCATATCTATCTGCTTCTCACTACATCCCTTAGGGTAGAAATTATTATGCCTGCATTACAGGCTCAGAGAGTATATGTACCCATCCAAGGCTGCATGCTTTGTAACTGTAAGATTTAGGACAAAACCAGAATTCTGCAGAGGGGGATCAGGAGTAAAAGCATAGTAACAATAAGGGAGACAGTACTTCCTAAGACAGCTAGTAGACTCAATGAAATGGCTGCTTTATGTACTACGGTTGAGATAAAATATTTGGAAAGATTCAGTGAAGTTCAATTTTATAGGCTCTAAATACTAGCTCAGAAGGCTAAATTTTCTTCAACATATAGTGAGAAACACCCAGGGATTTAATAGGGTGCAATATGGAAAAAAAAAGAATTAAACCTGCAGGAGGAGGGAAAAAAATAACATTTATGGAGGTCCCACTAGCATAGTTCCATGTAATTCATAATGTAGTGGGTTAAAGCCCCTGCCTTTGGCTCAGGTCATGGTCTCAAGGTCCTGGAATTGAGCCCCACTTCAGGCTCTCTGTTCAGCAGGGAGCATGCTTCCCCCTCTCTCTCTGCCTGCCTCTCTGCCTCCTTGTGATCTCTTTCTGTGTGTGTCAAAATAAATTAAAATCTTTAAAAAAAAAAAAAAGCTAGAGAGATGAGACGCAAGGTATGCAAAAAATTAAGTCAATAAACATGGAGAAAAAGAAAGCTAATATTGAATACAAACAGAAACAGAAACAGTGGATCAAATTATACTTTAAATGATTAATATAACCACTCTGAAGAAAACTTCTGAATATTTTTAATATATACCCTTGGCCTGGGGGGGTGGGGGGGAAGAAAAAGAAATAAAAAATTCCAAAGAAATCTTGAATCCTACTTAACAGGTTTGGTTTTTGGAATGGTAAGTAAAGTCTTAATCTATTCTGTGTATTTTAGGATTAAGCAAATAAGTACATATGCTTAAGTTGTTGGGAACTAGGTTCTCAATGTGGTAAAACAGAGATGCAATATGGAAAAAGGAAAGTAGAAAGTCAGAAAGGAAAGTAGAAGCCTGTGGTATCAAATGTGAAGTAAAAGAAACATGATGACTGCATGATTAAAATTACACAAGGCAACTTCATATTGAAATTGCTTATTTTCTCCCAGCTCTGGGTGCTGGAAAAAAAAACAAAAACAAAAACAAAACAAAAAACAGAAACAGTGATACTCCAACAGCAATGGGCATAACTGGTTCCAAGATCTTGGTTTCTAATCATCATTTCCCACTAAAAGGCATCAAGATTTCAATAAGTGGTTGCTGCCAGGGAGGGATAGAAAAAGTACAAGATTAGCCTGGAACATCTGATAAAGCTAAAAAGTAAAAATCCCTCAAAAAAAAAAAAAATGATGGGGAAAAATCAAAGGTCACAGGAACCACTCTGAAAAGGCTGCCACAGAGCAAGTTGGCAACAATTTGAACATCAGTATGAATTACAGTATATAAGTCATATACACAGTTTATATACTACATATACAAAGAAACCATATTATAAGCCACAAACACACTTTCTCACACATAAACTAAAAACTGATGAGTATAGTTGATAATAAATAAATAAGTAGAGGAGGTGGGAAAGTTCATTTTTAAAGGAAAATTGTACCCGAGTTTCCGTGTCCAAGAGACCACCAAGGAGCCAACACTGATGCAATCACACGAGGGTTTATTTAACAAGCTTAAGCTTGGGCCCAAGTATACCCGACACAGCGGAGTAGGGACTTGGACCCCGAGCTTAGTTAAGGCAGGGGTATTTATGGGTTCCTGTTACTAAAGCAGGGTGGGGGTTTCTGGAACCAAAGCAGGGTGGGGTTCCTTAGAACTAAAGTAAAGTAGGGGAAAGTTCAGCCCTTGGGCACAGGGGTCTGAGATGGCTGCCGGATCTAAGATGGCTGTACTTATGCTAAGGCTAAACCTGAGGTGGGATGGCCTTAATTTTCTCAGCCTCCACATTTCCCCCTCTCAGAGGAACCTAAGGAAGGACCCAATCATGGGTCCAGGCTGGTCTCAGCAACAAGGTCCGGTGGTTGGTATTGCTATCTGAGTACCGTGAGCTGAACTGTACGGTCTCTGTCTTTGACAAAAGATACTAATCTATTGATAATGTAGGGCCCAAAGGTAAGGAGGAGAAGGAGGATAATGAGGGTTACTTTTTACTCCCCGCACTGGTGTAAGAAGAGGGCATAGTATAAGTAACATTAGTGGGGTACGTGAGAGCGACGCAGTCTCAGCTTTAGGGATTGTCCTTGTCTGGCTGGCTCTTTCATTCTGGAACAAAGTCCTTGAGAATGGCGAGTGGGTCAGCTGACTGGACGTGGGTGTAGTGGACCCAGGGAGAGATCCCATTGACCTTGAGAGCAGTGGGAGTGGTCAGGATCACGATGTAGGGTCCCTTCCATCGAGGCTCCAAAGTTTTCCACTTGGTGGCAGTGCATCTAAACCAAGTCCCCGGGTTGGTAAGGATGTGGTTCCAGCTGTCTCTGTCTCAGTGTGGGCAGTTAGGATCTCTGCGTGGGCTAGACAGACTGTAATGCCTGCAGTGACTAGAGTACAGACTGATCAGTCATTGTTAAGGAGGAGGGCCTGATACCCCGTCACTCCGGTGTTTGTCCCACTGGTCTGGTGGAGTCCGGAGAAGGCCCTCGATAGCGTGAGTGGTGGTCAAGATGAGATTTTTGACCCAAAGTCAGTTTACTTGCATCCTTGACCAGGAGCGCCGCAGCAGCAATTATGTGGAGGCAAGGGGGAAACCAGCTGCTACTGGATCTAGTTTCTTGCTAAGATAGACTACTGGCCTTTGCCAAGGCCCCAGAGTCTGAGTCACAACTCCTTTGGCCACCCCTGCCTCTTTATCCACATACAAATGGGAGGGCTTGCTAACATCTGGGATGGCCAATACTGGGTCACTCAGTAAGGCTGTTTGTAATTCCCAAAATACTCCTTATATCTGGGGCTGACTGACTGGCAAAAGCAAGATTGTCTAAACGAGCTATTGTGCAACTTCTCTGAAGTTTACCTCAAGTTGTCTAGTTTAGGTAAACAAGCATTTAAAAACAATTAAATCTAGAATTTAACATCCATAAAGGTGTGTTATTAAAACATAATTTTTTTCTCTCTAGAATAACCCTCACTTCCAGAGGTAGTCAAATCAAGACTAATTTATTTGAAAAACAAGTCCAGTTTTAACAAACCTGGCCTAATTTTTTACATAAGCTCAGCAAGAACAGTGAATAATTATATAGATCTTTTAGAATCTGCTTTGCTGGAACTTCTTATAAGGAATCTCTAGGTTGAACTTTTAGTAGCCTCTCTAGGCCAGAAGCCAAGCCACGTAGTTGTCATCAGTCATGCCTGCAATACCTGTCGATTTGGGTGAATTCCTCTCCCTGAGGTTCCCAAAGTATCCTGCCAGGGAGTGACATTCTTTACTCACCTGATGAGGCTGCTGGGAACTCTGTAAGCAAGGTATCAGGCCAACAGTTCCAAAGGGCTTTACGGCTCCAGGTTTTACAAAGTCAACCTTAGTTCCTTTAAACTGTCTGGTCATATTGGAGTCTTTTCAAATATGACATTCCAGTCAAAGCCTTGGTAAAATAACCAGTTTCCAATGGTGTCCTGTTACAAGAAGAACAGATTCTTATTGAACTTATGCAGATGACTGATTGCCAAGGAAGAAAGAATACTTATTGAGCCCTTGTGGTTTCAGATAGAGAAAAGTTGAATGCCTTGATTCATTTACAAATGAGTACTTTTACATCTCTGTAAGTTATAGATAACTTAAGAAAAAGTTCCCCTAGTCTAGAGGAGTAAACATTACAGAACCAGTAATGTTTAAAACATAAAGAGACACAACATTACAACCTTTCAGTTCATCTAGTCCCATATTACTAATTCTGGTTTAGTCCAAATGTAGCCCTTACTTCTGTAAATTTTTACCCATTTCAGTTCCCAGGATTTTAACATATCAAAAACCTGTATTTGTCCTGAAAGTCTTCCCATATGAATTTCCTTTAAGGTGGAAATCATCTTACAAGAGAATTAAAACAATTACAAATGACAAAAACTCAGAGTAGATATGGTTAAATATCAAGTGATGACCCTCATCAAAACATTAAACTCTAGGAAATGTATAGGACCTCTAGAGTAGTTACAAAATGTAACCCAAGGTTTATCATTGGTTTAGCAGTACTCCCTGGGTAACTTAGCATATCAAGAAAAAAACCTTATGAGTCAAAGAGATCTCATTTACAACTCTGGGCAGGCAAAGGGAAAACCATTTACATTTCAATTAACCTAAGAAAACGTTGTCCTTTTAAACAGAGAGAAAACCAGCTTTTCTATACCAGTGTCTTTCCTCTTTTTTTATTTTTGAGCAAGCAGTCTTAAGATACGAGTTTTCTGGGTTACCCCCCCCCCCGCCCCGCCATCGTGAATGATGTCGCAGACAAAGGGAAGGGGATCTTTCAGATGCTGTCCTGCTCGCATCCCTCTCTGGAACTTAGGAGCGTCTTAGCTAAGGTCTGTCCATATAAACCCCGGACCAGGCTACTCCGTGGAGTAGATGACTGTTATGCCATATGACACCCCACGAGACTCAGAGTGCAGCCCACTCAGACTCCGTAGCCAAAGCGGTGGAGTCATACAGACACATTCACACAGTCAGGTACTTTTCAGATTCAAACAGGTTGGACACCACCACCACGAACACGACCACCACCACCACCCCCTCCCCAGTCTCCCCTTCCATTCTTTAGGAATGGATCTAGCTCAGACAGTGGCCCTGGGTCTGTTTTTCTTTCTTTCTTATTCAAACAGGATCAGGCATCTGATCATTTCTGTTTTACATATCTCCTACTTTTTACATACAGAGTTGCTTTTCTCATTTCCATCAGTCTTAGTTACACTTAGCAGAATTTTGTACTTTTATAAATACCTTAACCTCTACTGAAGACTAAATATAAACCAATTGTGAACTGTTACAACAGAATTCAGTTAAGCA
The DNA here is from genome assembly GCF_002288905.1 of Enhydra lutris kenyoni. Lineage (NCBI taxonomy): Eukaryota > Metazoa > Chordata > Mammalia > Carnivora > Mustelidae > Enhydra > Enhydra lutris. The sequence continues at coordinate 7,337,944 of NW_019154155.1, read as the reverse complement.
CAAAAGATGTTTACCAACAGATTTCAAAAGCATAAACCTAGTTCCAGCAACCAGCGCTCTAGCATTTTATCCCATTTGGTTTAAAGTTTCAGGTTAGCAAAGATTTTGAAAGCTACTTTAACAATTACCCATTAAAACTTTGAGACAGGGATGCCTGGGTGGCTCAGTGGGTTAAATCCTCTGCCTTCAGCTCAGGTCATGATCCCAGAGTCCTGGGATCGAGCCCCGCGTTGGGCTCTCTGCTCCACAGGGAGCCTGCTTCCTCCCCTCTCTCTCTCTGCCTGCCCCTCTGCCTGCTTGTGATCTCTCTCTCTCTGTCAAATAAATAAAATCTTTAAAAAAAAAAAAACAAAACTTTGAGACAGACAATTAACCATCAGTTTAGTCATCTCTTTGCTAATAGATTTAACACAGATTTTAACAAATAACACAAGTTTATTTGACCTGAAGTAAAAATTTTGAAGTTTCACATTTACTATTGTTAACTCAAAAGACATGTTCATCCTAATTAATCCAACAAACTTAACTTAGTTCAAATACTGATTTACGTTCCACCTGGGCCCACTCCGTTTCGAATGTTTATCTGCGACCCAGGTGGGAAGATCCGGAGTGGGGATGTTAGGTCCAGGGGGCGCTCTTTTTGTTTCCCAACAGTGAAGAACAGAACAAAGTGCCACCAGAAGGCAGAGAAAGGGTTCCCAGTTCTAAGGCTCATAAGCTCCAAGAGAGGAGCCCATGCCATGCTTTCCCACCAGCAAGGAGGAGGGGCTAGGCAGTCCACGTCCGGCCAGAGAAGGCAAGGAATGTCCCCAAAACAAAGTTTGTTTCAGCAGCTGCTTGGTAATATTCCTTAAAGTCTCTGTCTCGAGTTAGACTAACCCCAGTTGGCTCCAGTTATAGGCCTTAACACACAAAATGAGTGAGGGGGAAGCCCCACATCTATTAGGAGGAACGGAGAGATGAAAGTCAGAGTCCCATTACTCTCTGCTTGCCTCATTCCTTCAAACACAACAGCACAGCACAGCAGACAACAAAAGACAGGACAAATACAACCACAGGCCCAGCGGTCCTCACCCAGATCTTGCTGCTGGTGGGAATTTTCTCCGTCCCCTGCAAACAGAATGAAACACAGAACAGACAACAAAAAGACAAAACAAAGACAACCGTAGGCCCAACGGTTCAGAACCAGAGGTGACCACCTAGGGGGACTTGAACCCCCCAACTGTCTAGGGAGACTCGAACCCCCTGACCGTGACCGCCTAGGGGGAGTCGAACCCCCCAACCATCTAGGGGGACTTGAACCCCCTGGCGATCTACCAGAGGAGGGAAGTGGCATCCCCGCATCCTCTCCAGCCCTGGGGAGCATGGCTAAGTCCAGCTTCACCCCGATGGGCTATACCCGGAGCTCCGCAACCAGATAGACAGAACCAGACCCAGCGGCCCTCACCCAGAGCCTGCCACTGGCGGGGGATTGCAGCCCCCTACAGACGCTCGCCGGGATGAGCTACAGATGCTTGCCAGGACAAGCCACAGAAGAGAACTAGACCCAGCGGCCCTCACCCAGAGCCCACTGCTGGCGGGGGATCCTGGCCCCTCCAGACGCTCACCAGGACGAGCTACAGAAAGAATCCCCAGATCTTACCTCTTACCTCTGAAGGCTTTTCCCAGAAATTCTGATGCTGGCTCAGTTCTCGTCGTTTAATCCCGGCGGGCCCCCATATGTTATGCCCGAATAATGGATGCGTGATTAAAGGAGCGAGACTGATACAAAGCAAAGGTCTAGCAAAGCTTTATTTCATGCCAAGAATCAAGAATCAAACTGACGGCCAGGGCCGCACCTCTTACAGAGAGGGTGACCCTGCTCGCCTTCACAGACTGGCTTTTAAGGGCAAAGGCCATGCCGTTGGGCCTGGCCATGCAACACATTGGGTGGCCAATGAAATTGCAACACACAGAGAAAACCCGCACAGTGTTGCTAGGTGACCAATTGAATTACAACTTCACCTTGGTTAAGATTGGCGCCCAAAAGGCTCCCAAGGGGCGGGGACCATACTCATTGGTAGCTAGGGAGACAGCATGCAACCCCCCACTGATCGGATGTCTCCACCTGGCCTGACCCATCCCCGTATCTGTGCCCCATCACCTGAGGCTGGTTTCCCAGACTTGTAGGTCCCCTGGGGGAAGGGGAGCAGGGACAGTCCAAGGGTTAAACAACAAAGTTATTGCTCAACCTCAATGGAAGCCTCTGGCTAAAATAAAAATATAAAATAGGTCCTTACAATGACCCTTGTCAAAACATTAAAACTTTAGGAAATGTATAGAAACTCTAGAGTAGTTATAGCATTTACCCAAATGTAACCCAAGGTTTATCATTTGTTTAGCAGTACTCCCTGAGTAACTTAGCATATCAAGGAAAAGCCTTATGAGTCAAAGAGATCTCATTTACAATTTTGGGCAGGCAAAGAGAAAACCATTTACATTTCCTTAACAGCAGATCAATTAATCTAAGAAAACTTTGTCCTTTTAAACAGAGAGAATTTCAGTCTTATACCAATGTACCTTTGGCTCAGTGGGTTAAAGCCTCTGCCTTCAGCTCAGGTCAGGATCCCAGGGTCCTGGAATCGAGCCCCGCATCAGGCTCTCTGCTCAGCAGGGAGCCTGCATCTCTTCCGCTCTCTCTGCCTACTTGTGATCTCTGTCTTTCAAATTAAATAAAAAAAAAAAAAACTAAAACCCATTCATTTCAATCTTAGTCCATCCTGTCCATCCTAAATTCCATTCCAAAGATTTCCCTTCACAAACCTTCTACAACTTTTCTTTGCATTCAGGTTTTGTCCCAAGTCATTTCCTTCCAAACAACTATCTCATTTAGGACAAAATTACCTTCTTTTACTTTCAACAAAATGTACTCCCATTCCTTAAAACTTTCTTATATATCTTCTACTTTCCTACATAGAGTTGCTTCCTTTATTTCCATCAGTCTTACAGTTAGCAGAATTTTGTACTCTTAGAAACACCTTGGTCATTAACAATTATCCGCTATTACCAGCTGTGAATGGTTATAACAGAATTCTTTAGATGCCAATTTATGAATCCGTTAAGCACAAACCATGCTTACTAACAGAATAAGAAAATATTCTTATTTTCTTTGCTGGAAGAAGTCAAAAGCACAAACCTATGTTCAGTAATCAATGACTTAGCATTTTATCCTCTTTGGAAAGACATAAATGTCCAACAAATTTAATTCCATTTGTCATCCAAGCAAAACTTTAAGCTTTCAGGTTACCAAAGACGTTGAAAGCTATCTCAGCAATTACCCATTAAAACTTTGAGACAGACAACCATCAGTTTAGTAATTTCTTTGCTAACAGATTTTAACAAATAACACGAGCTTATTTAACTTTCAGTAAACTTTTTTTTTTTTTGAAGATTTTATTTATTTACTTGACAGACAGAGATCACATGTGGGCAGAGAGGCAGGCAGAGAGAGGAGGAAGCAGGCTCCCTGCTGAGCAGAAAGCCTGATGTGGGGCTCAATACCAGGACCCTGGGACTGTGACCTGGGCTGAAGGCAGAGGTTTTAACCCACTGAGCCACCCAGGCACCCCAAAATGGCATTTTTAAAAAAATTATTTATTTATTTTTAGCATAACAGTATTCATTGTTTTTGCACCACACCCACTGCTCCATGCAATCCGTGCCCTCTCCAATACCCACCACCTGGTTCCCCCAACCTCCCACCCACCGCCCCTTCAAAACCCTCAGATTGTTTTTCAGAGTCCATAGTCTCTCATGGTTCACCTCCCCTCCCAATTTCCCTCAACTCCCTTCTCCTCTCTAACTCCCCTTGTCCTCCATGCTATTTGTAATGCTCCACAAATAAGTGAAACCATATGATAATTGACTCTCTCTGCTTGACTTATTTCACTCAGCATAATCTCTTCCAGTCCCATCCATGTTGCTACAAAAGTTGGGTATTCATCCTTTCTGATGGAGGCATAATACTCCATAGTGTATATGGACCACATCTTCCTTATCCATTCGTCCACTGAAGGGCATCTTGGTTCTTTCCACAGTTTGGCGACCGTGGCCATTGCTGCTATAAATATTGGGGTACAGATGGCCCTTCTTTTCTGTATCTTTGGGGTAAATACCCAGTAGTGCAATTGCAGGGTCATAGGGAAGCTCTATTTTTAATTTCTTGAGGAATCTCCACACTGTTCTCCAAAGTGGCTGCACCAACTTGCATTCCCACCAACAGTGTAAGAGGGTTCCCCTTTCTCCACATCCCCTCCAACACATGTTGTTTCCTGTCTTGCTAATTTTGGCCATTCTAACTGGTGTAAGGTGGTATCTCAATGTGGTTTTAATTTGAATCTCCCTGATGGCTAGTGATGATGAACATTTTTTCATGTGTCTGAAAGCCATTTGTATGTCTTCATTGGAGAAGTGTCTGTTCATATCATCTGCCCATTTTTTGATATGATTGTTTTGTGTGTGTTGAGTTTGAGGAGTTCTTTATAGATCATGGATATCAACCTTTTGTCTGTACTGTCATTTGCAAATATCTTCTCCCATTCCGTGGGTTGCCTCTTTGTTTTCTTGACTGTTTCCTTTGCTGTGCAGAAGCTTTTGATTTTGATGAAGTCCCGAAAGTTTATTTTGGCTTTTGTTTCCTTTGCCTTTGGAGACATATCTTGAAAGAAGTTGCTATGGCTGATATCGAAGAGATTACTGCCCATGTTCTCCTCTAGGATTCTGATGGATTCCTGTCTCACGTTGAGGTCTTTTATCCATTTTGAGTTTATCTTTGTGTATGATGTAAGAGAATGGTCGAGTTACATTCTTCTACATATAGCTGTCCAGTTTTCCCAGCACCATTTATTGAAGAGACTATCTTTTTTCCACTGTATATTTTTTCCCTTTTTGTAGAAGATTATTTGCCCATAGAGTTGAGGGCCCATATCTGGGCTCTCTACTCTGTTCCACTGGTCTATGTGTCTGTTTTTATGCCAGTACCATGCTGTCTTGGTGATCACAGCTTTGTAGTAAAGCTTGAAATCAGGTAACGTGATGGCCCCAGTTTTATTTTTGTTTTTCAACATTTCCTTAGCGATTCGGGGTCTCTTCTGATTCCATACAAATTTCTGGATTATTTGCTCCAGCTCTTTGAAAAATACCAGTGGAATTTTGAATGGCATTAAAAGTATAGATTGCTCTAGGCAGCATAGACATCTTAACAATGTTTATTCTTCCAATCCAAGAGCTTGGAATGGTCTTCCATCTTTTTGTGTCTTCTTCAGTTTCTTTCATGAGTGTTCTGTATTTCCTTGAGTACAGATCCTTTACCTCTTTGTTTAGGTTTATTCCCAGGTATCTTATGGTTCTTGGTGCTATAGTAAATGTAATCGATTCTCTAATTTCCCTTTCTGTATTTTCATTGTTAGTGTATAAGAAAGCCACTGATTTCTGTACATTGACTTTGTATCCTGCCACGTTGCTGAATTGTATGAGTTCTAGTAGTTTGGGGGTGGAGTCTTTTGGGTTTTCCATATAAAGAATCATGTCATCTGCGAAGAGAGAGAGTTTGACTTCTTCCTTGCCAATTTGGATACCTTTTATTTCTCTTTGTTGTCTGATTGCTGTTGCTAGGATTTCTAATACTATGTTGAACAAGAGTGGTGAGAGTGGGCATCCTTGTCATGTTCCTGATCTCAACAGGAAGGCTGCAAGCTTTTTCCCATTGAGAATGGTATTTGCTGTGAGTCTTTCATAGATAGATTTTATGAAGTTCAGCAATGTTCCCTCTATCCCTATACTTTGAAGCATTTTTTTTGTTTTTTTTTAAAGATTTTATTTATTTATTTGATAGAGATCACAAGTAGGCAGAGAGGAAGGCAGAGAGAGAGGAGGAAGCAGGCTCCCCGCTGAGCAGAGAGCCCGATGCGGGGCTCAATCCCAGGACCCTGAGACCATGACCTGAGCTGAAGGCAGAGGCTTCAACCCACTGAGCCACCCAGGCGCCCCTGCTTTCCTAAGATTAAGGGGGATTAAAAATTGGTTTACCTATAGGGGTAGCATTGATTGGGGAAAGGGGATTACCTTGAAGTTTAACTCTATATGAATATTAGAAAATAAAAATTAAAAAGGAATAAACTAGACTAAACTAAACTAAAATTTAAAAAAAAGAAATTTAAAAAATAGAAATGCAAAAGAAAAACACAGGTGTATGTATCAAAAAGTTCAGGTTAGAAGGTTATTATGGAATTTGATGTACTGGACATCTCACTGTGATGGTAAATAGGTTAAAAAAAATTATCTATACAAAAAAAAAAAAAAAGAGCCAGAATAATGGGAACGAATTAAAAATAAAAGTTGTCCTATGAGGTAGTGGTGGTTGTTCTCTTGTCGTCTTTTTTTTTTTTTTTCTTTCCTGGTTGGTTTCTGGGGGGAGGGGCCTGCCACATGGGTTTTCAGTCAATGATGTTCTCTGAGTTAAGTCCTCCAGCCCCCCTTGAGGGGGTGGGCTCTGAGGAAACTGGTTTTTTCAGGCTTTTGTTCTCTAGAGGTTTTTATGTTTGTTCACTTTTTTTTTTCTCTCTCACCTTGACTGCTTTTGATGGTTTTTGTAGGTTTAGAGGAAAGCAAACTGCACCCTGACCTCCCTCTGAGAGAGAAGCCTCAGTCTGGCTGCAGAGCCCAAATAAATTCCCCCTTCCAAGTCGCGGTCCCTGGGGAGGCAAGATTTTTTTGCTTGTACCCAAAACCAGGGCAGCGGCAGCTGTCTGGGCAGCTCCAGACTGCCAGAGAGGTTCCAAGCAGTGATCACACACTGAGATTTTCCTATTGGCCGGGGCTGGGAGTGCCTGGTCTTTCCGGGTCCGAGAGCACCGGGTTGGCGCCTGTGCGCACCTCTCTCAGCGGAGGGCGCAGGGCTCGACTTGGACTCTGATAGCAGGGCAGGGCACTCGTGTGGGGACTGCAAAAAGGCTGTGCTTCTGCTGGCTGGCGAGGCTCCTAGCCCCTCACGGGAGCCAGACCCCACGCGCTCTCAGGCACGCTGGTGGCTCAGGGACCATGACCTGGTTTCTCTGCTGCACTCTCTCTGGCTCTGTGCCAGGGGTGGCTGTCCTGGGTCTGGGGACTTAAGCCCCTGTCCCTAACTGCCCCGATTCCCACAATTTCCCCCTTGTGATCCTTTGCTCTTTTTGAGTGCTTTCTACCAGATTCCAAGTTAATGCTGGTCCCCAGACGCAGGGCACTCTCGTATTAGGGGTATTACTTTCCAATCTGTCACCTCTGGTGGCTCCCTCCCCCTTTTGTTTATCTTCAGATATCAGTCCTACGTTTCCACTCCGCTTTACCTGCCCACTGGTGTCTTCTGCTCCTGTAGAGATGCAGACGTGTATAATTCTGATCTCAGGCTTATTTCGTGGGTGATCGGAGTTCTTTGGAAGGTAATCAGCTCACTTTAGGGTACAGGTTGGAAGGGTGCCTCCTCCTACTTCCCCACCATCTTGTCTCCCCCCTTCAGTAAACTTTGATTGAAGTTAAACTTAAAAGTCATGTATATCTTAATTAAACCAACAAACTTAACTTAGTTCAAATACTGATTTACGTTCCACCTGGGCCTGATTTACGTTCCACCTGGGCCCACTCCACTTTTAATATTTACCTAAGACACAGGTGGGAGGATCTGGAGTGGGGGTAGTGTTAGGTCCAGGGGGTGCTCTTCTTGCTCCTTGACAGTGAAGAGGGAAGGAGCCATGGTGCAGGATCTAGAGGCTAGTCATGCAGGCTGCTCGCACGTTGGTGCAGAAACAGGAGAAGGGGGAGACAGAAGAAACAAAGTGCTGCCAGGAGGCAGAGAAAGGATTCCTGGTTTTAGAGCTCATCAACTCCAACAGAGGAGCAGATGCCATGCTTTCCCACCAGCAAGGAGGAAGGGGTTAGGCAGTCCATGTCCGGCCAGAAAATACAGGGAATTTCCCCGAAACAAAGGGAGTTTGGGCAGCTGCTTGGGAATATTCTTTAAAGTCTCTGTCTCGAGTTAGATCAACCCCAGTTGGCTCCAGTTATAGCCAGCCATTAACACAAGAAATGAGTAGGGGAGAAGCCCCACATCTATTAGGAGGAACATAGAGAGATAAAGTCAGAGTCCCCTTTGCTAGGGATGGCCCAGCAACCTGGGTTTACTAGAAGGCTTATTCTGCAAAAGGCCCTTAGATCGGGGTCCTGGTGTAGAGCAATGAAGGCCTAGGTTTGAGCAATGAAGGTACAGCTTTAAGTAGTTAGTAGAAGACACTGACAAGACACAGTAAAGACTGGGGGCGCCTGGGTGGCTCAGTGGGTTAAAGCCTCTGCCTTTGGCTCAGGTCATGATCCCAGGGTCCTGGGATCGAGCCCTGCATGGGGCTCTCTGCTTGGCAGGGAGCCTGCTTCCTCCTCTCTCTCTCTGCCTGCCTCTCTGCCTACTTGTGATCTCTGTCTGTCAAATAAATAAATAAAATCTTAAAAAAAAAAAAAGAAGCAGTAAAGACTGAAATCCATCATGATCTATGAGACATTGCAACGCACGTGGTCCTTACAGCCAACTTCCCTAGGAAACAGTCCCCGATTGCATTTTAATTCAATTGGGTACTGGTTTTTGCCGGGTCCCAATGGAGGTCCTGCAGCCAGAAGTGGCTAGACCAGGGATGTGGAGGGGATCATATTAGATCAGTCAGGAGGAAACCTCACACGGGAGTCTTAAGATTGGCAGCCGTCCTGGTGACTTAGGTGGCTGTCCTGTGCCCAAGAGAGACAACTTTATATAAGAACAGGAACAGAGAGAGAGCATCAAGTTTCTGGGTCTTATTACCATTCTCGGCCCCCTAGAGACACTCGCCATCCGGGATTTTCTCAATTCCCTAGAGACAAGTGACACAACAGGCAAGAAAAAGACAAGACAAAGACAACCAATGACAATTAACAAGAACACACTCACACAGCCTCAGTCCACAACAAGAGAAAAGACAACCACAACAAGAGACAAAGACAACCAGTGACAATTAACAAAGACACACTCACACAGACAAACGATCCGGCGCGGCTGCGAAAACAAAACTGAAAGAAGTTAAGGGAGAATCCAACCGCAAAGGCAGCCAGCTCTCCTCACAGATGAGGATCTTATCCTCCAGGCGGAGGTAAGGGATGTCTCTTCCAAAAATCCCCATAAACTTAACAAACAACAGACAACAAAAACAAGATGCCTGACTGCCTAGGGGGACTCGAACCCCTGGCTGCCTTGGGGGACCACGAACCCCCTGGTGACTGCTTAGGGGGACTCTAACCCCCTGAAAAGGTGGGGGACTTGAACCTCCCGGTGACCGCTTAGGGGGACTCCAATCCCCTGAAATGGCGGGGGACTCAAACCCCCTGCAGGGGCAAGGGACGTCTCCCAAGACCCCTGGTCGACGGCCCGCCACACATCCGCTTGAGCCAATGTCGACCCAGATACAAGTTGGAATTCCTATGGGTAAAAATGCAGATTGGATCTCCCAAAGTATGCACACAAATGGATGAAAACGAGTGCACTCACCAGCCGGCCCAAGACCTTCTGGGTTGGGGTCGTGGGAGTCTCCCAGATCTCGGTGGGACCTCCAAATGTTGTAACCGAGTTTTTGCATCCGAGAGACCACCAAGGAGCCAACACCAATGCAGTCACATGAGGGTTTATTTAACAAGCTTAAGCTTGGGCCCAAGTATACCCGACACAGCGGAGTAGGGACTTGGACCCCGAGCTTAGTTAAGGCAGGGGTATTTATGGGTTCCTGTTACTAAAGCAGGGTGGGGATCTCTGGAACCAAAGCAGGGTGGGGGTTCTTGCTACTAAAGCAGGGTGGGGGTCCTTAGAACTAAAGTAAAGTAGGGGAAAGTTCAGCCCTTAGGCACAGGGGTCTGAGATGGCTGCCAGATCTAAGGTGGCTGTACTTACGCTAAGGCTAAACCTGAGGTGGGATGGCCTTAATTTTCTTGGCCTCCATATAATGCCAACTAATTAATGTTAGAAAAATAGCAGAGTTAGATAATCACTATTTTACAGCCATTATAGCAGTGAGAGGAGAAAGCAAAAATCATCAATGGATACTATAATTCCTGAGAAGTTGAAAAAGAAATAAGATATTTACAGTTTCTTCACAGACTATTTATTAAATACAAGGAGTAAAAATAGTAACTTTGCAGTGCAGAAACCAAAAGAACACCACCACAACTAAATGATTAAAGTTACAATTCCTAATAATGGGGCAAAATCTCACCATGTACCTCCAGGGGAATGCACTGAAGACACAGTATCACTTATGTAGCTTCCTGACTAAAAAGACAAAACCTGAATCCAATAAAGAGGAAACATCAGGCAAACTCAGACTGAGGGATGATTTACAAAACAACTAGACTGTACTCAACAAAATTCAGAATTAACAATACAAAGAATGTCTGAGAAATTGTCTCAGATTAGAGAATAATGAGATAAAAGAGCTAACTGTAATGGATGAAGCCACCAGAAGAGGGCTTCAGTCGCTTTCATCCATATTATCTTACCCACCCCTCCTTCACCATGTGTCCTGCCTTCTCTCCTATTACTATTAGTGAACTGTCCATCTCCTTTTTAAGGCTAATTCCCTTGCATATTACATCCTGTCCCTCTGACTTTCTTAAGGACATTGCTCTCACAACTGTCCCTTCTTGCTTCTTGTATCATCAATATCCCCTCTGGTAACTCATTCTCCTAAGTATACAAACAAGCTGTAATTTCTATCATTTTAGAAAAAACATTCTCCTGACCCCACATTTCCCTTCAGATAACTGTTCTATTTCTTTGCCCCCCCAAAAGAAAAAAAATCCTCAAAAAAGTTGCCCATATTTTCTCATTATAATTCCTCTTTTCCCATTCTTTCTTGACCCATCCCCAAAAAAGTCTCTTTTCAAACTTCCGCTTATACCACTAAAAATGATCCTGGTCAGAACCACCAAAAGTTGGGGCACCTGGCTGTCTCAGTCAGTGGAGCATATGACTCTTGATCTTGGGGTTGTAAATTTAAGCCCCATGTTGTTATCACCACCCCTTCTAAGTGTAAGATTGTCTTTTTTTATATACATGTAACCGTATACCATGTTTCATTTGTTTACCTAGTTTTTTTTAATGGAAAGGCACTCAGAAGAGTTTTTCATGGAGAATTCATTTTTGTACTAAAACAACATGGAATGTTTCAATTTTTGCCAGAACATTTAGTGTTTTTATACTTTATAGCACTAATGCAACATGAATACCAATGCCTTCAATAAATGGAGTTATAATTGTCTAACTAAGCTGTTTGGTAGGAGTCCAGTCTTAAAGGAGAAGTAAACTCAGCTTTCTTTCCTGTTGTACCTTTAAAAAAAAGGGTTATTCAAGCTTATTTTATAGAACCCTAGAAGCTTGAAGGCAGTCATCTGTCTCCTTAATAACCTCTTTTACCTCTTTATACTCACTTTCAAACCAGTTATCTACTGACTCCATAATTTCTCCCAGGTTTAGCTACCCTTTCTGCTCCTAGCAGGTCTTTTGAGTATAGTCCAGTCATACTCCTTTACCCTGGTGAAATTCTTCTTTATGCTCTTTTGCTTTTATACTCACCTTCTTATCTTTAATTATCATTAATATATTAAATTTAAACAAATTAAGTTGTCCTACACTTGAATAACTTCACATCATATTTTATGTCCTACTTAAATTCCACTGTCCAGTTTAAATTCAGCATCATTCTCTTCCCCCATAGGGCAAAGGCCAAGAAAATCTGTATCCTAAGTGACTAAAAACAGTGCCTGGCATGCAGTAAGTGTTCAATGTATGTTTTTTACTTGATTGACTTTGGGACTTGGCTTAAATGTCATTTCAAAGTATTTCATAGGACATGGAGTTTATAACTATGTAATTTTTGACCCAATTTTCTAATTAATGACTATTTTTCCCATTAAGTCAGAAAAACTCTAAGATCACAAGGTCTAAGTCTATAATGTTCCTCTCCCCTCCCTACTCAAACCTGAAATGCTTCCTGGCATAGTCAACAATCAATTACATGCTGGGAAGGGGAAAGGAAGAAGAGCTGAAGAAGAGAAGTAGAAGAGGGGGGAAAAAGAAAGAAGAGAGCACAGAGTATTTATAGTAGGGGAAAAGCAAGAAAAGTCACCAGGAAAACTCAGTATATTTTTAAATACGTAAAAATTGTTCTGTTTTCCCACTAACTTTTCCTTTTCTCCTTAATTTCTTTGTAAAATACTCTTACTAATTCTGAAAATTTTTGCCATTTTAGCAACTTCCCTAATCAACTTGCATCCATTTGTTTGTCTTTAGGTGTTGCACTCAGGATTATATAGACTCAAAACTTGTTTAACCAGAATGGGACTACTTCTTTTTTTAAACATGATCTAAGATTTTGAGAAATGACTATAAGATATCATGACATATCTTCCAAAAACTAAGTCATGTCAGGTCTTACATATATGAACAAAAGTTGAATGAAGTCTATAACCTTGAGAAATTAACATTTATCCAAATTAATGTTACCAGTGTACCAAAACTTAGTCCGTGAAATTTCCTTCAGCTGGCCTTCATAGCATTATTTATAATATCTAGAAAGATATTAGAAAGCAGAGAAAAAGTAAAAATATAATGGAAGAAAATATCCCAGAAATGAAGGCTATGTGCCTCCAGAGTAAGAGAATACCTACGAATGCTTGATACAATAGATGGTAATAGACCAAGACACACAGTTGTGAAATTTCAAAGCATGGAGACAAAGCTTATACTTATCCACAGAGGAAAACAAAATCATCTATGCATGTGTGTGCACATACAGACATAAAAATATTTTCAGAGAAGATTGTAGTCAATTTTTTCTTACACGTGTATGTCACCCATTCCCACTAGTCACTCTTTCCTTGCTTCTCCAAATTAAATAATTACATGATTGCTTTTGCACCCAACTAAATAACTTTATTTTTATACCTATTAAACTTCATCTCCTTTCATTTCACTAAAAACAAAAACCAAAAAAAGCACCAAAAACCTTATTTAGATTGAAGTATACAAATGATTGTAAGAGTATCAAAATGTTAAGAATCATTGAGGCATTGTAATAAACACATAGGAGTTCATTTGTACTATTTTATCTACTTGTTGGTATGTTTGAAAATTTACTTAACAAAAAGGAAAGAATGTTATTTTAAAGAGGCTGGTAAAAAATAAAAATAAAGAGGCTGGAAAGCTGCTTCTCTCTCAGTTGATGAAGGATTAAAAAAGATATCTTTGCAGTAGACATGAAAATAAATTAAATTATGATTCTTAAATTTGTTCCTTTTTTCATTCATTGGTTTTAGATGGTTTCCTCATTCATTTCATCCTTACAGTGCTGCAATAGCTCGTTATCTTGTCTCTGATTTCCTTTTCTCCTCCTTTCATTCTAAAGCTTACTCTTCTAAAGAACACTTGTCAGTTCTTTTTCTAAAACTCAGATTTGCTCAGGCTATTCTCCCCACTCAGAACTTTCAAATGGCTTCCTATGGCCTAATTTAAGATTAAGGTCTTTCCCATGATGGACCACATCTACCATTTCCAGGCTTCTCTCCTATAATATCTCTTATCCATCCCAACTCTCCATGAAAGGAGCATGAAAGCTATTTGGTTTTGTTCATAGTGCTCATATTGCACATATTGCTCTGCCTACAATGTTCTATACCCCCCCTTCTATTAATGAAAACTTACACATCATTCATTTATCATGTTTGAATCCTACTAGACTCTGCACCATAGGATAACCCACTCTATCCTCTGAACTCCCTGCTTTGATAATATCACTAACATTTCTCACAATATATCATGGTTAGTTTATATATACACTATATATACACTCAGATCATGAGCTCCTTGAATACAGAGACCCTATATTACTACAGTATACAGCACAGTGCTATGCACATTGGAGGTGCTCAGATATAACGGGAAAATTGGGGAAGTCCTTTTCTTTCTGTCTCACCAACCCTAATAGTTATTATTCAAATAGTGGACTAATAAATAAAAGCTTAGACCTTCTTTTCTCTTTTTTAAAAGATTTTTATTTGTTTATTTGAGAGAGAGAACATGAGAACAGAGAGGGTCAGAGAGAGAAGCAAACTCCCTGCTGAGCAGGGAGCTTAATCCAGGACTTGATCCTGGGACTCCAGGATCATGACCTGAGCCAAAGGGAATTTACTTAACCTACTGAAACACCCAGGACCCTGAGCTTAGACTTTTTTTCCAACCACACTTTGTACAGCTGCCAGAATTGTTACTTGTAAGTCACTTTGAGAATTATGTTACTTATAAGGCACTTTCTTGCTCATAAATAGGCAGTAACTCCTCCAACTTATCCTTGTTTCTAGTCTTTCTAGAACTAAACCACACCCTAGAAAGTCATCTCTCTTCTACTCCTTCCCAAAAAGAACTCATCCAATAAGGCTAATTTCTTAAATAATACTCTCACCCACTATCTACTCAAGCATTTCTTTCTTTGCCCAAGTCTTTTCCTAAACCATAACACTTTTTCTTCTGTTCTCCATACTCACAAAGTTCTTATTAAAATGGCATATGCTTCTCTAATACTGCATCTTTAGACTTAAAAAAAAAAAAAAAAAAACAGAAATAGAAGGGAACTATATATAGCACTCAATGTTATTTCTTATCTCAAGGTACTTTCTCATCAACTCATTTCTCTAATTTCTATAGCATTTTGTCTAAAATAAACATTTTGGTACCTAATAATGCCTAAGAAATTTACCTCTTGGGGCACCTGGGTGGCTCAGTGGGTTAAGCCTCTGCCTTCAGCTCAGGTCATGGTCTCAAGGTCCTAGGATTGAGCCCTGCATCGGGCTGTCTCCTTGGTGGGGAGCCTGCTTCCCCCTCTCTCTCTGCCTGCCTCTCTGCTTACTTGTGATCTCTCTCTCTCTCTAATAAATAAATAAAATCTTTTAAAAAAAGAAGAAATTTATCTCTGCATATTTAGGATACTTATTATATTCTTATAATATTTCTTTGCATCATCCAGAGTTGCGGGATAGATAATAAAAGAAAACTCAGACTTTTTAAAAGAACAATAGTCCTACAGAAATTTGAACAAGGATATTTCTTTAAGGTGACAGAAACTTGTCTGAAATTTAATGTCAAACTGTAGCCTAAAAATTCCAAACACTCCCATACAACCAGTAGTTGAAGATTTTGAGCAACATCAATAAAATATATCCTACAGATCACAATATACATAAAAAGTGTGAGCCACACACATTATTAAAATACACAGCCTAGGGGCACCTGGGTGACTCAGCCCGATAAGCCTCATACTTGTGATTTCCGCTCAGGTCATGATCTCATGGGTCATGAGGGTGAGCAGACCATTGGGCTCCCCACTCAGCAGTGAATCTGCTTGAGATTCTCTCCTTCTGCCCCTCCCCCAACTTGTGCATGCTCTCTTTCAAATAAATATTTTAAAATAATTAAAAAATAAAATACACACCTTATTTCTAAATCAGCATTTCTAATAGATTAATAATATTTAATGCACATTATCAAGGCAAGAAAAACCATTAAACTATACCCATCATATTCAAATCTTTATTCGTTCAGAACCAAATCAGAATAGGAAAATAACCTCTCATATAACTAAAAGAAACTTCAACAAAATAATTTTAACAGACAATATGTATATAAAAAACTCATTCACAGTGACTACTTTCTTTTTTTTTTTTTCGAGAAGATTTTATTAATTTATTCGAGAGAGAGAAAGAGAGAACACAGAGAGAGAAACAGACCTCTGGGGAGCAGAGAACCCGTTGTAGGACTATTCCAGGACCCTAAGATCATGACCTGAGCTAAAAGCAGGTAATGACTGAGCCATCCCGGCACCCACAGTGACCACTTTCAATAAGAGACCAGCCCCTAGGAATGTCTTTTTATTCTTTAGTTTCAGAGATCTACTGCAAAAAGACAAAGTATGCAGAATTGGGCAGTTTACAAAGGCACCTTGTTTTCATTTCTGTTAGAAAAAATTAAAAGGACTGCTGCAAACAAATTATTTCATCATCAAGAGAACTTTTCTACCTATTCATTGTAAACAAGTGTAACAATATGTTCAATCCTTAAATAAGATAGCACTGCAAAGAACCTGATGACAATTCAAAAGAGAAATAGACATTATCACACACTTTCAAAAGATTTTCAGCAGAACAAGAACAAAATACCTACCCAAAGTAGGATGTAAATTAAAATCAAATTCTCTACACAGAACTGTGTCCAGCAGAGCAGCTATGTCTGTGGCTATAGCACACATATTGCATAAGGCAGTGTGGTGGTGGACAGGGCTGCAGTCCCAAAACGATCACAGTAAAGTGCCTGCCTGCAGAAGTTCCTGAGTATATAACCCGATCTAAAAGTCACTCCCAGTCTTCACTCCAGTCTCATTCAATACAAGAGTCAAAAACTAAGAATTAATAAGGTAAAGGAAAAAGAGTACACAATCAGATTTCCAAAAAAGTTTATATGTTGCTGTATATTGTGGAAGTATGAAAATATGACATTATTCTTTGGATTGGGTCTGTGATCATATGGAATGGAGAAGTCAGAAGTCAGACTTGATACCGAAGTGGGAATATCAACATGCAAGTCCCCACCTAAACATAATCCTTTTAAGTTATTAATTTTACAAATCAATGGTTTTATCCTATTCTGTTGAGTCTTTCTTAGAGACTCCCAAAAATGCCTAAGCTTTAGGGTAAATACCTACTAGTGAAAATAACAGGTCATAGGGTAACTCTATTTTTAAGTCTTAAGTCTTAAGGAAACTCCATACTGTTTTCCAGACTGGCTGTACCAGCTGGCATTCCCACCAACAGTGCAAGAGGGTCTGCCCTCTTGTTAACAAGAAAAACCTGCCCTCTTGTTAACTTTGGCTATTCTGGCTGCTTTAAGGTGATATCTCCCAAATGAGGAACATAAGGAATAGAGCAGAGGACCACAGGGGGAGGGAGGGAAAACTAAATGGAAAGGAATCAGATAAGGAGATAAACCATGAGAGACTCTGGACTCCAGGAAACAAACTGAAGATTACAGAAGAGAGGGGGGTGGGAGGAATGGGGTGACCAGGTGATGGGTTATTAAGGAGAGAATCTGTAGGGATGAGCATTGAGTGTTATATGCAACTAATGAATTGTTTAATACTACAACAAAAACTTATGATGGCTGTATGTTGGCTAGCTGAACATAATGAAAATTTTTTAAAATGCCTACACTGCTTGAGACATCTCAAACTATAAGATATATTACATCAATAATTTTAGTGTCATTTGCCATTTTCCTTACAATTTTTAAAAGAAAATTAGGAAAAATGTTTCTAATTTTGATAAAAATTATGGCATGATCTAAAATGAGAGCTTAGCCTATTGGTATGAACATTTTTATCTGACAAACATATACTATAATTCAAAATAAAATCAAGACATATAGCAAGAATTTGGCATTTGTTAGTATAATGGGCTATAAATTCACATGCTTGCAAAAATGGAGATAAAACAATCAGCAAATTTGGAAGGAAGCTGAAGGTTTAGAAAGAAAGGTAGCTATTTCCACTTAACTCTCATCTCTTGAGTAGTGGTATGGGAGCAGAATGAAGAACAAACAATGAGAGCAACCAAGGATAATTTACTAAAATTCATCTCAAAAAGATCAACTCTGCCATCTTGGATCTCTGCACCTGGTGTAACTTCCACAGTACAGTCTTCAGCCTAAGTTAAATAACATAATTTCCCCATTAAGTTACCACATAATTTTTCATTGAGAAACCACATAAAGGCAAACTAGCTTTCTATGACTTGAAACTAAGAACATCAGATAATGATTAAGATGAAACTGAAAGGGAAAGAAGGGGAAAAAAAAACATGGTAAAGAGAATAAAAATTTTAAACTATCTTACAGCATTTAACCACATTAATGGGGAAAAAGCGATTTACCTGGGGAGTTAAGTTTGGAACTGTAGAGAAGACTGGGGTATTCTGGAATATTTACTTAATTACTGTAATTTTACTTATAGTAGAGGTAACTGGTATAACTTCAAGTACCACTCGTAATCTCTTTTGTTTTTCACAGTAAGCTTTCCAGGTATCTTCATTAAACCCATAATTAAAATAGTCAAAAAGATCAGCATCTAAAGATATCACAGTGTTAGTGTACAACTATTTCAATTCTATTTTTTAATGAACATTTTGTAGTTTATTTTATGTTTTTTTTAATTTAATTTCTTTTCAGTGTAACAGAGTTCATGGTTTATGCACCACACCCACTGCTCCATGCAATACGTACCCTCCATAATACCCACCACCAGGCTCCCCCAACCTCCCACCCCCTGCCCTTCAAAACCCTCAGATTGTTTTTCAGAGTCCATAGTCTCTCATGGTTCATCTCTCCCTCCAATTTCCCTCAACTCCCTTCTCCTCTCCATTCCCCCCATGTCCTCTGTGTTATTTGTTATGCTCCACAAATAAGTGAAACCATATGATAATTGACTTTCTCTGCTTGATTTATTTCACTCAGCATAATCTCTTCGAGTCCTGTCCATGTTGCTACAAAAGTTGGGTATTCATCCTTTCTGATGGAGGCATAATACTCCATTGTATATATAGATCATATCTTCTTTATCCATTCATATGTTGAGGGGCATCTTGGTTCTTTCCACAGTTTGGCAACTGTGGCCATTGCTGCTATCGACATTGGGGTACAGATGTGGTGTATATGGACCACATCTTCAATTCTATTTTTATGTAGCATATAAAATATAATAAACCATGAAAATATAAATTTTGTGTTCTATCAGTTTTAGCACCCCTTCCAATTTTCCCAGTTCTCCCAATTACTACCATAAAGCAACAGGACTATAAAAATTTTGATCAAAATATTTCCTTTAAGCCAGAGAATATTATGCTAAGCCATGTAAGTCAGTCAGAGAATGACAAACATCATATGATTCACTCATGTGGAATTTAAGAAGCAAATGAACATAAAAGGGGCAAAAGCATTCCTTTAAAAATGGCATTAGGAAGGCACATGATGTGATGAGCACTGGGTGTTATACAAAACTGATGAATCATTGAACATTATATCAAAAACCAATAATGCACTACACCTTGGCTAACATCCACGTCATTGCAAATGGCAAGATTTCAGGGGGGTTTTGAGGTGTTTGTTTGTTTGTTTGTTTGTTTTTGTTTGGTTCAGGTTTTGATGGCTGTAATGGGTAAGTTTTTTAAAGTTGGTTTATCAGTCAGGATTTTTCAGAGATGCAGGCTAGCAAATCCAACATCTGCCTGATGAGCTAGTAGGCTGCAAACCAGGAGAAACATTGCTGCTGTTACAGTCTAAAGGCAGTGTGTTGTATAACCAGGAAGGACTGATATTACAGATGAAATTGGAAAGCAGTCTGCTAGAGAATTTTCTCTTGCTCAAAGGAGGCTAGTCTCTTTGTTCTACTAAGACCTTCAACTGATTGGATAAGGCCCATGCACCCATATCAGAGAGGTCAATCTGCTTTACTCATTTAAAGTCTACTAATTCGTTAACCCCATCCAAAAATGCCCTTACAGAAACATCTAGAATAATGTTTGACCAAATATCTGGGCACTCTCTGGTCCAGCCAAGTTGACACATAAAATTAATAAGTACGGTTGTGAAATTGGTATTAAGGCCTGGGGCAAGAAGAGATTCATTAGTCAGACTGGAATTTGAAAAAGGAGTTGAGGAGACCATATGTCTCTCACTTAAACTATCTGGGAACTATCAAGGACATAAAACTTGCACTAAATACCTTTATTAAGAGCCCAGCACTGTGTATTTTGAGAAGTGAAATTTGTACCTTGGGAAATGTCTGTAACTCTGAAGAGAATAAAGAACATCCTGGCAAGGCTTCGAATTGTGGTCTCAACATATGTAGATTTTTATTTATATTTTGGTGTATGTGAGACAAGAGATTCCAAAGTTCTTACCCAGAAGGGGACAGCTCTCAACAATGATCCAAAAGTTTGTAAAGAATGTGCAGATGGGACCATTTGATGGCCAGAGGATCCAATCTAGTGTTAAGATGACTGCCTTAAATTTGATTAATTTGCATTGATCCCTGATGCATCTACTATCAGAGACCTCTTGGCTACAGGATGAAAGGCAGTAACATTCCATTGAGCTCAATGGTGGCAATGCTGTCCATAGAGTCTGTGTTATTTCCATCTCTGCTCACTCAGTTTATTTCAAGGGACTCACTGGGTAGCCAAGTGATCTTGAGGAAGGGTGACCTCCTCTGGCACTGTGGCATCTGGCAAAGGACTAAGGACAGGGAAGGCCACCCCTTTCTGTGGTGGAATATGCCCAGGATTGCCTCTATCCTGTCTTCAGGACACTTGTATAGCCATGTTGAGCCTGGTATACTGTTTCTATGATCCAAGGCATAAATGGGCAGCTGAATATGGATGGCCACAGGCTCAAGGTCTGTGAGAGCCCTTATTTCTAGGAAATCCCAGTATGTAGCCAGCAGTTTTCATCTTAATAGAGTTTATCCCAGGGCCAAGAGGACCATCCTTTTGCACCAGAGGATTTGGGGCAACTTATTATATGTAGTCCAGAGACCCCAGGGGTCATGAGAAAAGGAGTCAAACCTCTCCAATGAAGGAGTCTCTGAGGGCACTATTGGAAGTACCTGTTGATTTTAACTTGGACAGATTCTAGAATATTTGTTGGAGGAACCCCATTTAAAATAGGCTGATTTGTAAGTTGCAGCTTCAGTGAGATTAAAATGATAAATGAGGAATATCTTGCTACCAGAACTCAAAAGAGATTTATATATCTTTAATTACCCTTAATGAATGTGTCCAATGAGTAGCCTTGGAGGATGGTCATCAGCATAATGTATACTGGTATTTGTGGAGAAAGGCAATATAGTTAAGATCCTGTCTGTAAAGGTTATGGATTATGTGTGATAGTAAAGCTGTGAGGAACCCCATGGGCAGCCTGGAAAGAGTATATTGTGTTCCTTTGGAGGTGAGGCAAACTGCAGCTGAGAAGCTGTTGAAATTGGCACTGAGCAGAACATATTAGATAAATCTGTAATAGTGAAATATTTACCAACTGTTGATTGGATGGAGTCAGCAACTTTAATAATACTGTGCACTAGGGATAAAACAATTACTGGATGAGACCACAAAATTAGGGTTGCAGTAATCAATCCCGAGTCACCCATGCTTTTTTTGTTGTTTAAAATCAGACAAAACTGAGCTGTTAAAGAATCAGTGGGGGTAATCACTCCTTTATTAATTAGGTCTTTTATAATAGTTTCACTCTGTAAAGGCTCTGTTCTAACTTACATCGGGCCATATTAACTGGAGGTCTATGGAGGCCTGCCAATTTAAACTTAATTTAATTTTAATTGACTCCTCATTGTGTTAGAGGATCTGTGTCCAATCTAGGATATTTTAGAGCAATAAGTACTATGATTATGGGAAATTTAGGCAAGGCTATAGTTAAAATAAGGCATACTTATTTTTCCCTATTTTATACTTAGTGACTTTTCTAAGACTATAGGGGGTACAATGTTTATACTTAGTGGGACCCCAGGTATCACTGTAATTTGAGCCCAAGCATTGATTAAGATTGTGAAGCTTTGTCAGTTGCTGCATTTTAAGCAGATGTTAAAGTTAATTTAGAACCTATATTGTTGAGGGACAAAAGCCAATCAGTGCCCCTTTTGATTTTTGTTATATGAATTCTTTTAGTAAATTTTCCACTTACAGTAGAGTCAAATTAAATATATACACTTTATTTATTTTTTATTTTCCACCCTGCATATTTGTTTGTCTTAGTCTTTAGCTGCCAGAATCCACAATTTCTAGTTTCTGTCTCTGGTTAATAATACTATGTGTGTACCTTCTAAGTGGTTACAGCAAAAGCAGGGGAAAGGGAGGAGCCCCTAATAGGTGGCACTTTCTCCTTCCAAGCCATCCAAATACATCTCCCAAAGATTAAGGCTTGTACTTAGAGAGCTATAACAGTCTCTTCTTGGGATAGTACAGTTAGCTCTTGGTCTGAAGTACCAATTCTTTTTCATTGTCTTTTTGGTAAACTCTTTAAAAATGACTTATATGTCTAGGCAGGTAAAAATTTTAGTTTTTGTTTTCGTCTCCTATCTGTCTCAAACTATTTTGACCTTTGAATATTTACCAAAGGACTTGGTGGTCCCAAATGGTCCTATCTGTAGGCCATGGCCTCCCTCTCCATGATGTCTCAATTGACCTCTGAGGTGTCCACATCCACTTCCATGAGAACAGTGGCCTTATCAGTACTTTGAGGATCCAGGTTTTGAGCATAAGGCCCTTGGTGTGCTGGTGAGCAGTAGTATTCAGAAAGGCCCATGGGTGTTGCCCAGAGTTTTACATTCCTGAAACAATGTCGTGACTTCCTCAGGGGTCTTAGGCTAAGAATACTGTCCCCCAAATTTTCTCTTTTCATTAAGCTTTATGCTACTAGTTTCCATCCATATGGCCCTCCTACCCTTCTGAGTTAGTTAGTTAGGCAAACAACACCATAACAATCATTTCCTTTATCACAGGACCTGTGGGTGCCATGGTCACTAAGATACCCTCACAATGACCCTATGAATGGCTTGAGAGAGAGAAGTCTCCTACTGTAGTGTAGAATAGGCCAAATAAAATTACTCTGTAATAAGATATAATGACTTCATTGGCCCTACCACTTGCTGACCAGTAGGCTACTCAGACCCATCCCCTGCCACTTGGATGGGATCATACCTCACTTCCTTCAGAGGAAACTTTTAACGATCAGAAGTAACCAATTAATTTGAGTTGCCCCCAGGAGCTCTGCCCTGGACACTTGACTCAGAGAGGACATAAGGGAGGACTGTTCACAAATTTCACAGTTTGTGGAGTAGATTCACAGCAACATCTGGTAGAGGCAACAAAAAGCAGCTATGGCCCACAGCACCAACATGCCAGCCAGTGGCATGCCTGTGCAAGTAGCCACTGCTGTCTGGAAGAACCTGTAAGTCAGAAAAATCTAGTGACATGTCATTTGGTCTGGAACCAAACCATCTGGCTTTGCTGGTTCAATTGTTTTGGTAGGTTTTTATTATTATTATTATTATTATTATCATTATTACTACTACTACTATTATTATTTAGTTGTGGTAAGGCCAACAGACCAGGAGACAACTGCCCCTGAAAAGATAGTTCAAAGTTCTCAAGAGGAGTACACATCATGTGGGGACAAGAAGGTGGCACTGGGGGACAAAGAATGACCAAAGGTGAGGTCAACGGGCAGAGAGTGAAGAGGAACCTGTACACCAAAGATTTCATGATTTCCTTGGGAATGATGGATTAGGCAGGGTAACCAGGGTTAGGATTGGCTAGTTTGAATCACTTCAGCAGGCTCAGGAGCACAGGGGCTTCCCCTGGGTTGTCTGGTATCTAGCCCTGGAGTGATTAGGACAGATAGATAGCAACACATAGTGTGATAGCCTGATAAAGAAAGTGGTTGGGTGTGGATTTAATTAGCTACTCAAAAAAGGGAATTGACTAGCCTCTAGCCAGAGCCTCAAAACTGAGTCAAGATAGCATTTATAACAACTATATTAAAAGAATCCACCGGTCTTATAATTTGTTCTAATATTTGCTCAGTAGTGGGGTAAATAGTGTCTTCCCCCAAATTCATGTCCACCTGCAACCTCAGTGTATGATCTTTTTTTTTTTTTAAGATTTTATTTATTTATTTATTTGAGAGAGAGACAGTGAGACAGAGCATGAGAGGGGAGAGGATCAGAGGGAGAAACAGATTCCTTGCTGAGCAGGGAGCCTGATGTGGGACTTGATTCTGAGATCATGACTTGAGCCAAAGGCAGTCGCTTTAACCAACTGAGCAACCCAGACACCCTCAGTGTATGATCTTATTTGGAAATAGGATCTTTGAAGATGCAATTAAGTTAAGATGATGTCATATTGAATTAGAATAGGCCCATATCCAAACACTGTTGCCTAAGGCCCATATCTAATCATCCTTATAGGAAGAGAAGAGGACACACATGGAAGAAGGCCATATGAAGATGGGAGGCAGAAATTGAACAATGCATCTACAACCTAAGGAATGCCAAGGATTTCCAGGAGCCACCAGAAGCTAGGAGGAAGCAAGGGAGTTTTTCCCAGAGTCTTCAGAGGATGTATGGCTCTAGCAACAGCTTGATTTTAGACTTCTGGCCTCAGAACTGAGAGATAATAAATTACCAAGTCACTTATAATGGCAGTCCCAAGAAACTAATAAAGATTTTGATACCAGGAAGTAGGGTGCTCCTGTAACAAATACTTAAAAATGTAGAGTGTGGCTTTGAAACTGGGTAAGGGATGGAGGGATAGATAGAAGCTGGAAGAATTTTGAGGCACAAGATAGAAAAAGCCTAGAATACCTTGAAGAGATGGTTAGTGGAAATACATATGGACATTAAAATTTACTCTGGTTAGAGTTAAGAGATAGGTAAGGAACACTATAGAGAATGCTTCTATCCTCTTAGAGTATATATATACTGACATGAACAGAATGTTAGTAGAAATATGAAAGTTAAAGATTCTTCTGGCAAGAACTAAGAAGGAAGTGAGAAACATGTTATTGGACACTAGAAGAAAAACAATTCTTATTTTAAAGTGGTAGAGAACTTGGCTGAATTGTATTTTACTGTTTGACAAAAGTAGAACTTAGAAGCAATGAGCTTAGATATTTAGCTGAAGGGATTTCTAAGCAAAGTGTTGTAGGCACTGATTATCCTTGATGCTTACAGTAAAAAGCAAAAGGAAGAAGTAAATTAAGAAAAGGACAATTAAGCAAAAAGGAGCCAGCTCTTGATGATTTGGGTGATTCTCAAGTTATCCAGATTACAAAGGATTCAAATATTAAGAAATTCACTGTTGGGAAGTGTGCTCTGAAAAAAGGGGCCAAGGATGTGGCTGGACAATCTTTCACTAAAGAGATTGGTCCCAACTCATGGATCCAACTGGCCATCCCAGCAGAAACAAGAATGGAGATGGGGTTATTCAGGATAGATCTGTAGAAGACGCTCTTGTCTGAGAACTGAAACCCCATGAACTGCACAGGAGGTTTACAACGTTTCTGAGAATGTTATACCAGGAAAACTGTTGGCAACCTGAACTCCAAGGAACAGAGATAGAAGAAAATGAAGGGAGGCTGTGGGACTCCAAAACCCTGCAAATAGGACATGGGCTGATAGAGATTCTCAACTATAGACATGCTTTACCCTCCAACTTTTAAGTTTTTATTGAAAGGTAGACACGACGGGTGCCTGGGTGGCTCAGTTGGTTAAGCATTTGCCTTTGGCTTAGGTCATGATCCTAGGAAACCATCTGCCTTTGACTCAGGTCATGATCCCAGGGTCCTGGGATTGAGCCCTGTATCAGGCTCCCTGCTCAGTGGGAAGACTGCTTCTCCATCTCCCTGTGCTGCTCCCCCTGCTTATGCTTGCTCTCTCCCTTTTTTGTTGAATAAATAAAATCTTTAAAAAAAAAAGGTAGACATGATGTATCAGGTAAAAGGAACTAAGTTATGCAGGGTTTTAGTGTGAGATTTTATATTTACCCTCCTAAGAATCACTCTGTGTTTATTGTTTGCTATGGCTATAGGTATCAGAGACTAAAATTTCCTCCAGTGTTCTTATTTGTCTTCTCTGCTGTATTTGGGTTTCCCATCAGATTTCTTTTTTTTTTTTTTAAGATTTTATTTATTTATTTGACAGACAGAGATCACAAGTAGGCAGAGAAGCAGGCAGAGGGAGAGGAGGAAGCAGGCTCCCAGCTGAGCAGAGAGCCTGATGCGGGGCTCGATCCCAGGACCTTGAGATCATGACCTGAGCCGAAGGCAGAGGCTTTAACCTACTGAGCCACCCAGGCACCCCTCCCATCAGATTTCTTACATAGATTCTGAGTCCTGCAGTTCTTTCAGTTGTTTTATATATTATATATATCATAACAAGAACCTTACGGATGTGGTGATAATATTTGGGAGGAGGGGAAGTACTGTATAATCCTATAGCCTTTTACTGAACTTCTGCCCTGAGGCTATAATCTTCAAAAGCTCTTCCCTGCTTTTTTTCTCCCTTTATGTGACACAGGAAGGGTAGAGAGGGCTGGGTATTTCTCTTCCCTCAGGTTGGGTGGGGTCTAGTAAAATAGTTTCTCTGAGAATAGGCCTTTGTTAAGGAGAAATGGGTGCTCTGGCATATTTCAAAGTGGTACTTTTCCCTCCTCTTGCCAGACGCAAAGGAGATTCTTCTCCAGTCTTGACCCTAAGAAGCTAGTAGGGTTCCTCTGGAGGTAGAACCCACAAAAATGTGAGGGTTGTCAATACAAAATGAATAAAACTTTTAGACACTCTAAAAGAAAGTTTTATTCCATCCCAACTTAGGACACCTGTCTGGGAAACACACTCTTCACAGGAAATACAGTCCTCCAGAGAATGAATACTTTATACAGGGTCAAAGATTTTTTTTTTTTTTTTTTACATCTTGTAAAAGGTCAAAAGATTACAGATTAACATATAGGCAGAAATCACAAGTTTTCATGTTAAGAAATGCAAGAAGTAGGAATATTCATTTACACCTCAAGGATAAGATGGTTTTCCTTTATGGCTTGGTAGACCATTAATCAGGCTTTTGGTTTAGAAAAAAAGTTTATACAGTCATGCTAACTTAGACATCTAAAATGGCTTCCCCTTGAGAAAAATTAAACGAAGATGTTACTGCAGATAGAAATCTTCTCTTCTTTTGCCTTTAACCAATGTCATACTCAATGGCTTTATTCTTTCACAAAATCTGTATATGCTCTGGTTGGAGTCTCATTTCCTCAGTTTATAAATGAGAATGTCCCAGTTCCTCTGGTGAATCTGCCTATTTCTCTCTGTCCTGGGTAAGGAGTCAAGAGCAGAGGTGAGGAGGTGAGGTTGTGATGACCATGGTGCAGCTCAGGTAGAAAACCTTTTGACTTTCGCATCTCTGAAGAATTACTTCCAGTTTTCCTGAGGGCTCTGACTCTGAGGCTGATGGCCATTAGATCCATGCCTAGATCCCAAATGGAGTTGGAAACTGTTCTAACTGCCAAAATCTTTTGGGTTTGTTTGTTTGTATTTTTTTTGTTGTTGTTGTTTTCATTTGAGGAAAACTGGCGTTTATCTGACTGGCTATTTCTAGTCTGTTTGTAATGTGTGAGTTGGGTCTGAACCTGCCCAGGGAGTGTCATGGGCTCAATGTTGAGAGAGCCACAATGACAGTGACTTTCCCACATCGAAAAACTTGAAAATTATATCAATAATTGTCTACATCAGAGCCAAGTTATATTTGTTTATACCAAACCACGAAGAACTAAAAGTGCATTATACAAAACGTTTATACTGTTCTCGTATTTCACCTATTTTGGATTCATGTGACTAGATCAGTACTTTCTAGAAAATGGTTCTGTTAATAATTTAGTGAGTTGCCATTAAAACTGCTATGGTAATCAATTGATGTCTCTTAGTTATTTTTGTCTAAATTAAGCCATCATGGTAGCAACTACCTAGATTCTTTTTCTGCAAAAGAACAATAAATATTAAACATGTCAAAATAAAAGAAAATAAGCTTCCCTTATATATCAGGCCTTTAGAGAGTTTTTCTCTCATCAGGGTCAATTAGCCTTTAAGTTTTCTTACCAGTTACTGGCTCCAGCAGCAGCTTCTGAGCCTGGTATACTATGATTCATTCTTCTCCCCAATTTTCAAGGCAGCAATTTGCCCCGTGACTTCAATTTTCTGATGGATCTAAGAAGAGTTGTTAAATTTTAGACAGTTTTCTTGTGAGAACCAGTGATGACTTCCCAGCTCCAATGTATCCTATTTTAACCTACACATTTTAAATTAATAGGATCACAGAAATAATCCCCCCCCCCCCAAAAAAAATGTATGAGTGAGTAAATAAGTGTAGAGGTCCACTTCTGAAGGCAGGACCTCAGCCCTGCCCATAACCTCCCTTGGTTGAGTAAGCGAACCAGACCGAAGGGGGTGGGAAACTGACAAAGGCACTTAGTAACTCATGTGTGTACGTTTGGCTCTCCTTTTGACTGGAAGTGTGCAAGTGTTGGGGGGAGAGAGATTCTTTAAAAAAATTTAAGTAATTTTTAGAATTACTTAGAACCGGTAGAACCGGTAGAAGGCAAACGGTTTGCATAAGAACCCTAACCACTGGACTAGAAGGCAAACAAAGCAGCCGCAAGACCAGAGAAAATTAATTGCCGGAGACTTCTTCCACCTGGCCCTCTCCTGTCCATTCAGGCACTTCATCCTATGCTCCTCCAGAGACAGCTCCGCTTGTTGCGGCCCAGCCTCTGGACTGGCTCTGGAGCAAAAGTTGCAAGTGTCTTGACTCCACTCATTTCTTCCTTCCTCCCGGAGGGTTCCACTACCCAGAGGTGTGTGGAAAGACTAGGCAGTGGTCGCCCTCCATGAAGATTAACAATAAATTTTGAGTATTTTAATATATAAATATAATGGTATTTGCGCCTATAATGTATATGGTATCTTATACAGTTAATAAATTACCCATAGAAAAAATAGTTAATGATGTGATGACAATTAACACTTCGTTCAAAACACAGAATGATAGGTCCCAGAGCTCCCCGGGGCCCCAATTTCTCAGGCTTAAATGGAAAGAAACGCCCAATGTGACCTGAGATGAAAATACAAAATTCTGGCCACCACAAAAATTGAAACAACCCCCTTCCCATACCGGGAGTCGAACCCGGGCCGCCTGGGTGAAAACCAGGAATCCTAACCGCTAGACCATATGGGAAGCACTAATAAAAGGCTTCTCCTTTCTGTAGACATCACTTACTTCAGCCTGTCCCTCCATTTAAAGGTTTCATAACCGCCGGGCTCGCCCTGCCTCCAGAAATTCTGACTGCGGCTGCGCGAGTCCCAGCTTCAAGGATCCCCTTCCCCCAAACTGGCACCGGCTAGAACATCCGGACCTCTCGAGGGGGCGGGCACTCCTACCCCGGGAAATCTCCCAAAGGTCTAGAGCCTGCCGGGACAGACAGCCCAGCGTTTGTGGTTTTCTGTTTGTATTGCTGTCGCGCTGGGCACGCGGACATACCCAAAGCCCAACTTCAAACTGTAAAATGAAGGCTGATGCTTGACCTTTGACATCAACTGACATCTAAAACAAAGGACCCCATCCGGGACGGAATTCCACATGAATATCTTTTATGTGAAAAACAAATATGTATTTTTTTTAAGATTTTTATTTATTTATTTGACAGAGATCACAAGTAGGCAGAGAGGCAGGCAGAGAGGGAGGAAGCAGGCTCCTTGTTGAGCAGAGAGTCCAATGCGGGGCTCGATCCCAAGACCCCGAGATCATGACCTGAGCTGAAGGCAGAGGCTTTAACCCACTGAGCCACCCAGGTGCCCCTGTATTGCTTTTAACTTATTTTGCTTCAAAATCTCACTGGTTGACACTTCGTAGCAGGATTTTGTTCTGAAATTCAACCTATGTGGGAAGGGATGTATTTTTTTTCTCTAGTTTACTTTTGAGGTCTTCCATTAGGCTTTTCACTGACAACTCAACCTCAATATGGCAAAAACAAAAAAAAACAATCCCCCCCCACCCCATCCAACCACAGATATGACCTACTGCCATTAAAGTATATGTTAAAGAACAGTGTGGTACCTGTATATTAACTGACAGTAAAATCAATGAAACAATGGAAGCTCCAAAATACGGTATGGGTATACATTGGGATTATGTGAAAGAAAAAAAAAGGGAGCATCTCAACTCAGTGGTTCCACATACAGTAATGTAGACCTATGGTAGAAAAAACAAGCTGGATGAGGATTCACCCCACACCTCAACTGAAACCACATAAGTTCTTTAGGAAAATACTGGAGAATTCTTTTATCATATCATTTACAACCCCAAATCCAGAAATGATAAAACAGCTGATTGATAAAGTCAACTCTTAAATCAATTAAGAAAACTAACTAAAAAAAAATACAAGAGCTGGGTGATGATTACTATAGCTTTCACCTTAGTTACTCATTAAGCTATTCAATATTTTGTGCAGGTTAATGCATTTTATTTTAAAATGAAGTTTAAAAAAAACATAAAGTTACAAGAGAAATTGGGAAAAATATTTACATTTCATATTATGAACAAAGGATTAATTTTCCCCAAGCAAACTTTTAAAAAAACAACCCAGTAGGATAATGAAGCAAGGACACAGATCCCATCACAGGAAATACATTTGGCCCTTCAAAAATTAAAAGTAGCATGGTCTCACTCCTATAAAAATAAATGAAGAGTTCCTTGAGTTCCCTTGAAAATCTAAGTCAGATCTTTTAGACTTTCTGGCTTAAAACCTGCCAAGGACTACCTACCTACTTAGGTGTTCACGTTTTTTATTGACATGGAATCATACTGTCTTAATTTGTTAGCCATGTTTGTCTTTTTTTCCTACACCAAAATCAGTTTTCAGAATCTAGTGCAACTGAAGCACCTATTTGTTGTCCTTCCCTGCCACTAACTGTGCAGTATTTTATCCTGTAAAGAAACCACAGCTGATATATCCATGAGGCTCTTCAAACTTTCACACCTAACAAAGCTAGAAACATGCAAACCAGAGAAATTTTAAGGAACAGGGATTAGTTGGGGCAGTGGCAATCTGTGAAGGAAGAAGGCCTGAGATAAGGTAGCTACACCAAAGAACAGCTGTGCTCACTGTCCAGCCTCTGGTCACAAGTCAGGTAGATTCGGGCTCTAGCTGCTTGAGTT
The DNA here is from genome assembly GCF_002288905.1 of Enhydra lutris kenyoni. Taxonomy (NCBI): domain Eukaryota; kingdom Metazoa; phylum Chordata; class Mammalia; order Carnivora; family Mustelidae; genus Enhydra; species Enhydra lutris. The sequence continues at coordinate 7,306,994 of NW_019154155.1, read as the reverse complement.
TTTCCTGGAGCCCCCGGAGTTGGCTTTGACCCCAGTCAATGCGGATCTGAAGGCTGGCCATGTCTGCAGCCAGCTGCAGGCCTAGAGGAAGAGACAAGATTGTCACCATGGTATCCACTATGTGATACGACTCAGGGGCCTCTGAACATCCCAGGGACTGGAAAGGCTCCAGAATTTTCTAGCTTCCATACTATTTCTAAAACATTCCCAGAAGAGCCTTGCACTGGCTGCTTCAGAATCTCATTAGACCCACACCCTCACCTCCTTCACATCTTTACTAAAATGTCACCTCTTCAACAGACTTTCTTTACTCCCTTACATTACCCACCGGGGAATAAAAATTCACAGATCATAACACTGTTGTATGCCCTCATTTCCTTCCTTTTTTTCCTTCATTATAATAGTCCTTCACTATTCTTGCCCTCTGTTTACCCTGCCCCCCAAAGTGTTCCACATTCTGGATCCACATCTAGGTGGCTTTTGCCTGATGCTTCTGCTTAACAGTCTTCTGGGCCCTCCATGCCCAGGCCACTCACCAGTCCAGTTTTCAGCCTACCTGCCTGACAGCAGAGCTGGCCACACATCTGCTCAGTTCCCTCCAGGAAGCACTTTCTCCTCTTGGTTTCTGGGATCTCTCACCCTCTGGTTGTTGTTCCTGCCTCACTGCTACTTCTCAGTCTCTTCGAAAGTGGTTTCTCTCCTTCCTCTTCCCACCTTCTGTCCACACTCTGGGGCCCTCTGCTGATCTCAGCTTAAATGCTGTGTCTGTGTCAGCAACTTGGGAATTTAAACACCAGTGGTATGCAGGGGGCTCCCAAATCTCTCTTTCCAGCCCAGGTCTCTTCCAAACTCAGATGCATGTGCCCAGACACCTGAGCAGAGTCTCCACCACACAGTAGTAGGAACACACTCTCACTCAACTCTTGACTTACCCTTGGCTGCTGCTCTCCCACACCAGGTGAGGGCAGCTTCATTCTCCCAGGTATTCCTGCTGGAATCTGTGGGTTCATCCTTCATTCCTCTCCTTCCCTTTCTCTCAAATTGATCTGTCAGTCAATCTTGTGGCTTCTACTCTCAAAACATGCAGATTCCTGTCACTTACATTCTCCTTCACTGCCTCCACCTACATCTCAATCCTGGCTGCTCCCCGATATCTGCTTCCTCCCTCTGCTCTTGTCTGTTCCCACCCAGCACCCAGAGTCTTCCTATCACTCTGTGGATCCAACTCTGCCTCACTCTCTTCAGAGCCACCCGTGACTCCCAAAGTCCTCATCAGGGCCTATACCTCAAATAACCTGGGCCCAGTCCCCTCTGACCTCAGTTCCTGGTACTCCCTGCTTCATAAACTCCACTCTAACCCATTTGGGCTTCTCTCTGCCCAACTAAACATGATTTCACCTCAAAGCTTTTGCCCTGGCTGGCCCCTCTGCCTATAGCACAGATCAACTACAAAGTTCTTTCCATCTTTTCAGAGAGGACTTTTCAGATCACCCTTCATAAAATTACTACCCTCACCCACTCCTGTCCCACTCCATCCACCATACCCTATCTTATTTTTCCATAACAATTCTCACTACCCCGTATTATATATAGGGCCTACTTATTTATTTGCATGTTTTCATTCTCCCCTCAATGGAATATACATTCCATGAGGGGTATTTATCTCTTTTGTTTCCTGCTGTATCTCCAGCCCCTAACATGAGCCTGGAACACTGCCAACAGCCAGTAAATCCTTTTTTGAAAAAACAGCATGTGTGCAACAAAAGCCTGCTATGGAAAAAACCCTGGAAAACCCTTTGCAGATTAACCCCAGCCAGGCATGTCATTACTACTACTTCTTCCTATAGATAGAGGGTCTACTCACCTTCCCGGAAGCTGGCTTGGGCATGACGCAGACTGTGTGGAACCAGGATTCCAAACCAGTTCAGAGGGTCCCGGGGGGCTGGGGAGGACTCTGGCTCTGGGGTTCTGGAGAGACCCTTGCGCCTGCGCAAAGCTGGAGAAAGACAGACTGGAGGTTGGGGGTCTCATTACCTGTCCCTTGTCTTCTCTGTGATAATGTTGAACTTGATCTAAGCTCATGATCCTGACAAACATTGAAGGCTGTAAAATCCCTCCAACCATTTATGTTCCAGAAAACAGCTTACCACAAAGAACAACCTTTCTGTTTGTGATTCAGATGAGATGCCCTGACCACTCTTTCTCATGACTCTCATAAGATCAGCAAATGACCCCCTTGTTTACCTGTGACAGAGCCACACACTGACTTTTCCCATTTTGCCTGAACATGCTGAAAGGCCAGACAGACCCTCCAACTCCCCGTTTGTCTCATAAATGACTGAGATTAGAAGTTTGTCCCTCTGAAACCAGTTAGACATATAAACATTTTTTGTTCAGCTGACTGAAACGTCCCCCTATTGTAAAACTATTCCAACCGTAAAGGACTTCACCTATAACTTATCTATTTCTCCCTATAGAAGTCTAAAGCAAAGCAAAACAAAACAAAACAAAACAACAACAAAAAAAACCAGCCTGCTGAGACACTGTGATCCTCCGATCTGGGCCACTCTCCATCGCAACACCCTTAATAAAATAATCTCTTCAATTATCCTGTACATTTTGTTTTTGACATCGGGAGGGAGCCCTGACGCGAAGAAAGGGGAACTCACCTGCCTCACGGGGCCCCACCTCTTCCGGAGTCTGGGCGCTGGCTCTCACCACCCAGACCTTCTGGAGCCCGTCCTGGGCCTCGCTGAAGAACGAGAAGGCAGGATCGACATTTGGAGGCCCCAGCCTGGACCCTGTCCGCCCACCCGTTCCAACATACACACCTCCTCACCTGGTGTAGACGCAGACCTGAGGCTCCATGCGGGAGGCATACTGCAGAGGACCTACAGACTTGGCACCCATGGCATAGCGAGCTTTGGAGAGTGAGAACCAGCCCTGGGATAAGAGGAGAGCGGTTAAACTCAGTTTACCCCCGCATGCCCTCCCAGCCCTCCCTCCGCAAGATCCCACCTCTTCCACCCGGGCGTTCAGTGCTGCCCGCTTCGCCTCCAGTTCTTCCAGGTCCCGGAGCAGTTGCAGAAGGAGAGAGTCCACTTGCGCGCGTAAGCCCTGCGCAGCCATGGTCCCACCGTACTGAGGTCTGGAACCAGCCTCCTCACAGGTTGCCCAATCGTCGCTCGCCATGCCGGCGTGACAACCAATAGGCTCACCTTCAACGGGCGTTCCCAGCCGTGGGCCGGGTTGCCCAACCTTTCGAAAGGCAAACGCTTAGAGCCGCGCTGCAGAATTGATTAGCTGGGTTTTCCGAGGCATGTGAGCCTACGAAACAGTCGGCTAGAGCTGTGGTTGGTTCCGAGTAGCTTTGGGAAGAGGCCGCATTTTACACTTGATCTTAGCCAAAAGGCCGAGAAGCGGTAAGAGGCCGCTTTTTAACAAACAGTAGGGCGATAGCTGTGGTGATGGAAGAGGCATAGCTGTATGGCAGCTATTTTAAGGGAGAAGAGGCTTTAATTCCAGCAGCCGGAAGGCGAGCCTCCAGTCAGCCGCTGTGCTGCTTTTACAGTTGCTGCATCATTCTGAATCGCCAATTATGATTACTCTAGCGGTTCATCATCTTAAAATTGGGCATCCTGCACAGTGGTAAGTAATGAAGCCATGCACTAACATCTTTAGTAAGGGCGAGCCTTACCAACGTGACAACGTTTTGACGCCCGTCTATTGGTGTTCCAGTAAGCTGGCGTCTCCAGATTGGCCAATCGCCTTGCAACTCCTAACCCACCCTCCGCCATCTTAACATTTGGCACTCCCCACAGTAATAGAGTGCAGCAAAGCCTCTAGCGACCTTCTTGATTGAGGGCAGAATCTTGGGTGACGTTGCTGACGCTGCGCCCGGCGTTCTCCTAGACCCACGTGGAATCCGCGCTCAGAATGGTAGGAGGGAGGTTTGAGCTCCTGTTTTTTATATTGGGGGCTCGCGCAGGGCTTGGGGCTGGTGGGGCTAGTGGCCCCCGGGCCCGGCTGTGTGTGGCGAGGAGGCTGAACTAACCAGCTTTTTCCGTAGTTGCGTCGTGAGGCCCGCCTTCGCCGGGAGTACCTGTACCGCAAGGCCCGAGAGGAGTCGCAGCAAGCTGCCCAGGACCGGAAGGAGAAGGTTCGGCGCGCCCTGGAAGGTAGGCACTTCTCCGCCCCCACTCGGGGACGGGGGAGTGCTCTAAACCTGTCGTTATAGAGACCATTGGTTTGCATTTTAAAATCCAGCGGAATAAAAGACCAAATGGTATAAAACGCGTTTAATTAGCATCTCTTAGTATTTGTATGGCTGAGCATCCTTTCAAGTATTTATTGGCCGTTTTCTTGCCTTTTGGGTTTATAAATTCTTTCCGTGATGCTATAAATTTCATATCTTGTCATATATGCTGCAGTATCCAGATTTTACAGTTTGCCTATTAATTTTGTTTACAGTGTGTTTAGTTTTTCCCAAATTTTAAATTTTTACATTGTCCTCCCGCGCCTCCCCCCGTTGTTTTTCTTTTTGCTACCTTCTTCAGTACAAGATGACAAGAATATCTTTTAGTTGTTACTATGATTACGTCGCATTTAAAAAGTGATAAACCGTAGAGAATTTATTTTTATTCGAGTTGTGAATTGGGATCTAACTTTGCAGTATTTTCTCCGCTTTTTGTTTGTCATACGAATGAAGAGTGTTAACTTGTTTGAATGAAAATGTTATACTTATCCCTATTTTCTTGGTTCCTGTGTGAGTAGAACTTTCCTGTCTGGATGGTACATCAGCTTACTATCTATGATTATTTTTTTTTAAAGATTTTATTTATTTATTTGAGAGGGAGAGAATGAGGGAGAGCATGAGAGAAGAGAGGTCTGGGGGAGAAGCAGAACGACCCCCTGCTGAGCAGGGAGCCCAATGTGGGTCTCAATGTGGGTCTCAATTCGGGACTCAATCTGGGGACTCTAGGATCATGACCTCAGCCAAAGGCAGTCGCTTAACCAACTGAGCCACCCAGGCCCCCTCTCTGATTATTTTAAATTCACTTTGATTTTCTGTGTTTTAGACATATAAAGTGCATGAGTCTATATGTTTACATTAAGCGTTATGTTAAATATCTGTGATCTGTCTGCCCACATTAGAAATAAAAAATACTCAAATTATTGAAATTCAGGAATATTTTCCCCCAACTCAGATAGCCACAATACAGGATACTGTTTAAAAATAAGCCATTTCCTTACTCTTATTTATGCTTATGTCATACTTGTTTGTATCCTTAAATCACATGGGTTGATTTTTAGTTTTAAACGTAGTTATTAGGTTGTATGTATTCTTTCCCAGCTTTATGTTTTCTAAGATCTATTGAGTGTAATGGGGGCTCCCATTTCCCTGTGCTTGGTGTTGACCTTATTTTTTTAGTCTGGCGCAGTTAGGAACAGCATTGCTGCTATGAACTTTCTCTTCCATGTGCAAGAATTTCTCCAGGGCATATTGGAAAGACATGCTGGTTCCAAGGGCATGTTCATATTGAGCTCTGTACTCCAAAGTGGGCATGCCAACAGCCCAGCCTTTTTTTTTTTTTTTTTTTTAAACCAAGTCTAGCTTTAGTTCACAGAGGAAATCTGACCCAAAGCATAAAGTTTAGCACTTTTGTTGTCAGAGGGTTTCAGGGTTTTCAGGGTTTCTGGTCCACATTCATATAGAAAGAACACTCTTTATTTGTTCTTTTAAAAATCAGGTGTTAATTTTTTTCTAAGTACAAAAACAGTATATACTTGCAATGAAATATTTTAGAAAGCCCTCAAACCATGAAACTAGAAACCATAGAAAATGAAATCTCCTGTAACCATTGTTAACAGCTTGGCACGTAGACAAAAATAGTTTTGTCTCCCTCTTCCCCCTGCCAAAGAAGTCATGTATACATTTGCACAGAAAGGAGTGAAAGGGCTACTTTTTAATCAAGTCTGTACAGTTTTTGTAAGCCACAGTGTTGTATAAACTGAGGGCTCCATGCATGTGTCTTACTCAGCTGCTCTGTGTTCCCCCTGCAGAGAACCGCCTGATTCCCACCGAATTACGCAGGGAGGCTCTGGCCTTACAGGGTTCCTTGGAGTTTGATGATGCCGGCGGTGAAGGTAAACTTCCCTGACACTGGGCCAGCTTCTTCCCCTGCACTTGAGCCTGCTGGTTTCCATGTCATTCCATGGACAGCTTGAAGGAAAGGCTATGTAGCTCCTCCTTGCGAAACTGTCTCCCAGATGCCCTTCTGACCTTGCACAGATGGCACTTTAGGAGAGCTCTTTCTTAGTGCTCCCAATTTCGTTTATTTAGCACATACAGGGTTATCCCACTTACTCTGTTTTGTCTGTTAATTATCCCCTTTATCAGAATATGAACTGCTGAGGCAAGACAGTATGCGTTTTGTTTACTGCCATGTCCCCAGCTCCCAGCACTTCATTAACACCTAAACAGACATTATGAATTTTTGTTATGAGGAAAAGGAGTCAGTTACCTTTGGTCTTAACAGAATCTGGGTTTGTACTTGGTAGTCATTAACCCCGTGTGATAAATGTAGTTAAAATGAAGTAAAATTAAATCAAATTTAAACATTTAGTTCCTCAGTCATAGTTGTTTTTATAACCAGTGTGGCTGGAGGGCTACCCTCCTGCTCAGTGCAGGTGTGGAACATTTTATTTTCATCATCAAAGGTGTTGTCAGACAGTGCTGCTCTAGACAGATTGAGCCACCCTCAAGTTAGCATTTTATTTCCCAAGACAAACACATTCTTTCCCCTCATGCTGTGACCAGGTGTGACCAACCATGTGGATGATGAATATCGATGGGCAGGGGTTGAAGATCCTAAGGTCATGATCACTACCTCCCGAGACCCCAGTTCCCGCCTCAAGATGTTTGCAAAGGTACCAGTAGTGGGAAGCGAATGGGAGGTCCTAAGGCACTAGTGGCCCCAGTCCTAATTGAAATGCGTTCACATACAAGGAGCTGAAGTTGGTATTCCCAGGCGCCCAACGCATGAACCGTGGCCGGCATGAGGTAGGGGCACTGGTGCGAGCCTGCAAAGCCAATGGTGTCACTGACCTGCTGGTTGTCCATGAGCATCGAGGCACACCTGGTGAGACTGTGGTGGGAACAGGGTGTCTGCTGGGGTGGTTGTCTGAGAGCAGATAAGGTTTCTGACAGCCCGCCTGGCCCCACCAGTGGGGCTCATTGTCAGCCACCTGCCCTTCGGCCCCACTGCTTACTTCACACTGTGCAATGTGGTCATGCGCCATGACATTCCTGACCTGGGCACCGTGTCCGAGGCCAAGCCTCACCTCATCATGCATGGCTTCTCCTCCCGACTAGGCAAGCGGGTGAGTCTGGGTCCATGGGGTGAGGGCTGGGGGCAGGGAGTTCCAGGCTGGGCATTTGCACTCGCCTTCCCTCTGACCCAGGTCTCTGACATACTCCGTTACCTGTTCCCTGTGCCCAAGGATGATAGCCACCGTGTCATCACTTTCGCAAACCAAGATGACTATATCTCCTTCCGGTAGGTCCATGGGCTGGCCTCAGAATGGCGTCCTGACCTTTGTGTTCCACTGCTGTTTGTTATTGGCTCACATCTGCTCACTGTCTTCTCTCACCCCTACCCTGTCTCCCCTTGCCTCCAGGCACCACGTATATAGGAAGACCAACCACCGCAGTGTGGAGCTGACAGAGGTTGGACCTCGCTTTGAACTGAAGTGTGAGTTTGGGGCTTAATTCCACTTCTCATGGTGGTGGGGTACTGGTGGTGTAGGTGACAATGTACCCATCTACACCTCCCAGTGTACATGATCCGCCTGGGCACGCTGGAACAGGAGGCCACAGCAGATGTGGAGTGGCGCTGGCACCCATACACCAACACCGCACGCAAGAGGGTCTTTCTGAGTGCTGAGTGAACCCACTTGCTGGTCAGGACGTGGACCTGGACCCAGGACTTGGGGAGGGGTCAGAATAAAGTCCGTGTGCCACACCACCCCATTTGCTTCTGTTTGGTCAGGACAAACCCACCGTCGGGCTGCATGTGAGGGACAGTTTCTACTGGGTCTTCTTAGGTGGGGAGCTGACAGCTCAGGGACATTCTCAGGTCTGCTCATGACGTTGTATCTAGGACAAGGCAGGTCCAACCTGCTGGCTTGCTCCTTAACCATAGGAAAGATTTGGGAGATTTGGTGGTAGTGTCACTTGGGAGTCAGGGGCCCTGTGAGAGCCCATCTCAGACTGGGACTGATGTGTACCTAAGGACCCTGGTTTTACTGAGAACACGTGTCAGGAGCCTACAGCATGCCCCCAAGTTGATGTGGAGGGGAGTATGACATTAAGAAAGAAAGCCATCACACCACTTGGGGCAAGTCTGTAAGAAAACAAGTCAGGCAGGGGGATGGAAAGTGGTGGAGACCTCTGCAGATGCCCCGAGAGCTACAGTATGGCATGAAGCAGCAGGGATCACCTGGATGATCCACGCAAAGACCCTGAGGTGGATGTACTCATAAGCATTCCTGGAGCAACAGTGGCCTAGTGAGAGGAGTCTTGAGGGAGAACAGGCAATAGGTTTCATGGGATGTCTGTGACTTCTAGCCCCACTCATGTAAATCCAGGACCTTCCAGAGCCTCTCTCCCCTTGCCATAACCTCAGCTCACAAATGAAGGATATGCCACTAAAATTTTCATGCAAGTTACAGAAATTCCAAAATACATACAAAGTAGAAGTAGTATGATGTTTTTATTAGTTTTCTGGACTACCAAAATTGCCATGAACTGGCTGTCTTAAAACAGCAGAATTATTCTCTCATAATTCTGGAGGCCAGAAGTCAGGTCACTCCCAACCCCTCCTCCATTACTTGCCTCTTCCAGCTTCTGGTAGCTATTGACAATCCTTAGCGTTCTTTGGCATGTAGTTGCATTGTGGTTTCAGTCTTTGTTTTCACATGGTCTTCCTCTACTGTCAAGTTTCCACTGTGTGTCTGATAAGGACACTTCTCATTAGATTTGTAGCACATCAGAAAATCAAGGATGGGGGCACCTGGGTGGCTCAGTGGGTTAAAGCCTCTGCCTTTGGCTCAGGTCATGATCTCAGGATCCTGGGATCAAGCCCCGCATCAGGCTCTCTGCTGAGCAGGGAGCCTGCTTCCTCCTCTCTCTCTGCCTGCCTCTCTGCCTACTTGTGATCTCTGTCTGTCGAGTAAATAAATAAAATCTTTAAAAAAGGAAAAAAAAAAGAAAGAAAATCGAGGATGACCTCTTCATTTAAAGATTCTGAACTTAATCACATCTGCAAAGACTTTTTTTTCCCCCAAATAAGATCATGGGCTCCAGGGATTAAGCTGTGGACATATCTTTTGGAGCCAACATTCATCCAACTACATGTCCTCATTTCTCACCTTCAGGAGCTGTGGGCCTCCTGCCCTTCCTGTTTACTGTATCCCCCTGTACCTCTTGCAGACATCATAGGCATGAGGCTGATGCTCCTCTGCTAACTCTGAATATCCTCCTAGGTAAGCACCATGAGGCCTGGGGCTGCATTCACTGTTTCACCAAGCCTAGAGCAGGCTCTTAGTCACTGGCATTTTATTTTTTTAACAGCACAGAAGTCTCAGCAGGCCTTTGTGCTAGGGGCCAGCTCTTAGGGATAGGTAGAAAATAAGAGGCAAACTATTTATTATTCACTTTATTGTGGCTTCCACTGCTAAAGAGGCCTCTGAGAAGCCAGCGCACTTGGGCTCACCAGTAGTGGAGGGATTTATGAAAGACAATTGGGTCCACGTTTTGCTCATCAGCTGTGTTAAGCCACTGGATGTGAGTGATAACTACTGTCAAGTGATACTGTGAAACGACCCTTCACACTGTGCTGGTGGAAGAACCTGTGGGTAAAGGCTTTTCAGATGGCAGTCTGGTAGAGTTTCTAAGCATTTGAAAGTTCTACTTCTTGAGTCACCATCCTAGGGTCAGAAGTGGTCACTGTGATGCTGCTGCAAACAGCTTAGGTACAGCTTTGGGTATTTGAGCAGGGGAGTTTGGAAAGTGAGCCAATAAAATAACAGTAATTAAAACAAGAAATAAGTAAGTTGTGGGAAATGTCCACTGTAGTGCCTTGTGTATTGCACAGATAATATTCTGAGGACTCACAGGGAGCCTTGGATTTGAGGCATGGTATACGGCTTAAAGGGATATTTATGCATCTTTTATTTGACTTTTTAAGGAAGAAATCAGTTCTTATATAGTTTTGAAATGTGAAGGACAAAGGAGAAGACAGAAGTGGGCGTGGGCTTTGGTGCTTACCATTTGAGTATCTCCTCTGGCCAGAGAGCAGTGGCCCAGAGATAGTAGAGGGCCTTTGTGACCAGGTTTTCCTTTGTCATGTCTGCAACTGATTTTCATGTTCTAGTATTCTTCTCAATATTCAGAAATATTAACGTGGGGAATTCAAGTTAAGGGCATGAGGGCATAGATTGCCCTGTTTTTGCAACTTTTATATAAATATGACATTTCAAAATAAAAGTCATGGGGCGCCTGGGTGGCTCAGTTGGTTAAGCAACTGCCTTCCGCTCAGGTCATGATCCTGGAGTCCCTGGATGGAGTCCCAATCAGCCTTCCCTGCTTAGTGGGGATCTGCTTCTCACTCTGACCTCTCACTTCTCATGAGCTCAGTCTCTCTCAATCTCCCTCTCAAATATATAAATAAATAAATAAACCTTTAAAAAAATAAATCTAAAAACTTAGAAAATGTTCTAAGTTTTTAGACATAGTGAAGTATTTAGGGGTGGAATATCAGCCTGATACTTGCTTGAAAATGCTTCAGCAGGGAGAAAAAGCTGAAGCAAAATACTAATTGTCACGTTTAGATGATGCAGAGTTTGTTATAATATTCTTTCTACTTTGATGTTTTAAGTTTTTCACAGAGGATTAAAAGGAAAATAATTACAAATGTGTATTGTTGTTAAAGCATTTTTCATATTTTTAAATTGTTAAAAATCTCAGTAAAAAGGCTGAGGTGTGAAAATAAAAGGGAGCCTCCTTTACAACAAAGTTGGAAAGCCAGCAGGGAGCTATCTCATGCCCTACCACTCCTTAAACTCCTTAATTGCAGACCCAAATAGAAGGAAACCTTCTAAGTCCCTGCTGTGGGTTAGCTGTTTGGTATTCCAGCAGAAGAAAGGTTTTCTGCTTCTCTGGCAACAGCCCAGCCAATGAGAGACAGTCACAACTCAGCCAATGAAAAGCAACTATCCTTTGAACTCCCAGTTTACTCTAATGGACTTTTTGTTTATAACAGCCCTCCCAGCTTCTCACTTTCCTCCATAAAAGAGCATTCCTCTCTTTTGTTCTCTGGACTTGCCTATGGTTTTGCCTTACCATGCTTGTCTTGGATTGTAGTTCTCTACTACTCCCAAATAAACATATTTGTTGCTGGTAAACCAACTGCTGGTTTTATTTTTAAAGTTAATGAAGGAGAGACATGCCAACCATTAGTGGTGGTTGAAAGCCATTAAAAGTTAGGGCCAAGGGGTGGTGGTATGTTTTCATGTGCAGAAAAGAAGTGAAAATTCAAGCACAGTATGAGGTACATTTTGGCATTGTTCCACCAAACTGGCTGCAGTGAACATCTTGCCCACTATCCCTTATTCTTTCCTAGGGTAGACTCCTAGAAGGGGAATTTCTGATCCAAGGAGATGCGCAAGTCTAAGCCTTTTGGTATTTACTACCAGAAATTTTATAGCAGGAGACCACTTTTATCAAATTGGCAAAAATGAAGAAGGTTCAGTATGGTTCATTAAGGTGTGGGGAGTTGAGTTTTGTTTAATAGATGTAAAACTTTGTGGGGAGATTTTATAATTTCTACTTTGATCCAGTAGTCAGAACTAAGGATGTGCCCAGCCTGTATACCAGGTACACAGTGGTCATGTGCAAGGATCTGTACCATTGTTTGTAGCAGCAAAAGCAGGGAAACAGCCTCAATGTCCATCATAGCACTGAAGTTACATAAATTAGGGTGCATCCACAGAGTGGTGCACTGCAGCCACTGAGCACCTCAAGATAAAGTGTTGAATAAAAAGCATGGTGACATCCCATATGGGATATGCTACCAGTGTGCAGAAGGAAGGGGAAGGGCCTTGTGCTGACATATGAACTGCATTATCTTTAGGAGGGTAAACATTCAGCTGGTGCCTTGCTAGAGAGAAAGGTGCACTAGAGCTCCAGGGAGGAGGGAGAATTTAGTGCTACTGTGGGTAGACATTTCATTTACTTGTTGACCATTTTTGTGAGCTCCTTTCTGGGTTTTCTGCCCAGTTTTCTTTGGAGTGCAGGGAATATACTTTGTTTTGTCTGATTGGCTTCAAGAGTTTGAAGATGTAAGTACTTCTCCAATACCAGTAACTTCTTTAAATTACAAAAGTAACACACCCTCATGTTTAAAAAAAGAAAAAAAAAAAAAAACCAGAAATGCACAGTGAAAAAGAAACCACCTTCCTTCTTCCTGTGCCCCCAACAATCCCCACCCTACTCTCCAGAAGCTATGGACTGTTGACTTAAAAAAATATATGACCAGATCTTTTCTCTTCCTGGTATTTTTTTTTCACCCAAAAATCATGCTGTATACACCATTCTGAACCTTCCTGTCTTTGCCTTTAATGATCTCTTTCAGCTACCTCTAGGTTATCAAGGGTATCCAGTATGAGTGACTCCACCTCCTATTTAATGACTGCATATTCCAGTTGTTTTCTATTTTTACTTCCAGAAACCTTGCTTCAAGAACATCATTGAACATACCTCTGTGTACACTTAAAAAGAGTCTATCTGATGAGTGGAATTTTGTCTTAAAAATGATCATAGAAAAAAAAATGATCATAGATGGGGCACCTGGGCGGCTCAGTTGGTTTAAGCATCTGCCTTCAGCTCACGTTATGATCCCAGGGGGCCTGGGATCAAGCCCTGCATTGGGCTCCCTGCTCAACAGGGAATCTGCTTCTTCCTCTCCCTCTGTCCCCACTTGTGCTCTCGCTCTCTCTCTCACTCTTTCTGTCTCAAATAAATAAAATCTTAAAATGATCATAGATGCTACTGAATTGTTGTCCTCCAAGAGGCTCTGCTGGCTACTGTCAATAGATCTGAGTACCTGTTTCTGTGTCCTTGCTGGCACTGGGTACAATCAGACTTCATCTGGCCAAGCTCTAGTTGCAAAATGGTTCCCCAGCTGATTTCGTATTTCTTTAATTATGATGGAGTTTGTGCATTTTTTAAAATACTATTGGCCATTTGTATGTATGTGGTTCTCTGACCTGTTTGCTCTCTTTTCTATAGAAATGATTGTTCACCTCTATCCTAATTGATTTAAATATTTTAATTGTGCAAAATTTCAAACATACAAGAGCAGAAAGGACCATACAATGAGTCCATGAGCCTACCTCAGTGTTGACCATCTGGTTTCCTTCGTAGCCCCACCTACTCCGTATATCCACTCACTTGTTTATTTTGAAGTAAATCCTTGACCTCATTTCATCCATGAATATTTCTGTATATATCTCCAAAAGATAAGGACTCAACAAGAATAACAATACCATTGTCATGTCTAAAGAACCAATTATTTCAAATATCCAGTAAATTTTGAGTTTTCCCTGATTACAGTATGTTAGTTTGAACTAGGATCCAAATGAGGTCCTTTCATTGCAAATGATTGAAAAGTAACTTGTCACTCTTTTTAAATAGCTTTATTGAGATACAATTCACATATCACACAGTTCACCCTATACCTTAAATAAGGTATACAATTAAAATATATATATATACAATTAAACTTTTTTATCATTTTTACAGGATTGTGCAACCATCACTATAATCTAATTTTAGAATATTTTTGTACCTCCTAAAAAGAACTCCATACCCATTAGCTGTCACTCGCCATTCTCCGCCAACCATCCCCCTACCCTCAGGCCCTTGCAACCACTAATCTACTCTTGTAGACAAGTTCCATAGACTTGTCTATTCTGGACATTTCATACAAACGGAATCATACAATATGTGGTGTTTTTTGACTGCCTTCTTTTACTTAGCAGTGCATTTTCAAAGTTTATCCCTGTTGTACAACACATGCATTATACTTCATTTCTTTTTACTGGTGAGTAATAGTCCATTGTATAGATATACCATATTTTATTTATTTATCACTTTATGAAACTTGGGTTGTTTCTACTTTGGGGCTAATATGAATAATGCTGCAGTATTTGTGAACATCCTAAGTTTCTTTTATCCTGTAGGATTCTTTTTTTTTTTCTTTGTAATTTATTCAATTAGGAAACTGGTTTATTTGCCTTAGAGTTTCCACAGTCTGGATGTCTCTGATCTTGTCCCTGTTGTGTCACTTAACATTTTTCTGTGCCCTTCTGTTTCCTCTGAATTAACATTTAGATCTAAAGGCTCAATCAGGTACAGGTTTGAATTTTGTTGGTGGGAATACTTGGTGGGTGGAGTGTTGTGTTTTTACCAGGAGAATGATAATGTGTGGGTGTCTTTTTTTGTGATGGTAGCAGACATTAGTATCATTGTTTAGCTCTATTAGTTCAATAAGGGTTTGGAACTTGGTGCCTATTTTTAAAGAAATTAATAGGGTTTTTTTGCATTACAGTTTCAAATTCATTTTTGCTGTTATATAGGAAAATAATTTCTATATTTATATGTGTGATGTGTGTGTGTGTGTATTATATTTCAACTGGATACCTTATTAAATTTCCTTTTAACCCTTTATGGTCTTTCATAAGATTTTCTAACTTTCCAGCTGATTATGCCATGTGCCAATTACACAGTATTTTTGACACACCCCTGCCTTTCTTTCTCCTTGCCATAGTGCATTGGCTAGGACTTGAGAACACTGAGCAGCAGCAGCATGAGATGCCCCCTGCCCTTGCTGTTGGTCTCATTACAGAAATCCTTCCAAAGATGTTCATACTTGCCCAGACATAGATGTGCACTTAACTTCCCTCTGGTTTTATAATTGAGTGGCAGATGCCAATGGAGAAGATCTGTACCTCCCTTTGGTTGTGATGCCATGGGCTCTGCATTCAGCACCCATAGAAGAGCCCTTAGCTATGCAGGACTTCAGCCAGACTAAGCTTAAAAGAACATGGCTAGTTGGTCTTTTCCAAATAAGGTGCCACACACACACACAGAGGTGTGTGTGGGCTGGGCTAAAGTTGGGTATGGAAGATGCAAACCAAGGATGCAGGGCCACCAGACCAGAGGCCCCAGGATGTTACTAGCTTCACTGTCAGAGTTTGTTTGCCTAGAGTTTACAGCAGTCGAAGCTATTGGCACAGAGAGCCCAGGACTGAGTTCATTTACTCCAAAGGCATGGACTAGCATCTGGGGCTCACTCTAGGTGACGAAGATACCCAGGCTCTGCCCTGGAAGAAGTGGGGCTGGTTGATAGGAACATTTTAAGGATATCATTTTTTAAAGATGAGGAAGAGGGCTTTCCTTCTCCCTCTGTGAAGCAGAACAACAGGGCAGTTCCCAGGGGTAAAAACCAGCCTCCACAAAGAGGTCATGTGGGTTGGCAATGGGACTGAGAAGCAGTAAGTAGGGTGGCTTTCTCCTTGCACTGTGTTCCCCCCGCTCTAAGCAGCCTGCTTTTTTTCCCCCCCAGAAAGGGACCGGGAGGAATCCTCAATTCAGAACACTGAAATCCAGAAGCCCTGAGGAGAGTTAGAGGAGACTAACAAAAGCCCACCCAAAGGTAGTTAGCTGTAGTCACTGGTGGGCACAAGCTGCCCCTATTGGAGACAGTGTCATTTTTCGTTTGCTAAGCACCACACTTGTGGATGGACCAACAGGTCAGCCCATCAAGCCTGCAGATTCTTAACAGGAGCAATGGGAGAATTTTTTTCCAATATCTTCTGCGCTTTTTTGGTCTATCAAAAAAAGAAGCCAGAGAAGAACTGTACAGTAGTACTATCAATAGCCTCAAAGTATCTCCCAGCAAGCTCCCGGGGTTAAAGTGGTATCTTTGTTTCTCCATTATAAACAATTTCTTCCTTTGCAACATCGGCTCAGCCTGGGTTCCTCACAGCATTAAGAAAGCTTACCCAAGCACCTTCCAGCACCCAGTTCATTTGGCTCTGTTGAATGAGCACTCTGAGCAGGCAGATGGGCATGAGGCATGTGGGCACTGAGTTACTTAGGATCTCCAAAGACAGTGCCCGCTGCTCCCACTTCATGGGATTGCTACCAATAGGGTGAACAAAAGGGCACCTACCAGAGGCAAATTTCATTGTAAGAACATAGCATGCAATTCTCTGGGAAAAGGGAGAGGTGGGACAGGCCAGGCTACTGGAGGAACTCCCATGGGTCTTCCCATCCCCCGCATCCAGCCTGAGCTGAGGAGATTGCAAGCCAGGAGCATTTGGGTATCAGGAGAGACCTAGAGGGATAGTCAGTGGAGCAGGCAAATTAAACAATGAGAGGCGGGCATGGAGTTAGGGTGACAATACAAAATACAAAAATACAGCCAATACAGGTGGGCCACAGCCTCAGTCATTCTATCCATAAGCCAAAAGATTTTGAACCAGATAGAAAGATCCCCAAACAGGCAGACACACACACCCTTGACTAGACAGACTTCTGGATGGACCAAATCCCAGGGAGACAAACAGACTCCAGAGAAACAGACAGCCAGACAAATGGGCAGATTCTTGAACAAAGATAGGAATATGCCCAGCCAGACATCCAGAAAGACCTGTGGTCAGACACATGGACATCCCCTGGCACCAGCCAATTAGAAGGTGATCCCAGCCAACCAAAAGACAAAATCCTTCAAGGACAGAGAGACCTCCCCCCCACCATAGATAGATAACCCCAACAAAGAGATACCCCACCTACCCAATCAATTAGCCAGCCAGAACTCAGCTTGATTACCTCCTGCCAGTAAGAAGACCCCAGCCTATGAGAAAGCCAGGCTCTCAGCAAGGTAAATGTTACCCCAAAAAGCCAGGTAGACAGATAGATACATTCCCCCCACTGGACAAACAGACCCTTAGTCACTAATCAGAAGATACCCAGCTTCTGCGTCAGCCCTCCTGCCTCCCAGTCATCACCATAGATGACCCAATGACCGTTCAATGTTGCATTTGCTCCCCTAAACCACCAGTTTCCAGTAACCTTTGACCTCCAGTGACATCCACTAACACCAGGGTCCACAAAGACCTTTCATGATCCCACAGTGACTCTTCCTTGTATACTCTGGTATCCCCTACTCCCTAATGACTGCCATTAATATCCATGAGTACTCAGAGACTAAAGAGTGTCCACGACTCCTGCACTGAACATCCATATCTTCTCAAAGTTACCTGATACTTTTGTATCCCACCTCTCTGAGTCTCAAAAAATCCATGACCAGTCACAAAAGTTCAGTTCATTGACATACACTATAGTGCACTGAGTAGGAGCCCTCAATGACCTTCCTTCTTTTGATCCCTCAATTACTTAAACTACCACTCCAAATCCCAATAGCCCTTCAGCCATTTTCCCTGTCTGTCACTGACCTCCAGTGACTGCCATTAACATCTGATGACAGTTGCCCATGAACATCCAGAGACCTCTCTCACTGACCTCCAATGAATTCACTATAAGCGTCCATCCTCAGTGATCATTTTTTACCATCTTTGAACTCTTAGAGATGAAACTAATAAACACTGAGTCCACAGTGACCCCGCCTATAAATTAAATATCCCCACTGATCATCCACTTTTACTTCTGTCACTTAAACCTCGGTCAGCAAACCACACAGCCTCAGGCCACACACACACACAAATGTTTTGTGACACATGAAAATTACGTGAAATTAAAATTTCAGTGTCCACAAATAGTTTTATTGGAATATAGCCCCACTCATTTCTTTACACATGGCCTATGGCTGCTTTCACACTGTCATGGTGGAATTGAGTAGCTGGTACAGACACCGGAGACAGCAAGGCCAAAAACCAAAGCCTTTTGAAAAAAAAGTTTGCCCATCTCTAACTCAACATTCTAATAATCCGTAATTAATTAAATCCACAACCTGAACCAATGACCTTGTTGACCCTTCAATCACGTAAAGTACACCTCACCCCATTGGTTAACCTTTGACACCTCAACAACCTCAAACTGGACTCCACAGACACCCCTTCTGGTGACACCCCCTGAAATTCCTTCCATGACCCCTGGAGCCCTGCTGGGTGAGGGGTGGGCTGACCCATCTACCCAGGCAGGAGCCCTAGGCTCCTCTAGGCTTTCTCCAGCCTCCCCTTGGTGACCTGGGGAACTGGATCACCATGTTGTCCTCCGGCCTTTTCCTGCCCATTTTCTGAAGGTGAGAGTGTGCAGACAGCAAAAAAGAGAAGCTTTTTGAAAGCCTTGAGAACATCTTTCTCCCTGGAACCCATTTTGACGGCCTCAGTTCTGTTTCCCTGCAGGTTTATGTGGGTTGAGATTTTTTAATTCAGAAAGGATCCTGGCGCCCCCAGTTCCTCCTAGTCCGACCCAAAAAGAGGAACCTCAGGAAACAGAGACACAGAAACATCCGCTTCCATTCGATCTTTCTCACAGCGGGGGTGCCCGGGTGTCATTCCCCCCCACCCCCCACCCCCGACACACATACCGCCCCGCTGCAACCTCGGCAACCTCCCGTGACCTCCCTCGGGCCCCGCCGCAGTAGCGCACAGTGAAGGATGCCACCAGCCCAGGGTCCTCCAGGCAGGAGTTGCAGCTCCATCTCAGCGACCATCAGAGCCCAGTCTCTCTCTCTCTCAGGGAGACGACCTGGGAGGCCAGGCGAGAATGCAAGGGTATCTACCCAACGCGGGCCCTTGGATGAAGGTTGGCCCCGGGCGCGGGTTCTGGGACCAAGCAGGAGACAACGTCCAGGGGATTCTGCGGACTCAGCCAACGTACCCGAGGGCCATAAAAAGGGAAGCACCAGCTATGGACTCCTCAGACCCAGAGGAAGAGGACCTAAGTCTCAGGCTGCTGCCGGGGTTAGCGAGCCTGTGGGCGGTACCGGGACGAGCTCCGAATGTTATTGGCCGAGGGGCGAGACCTGCCGCCTGCTGCGCGCTTCCACTGGGTCGCAAGATCGGAGGCGGGGCCTCCGCAGGCCGCCTCCGCCTCCAGTTTTCTTGCTACTAGCTACCCGCGCGGAGCGCAGCTGCTTAAGTGGAGCTTGCCAGGCGACCGCGTCATGAACCGCAACTTGGACGCTGTGCAGAGCTTCTTGGAGCAGTTGGAGGCGCGAGGCGGCCGGGAGAGCGCGGTCCTGGCCGGCGAGTTCAGAGTGAGTGGGCGAGAGTGGACGACCAAACCGCGCGCTCTGACTCCTGATCCCGGACTGTCAGGATATCTGTACTGTGCTCCCTGCCGCGCTTTGCCTTCCGCCCCTTTTTCTCAGCGTCCAAGGGTGTCTCCTCGCCTCGAGGTCTATTTTTCTCTTCCCAGCACCTCTCTGTCGCTCTCTTCCCTGTCCCCATCCTCTGCCCACAGAGCGAAGTCCACGGCCGGGTTGGGCGGTACCGCCCACGCCCTCGGGTCCCTGTGCCCTCTCATCCAGCTCCCAGAACAGTCCCACTGCTGGGTGGAGCTGGAGAAGCCGGCTCCCCAGGGAAGGCAGGCGCGCACTTGCACTGGACACCGGTCAGCCCTGGCCTCTGTGATCATGTAGAAGAAGGGGCCAGGAGAAGAGGACCCAAGAAGCCCTACTGCGGGTGGGGAGAAGGGGGGATGGTGGTGTGGATGCCGGACTCTAATAGGGGCTGTGACCTAGGGTACTTTACCTGGGTCCTCTGGTGTCAGTTTCTCCTTGGGTAAAACGCTACGGTTAATGACTGAACTGGCATGAGGAACAAGTGTAGGTAAAAAAAAAAAGCGCCTAGCAGATCTTGAGCGCTCACTTTGTAGGTCCCTTTGTAACTAGTTAAAAAGATTCTAAACATTACAGTGCCGTAATACAAGCCATGTGTAAGGAATGCTAATGCAGCATCGTAGGCATTGGTAGGTGTTACTTATTATCGTCTGATTTTGAATAGCTGATGATGGTAATACACTTCACGAATTATAATAATCGAACAGTAACAAGGTATCAATGATATTTTGTTACACAAGTAATGTTATACATTATAATTTATATACATTTTATAGTGTCATATGTATCATACTTCATGTTTGTTATATTAAATACATATTACATTACAATTATTGTTTGTAATACAATGTAACACAGATTGTGTTTGGGTGGTAGATGCAACCCTCACTGTTCTACTTCCTGGTTGAGACTTTCAGCGAGTCACTCAACCATATCGTGCTTCAGCTTTCTTACCTACACGATAGGAACATCACAATGGAGACCTTGTAGTGATTCAATGTCGTTAGCACAGAGCCTGGCACAGAGAAGGTGCTCTGAGTTGCTATTACTACTGTCTCACTACAATTACCCACCCAGGCACCATGCTATCTAAGAGTCTGCATTCACTTCTCACAAACCATGTGAGAGGCACGCACTTGCACACTTGTGCACTCCCTACAAGTGCCTCTGTGCCCCAGAACTCTAACTTGGCTCCTATCTTCTCTCCTTCCTTTCCCGGGGTTGGCTAATGGTGCCTTCCACCAGGACATCCAGGCCCACTCAGCCACATGGAAGACCAACCCTGTGTATTCCACTGAGGCTGGCCGTCTGCCGGGGAACGTGAGGAAGAATCGCTACAAAGATGTGCTGCCATGTAAGTTGGGGGCTTCCTGAGGGAGTCGGTGGGGCTCTGCACACATCTCCACCCCATGGCAGTCCAATCCACCCCACTATGCTCCCAGTGTACTCCCTCTCAGATCCTTGCAAGTGGCTGCATTTCTCCTGAGCAGCTCACAAGTGCACCCAGGTGGGATCCCTGCTGGGTGTGCAGTCAACCCTGTTGGCTTTCATCCAGGAGTCTGTCAGGGCCAAAGTACTTTTCTCACCTCTCCCTCTGGCAGATGATCAGACACGAGTGATCCTCTCCCTGCTCCAGGAGGAGGGACATGGCGACTACATCAATGGCAACTTCATCCGGGTCAGGCTGGTAGTCAGGGAAGGGGCGGACATGGTGGGGGTGACAGCAAGATCCCAGTGGTGAACTTAGCCTTTACCAGGGCACAGACGGAAGCCAGGCCTACATCGCCACACAAGGACCCCTGCCTCACACCTTGCTAGACTTCTGGCGCCTGGTCTGGGAGTTTGGGGTCAAGGTCAGCCTTAGGGGAGGGTGAGGTGGGGCTAACATTCTGAGTCCTCCCTTGGCTGTGTTTTTCCAGTTCCCTAACCCAAATCACTCCCCTCTCCCCCTACTCTTCTTGTCTAGGTAATCCTGATGGCATGTCCAGAAATGGAGAATGGGCTGGTAGGTGTCCTCAAGCCCTCTAGAATACATTTCTTTGTGCAGGAAGGAGGCAGGAGAAATCTTGCTAGCACCTCCCTAATCCCAGGTCTGAAAGGCCCAATTCTTGGAGTGACTCCACTATTGCTCTCTTTAATTTTTTGTTGATCTTTTTCCTTTTATTCATGGTGCTCATCCCTGCAGTGTTCACAGCCCCTTTACTGTTGGTCTTCCCAACCCAAGTCTGCACCATAGACCATAAGGCTTATACTGATCTGTCCCTGGTACAACTCTGATCTCTGTTTTTTTAAAGTGTCTTGTAGGTGGCATATTGTAAGGGCTTACTTTTTTATTTAGTCTGACAATCTCTGCCTTTAATTGGAGTATTTAGTTGTTAATATAATTATCAATAAGGTTGGGTCTAAATCTACCATTTTTGTTTTCTATTTGTTCCATCGGTTCTTTGTCCCTTTATTCTTTTAGGTCTTCTTTCAGATTGAGAACTTTTTATTTTTTATTTATTTATTTGAGAGAGAGAAAGGGAGAGTGAGCACGAGTCAGGAAGAGAGGGAGAAAAAGATTCCCCACTGAGCTGGGGCCTGATGCAGGTCTCAATCCCAGAACCCCAAGACTATGACCTGAGCCAAAGGCAGGTGCTTAACTGAGCTACCCAGGTGCCCCTAGATTGAGAATTTTTATGAATCCATTTCAGAGTCATTATATACTTATTAGTTATACCGCTGTGTATTATGTGCATAGTGTGGCTTTAGAGTTTACCAGTTATATCTTTAACTTATCACAGTATACACTCAAATAATATTATACCATTTCATTTAAAAGATAAGAACTTTATACTAGCATATTTCAAATTTCCCATTCCCTGCTTTATATTACTGTTGCCATAGGTTTTAATTCTAAATATGAAATATACTCCACAATGCACTATTATTTTTACTTTAGATTGTCTTTTTCTTATTTTTTTAATTTTTTATTTTAATTCCAGTATAGTTAACATACAGTGTCATATTAGTTTATGTGTATAATATAGTAATTCAGCAATTCTAAATATTACTCCATGACCATCATGATAAGTGTACTTTTTTTCATTTTATTTCTATTCAGTGTTCCAGCATTCATTGTTTATGCACCACATCCAGTACTCCCTGTAATACGTGCCCTCCATAATACCCACCATGAGGCTCACCCAACCCTCCCAGCCCCCTTCCCTCTAAAAGCCTCAGTTTGTTTCTCAGTCCACAGTCCCTCATGTTTTGTCTCCACCTCCAATTTCCCCCAACTCACTTCTCCGCTCCATCTCCCAGTGTCCTCCGTGTTATTCCTTATGCTCCACAAGTAAGTGAAACCATATGATAATTGACTCTCTATGCTTGACTTATTTCACTCAGCATAATCTCTTCCAGTCCTGTCCATGTTGATATAAAAATTGGGTA
Organism: Enhydra lutris kenyoni; assembly: GCF_002288905.1. Classification (NCBI taxonomy): domain Eukaryota; kingdom Metazoa; phylum Chordata; class Mammalia; order Carnivora; family Mustelidae; genus Enhydra; species Enhydra lutris. The sequence goes on along the minus strand of NW_019154155.1, from coordinate 7,284,129 downwards.
TTCATCCTTTCTGATGGAGGCATAATACTCCATTTTATATATGGACCATATCTTCTTTATCCATTGAAGGGCATCTTGGTTCTTCCCACAGTTTGGTGACTATGGCCATTGCTGCTATGAACACTGGGGTACAGATGGCCCTTCTTTTCACTATATCTGTATCTTTGGGGGAAATACCCAGTAGTGCAATTGCAGGGTCATAGGGAAGATCTATTTGTAATTTCTTGAGGAATCTCCACACTGTTCTCCAAAGTGGCTGCACCAACTTGCATTCCCACCAACAGTGTAAGAGGGTTCCCCTTTCTCCACATCCTCTCCAACACATGTTGTTTCCTGTCTTGCTAATTTTGGCCATTCTAACTGGTGTAAGGTGGTATCTCAATGTGGTTTTAATTTGAATCTCCCTGATGGCTAGTGACGATGAACATTTTTTCATGTGTCTGATAGCCATTTGTATGTCTTCATTGGAGAAGTGTCTGTTCATATCTTCTGCCCATTTGTTGACATGATTATCTGTTTTGTGTGTGTTGATTTTGAGGAGTTCTTTATAGATCTTGGATATCAGCCCTTTGTCTGTAGTGTCTTTTGCGAATATCTTCTCCCATTCCGTGGGTTGCCCCTTTGTTTTCTTGACTATTTCCTTTGCTGTGCAGAAGCTTATCTTGATGAAGTCCCAAAAGTTCATTTTTACTTTTGTTTCCTTTGTCTTTGGAGACATATCTTGAAAGAAGTTGCTGAGGCCAACATCAAAGAGATTACTGCTTACGTTCTTCTCTAGCATTTTGATAGATTCCTGTCTCACATTGAGGTCTTTTATCCATTTTGAGTTTATTTTTGTGTATGGTGTAAGAGAATGGTCGAGTTTCATTCTTCTATATGTAGCTGTCCAGTTTTCCCAGCACCATTTATTAAAGAGACTGTCTTTTTTCCACTGTATATTTTTTCCTGCTTTGTGGAAGATTATTTGCCCAGAGAGTTGCAGGCCCATATTTGGGCTCTCTACTCTGCTCCACTGGTCTATGTATGTGTTTTTGTGCCCGTACCATGCTGTCTTGGTGATCACAGCTTTGTAGTAAAGCTTGAAATCAGGCAACATGATACCCCCAGTTTTGTTTTTCTTTTTCAACATTTCCTTAGCAACACGGGATCTCTTCTGGTTCCATACAAATTTTATGATTATTTGTTCCAGCTCTTTGAAAAATGCTGGTGGAATTTTGATTGGGATGGCATCAAAAGTACAGATTGTTCTAGGCAGTATAGACATTTTAACAATGTTTATTCTTCCAATCCATGAGCATGGAATGGTCTTCCATGTTTTTGTGTCTTCTTCAGTTTCTTTCATAAGTGTTCTGTAGTTCCTCCAGTACAGATCCTTTGCCTTTTTAGGATAAGTGTACTCTTAATCGCCTTCACCTATTTCACCCATTTCCCACCCCTACCTTCCCTTTGGTAACCACCTGTTTATTTTCTATAGTTAAGTCTGTTTTTTGGTTTCTCTCTTTTTTTCCCCTCATTTATTCATTTATTTATTTTGTTTCTTAAGTTCCACATATGAGTGGAATCATATGGTATTTGTCTTTCCCCAACTGATTCTTTTCACTTAGTATTATACCCTCTAGATCCACCCAAATGGCAAAATATATATATATATGTATATCTCACATCTTCTTTATCCATTTATCTATTGATGGACACTTGGGCTTCTTCCATAATTTGGTTATTGTAAATAATGCAAGCAATGAACACAGGGGTGCATATATCCTTTTTTTTAAGATTTTATTTATTTATTTGACAGAGATCACAAGTAGGCAGAGAGGCAGGCAGAGGGGAGGGGGGGAAGCAGGCTCCCTGCTGATGTTTCTTATATTTTTTATTTTAGCGATTCTGACAGGTGTGAGGTGATATCTCATTGTGTTTTGATTTGCATTTCCCTGATGATGAGTGATGTTGAGTGAGCATCCTTTCATATATCTGTTGGCCATTTGGATATCTTCTTTGGAGAAATGTCTGTTCATGTCTTTTGTCCATTTTTTAATTGGATTATTTACTGTTTGGCTGTTGAGTTGAATCAGTTTTTTTTTCCTTATTTTTTTTTTAATTTATTTATTTGAGAGAGAGAGCGAGATCACAAGTAGGCAGGGAGGCAGGCAGAGAGAGAGGGGGAAGCAGGCTCCCTGCTGAGCAGAGAGCCCGATGCGGGACTCGATCCCAGGACCCTGAGATCATGACCCGGGCCGAAGGCAGCAGCTTAAGCCACTGAGCCACCCAGGCGCCCTGAATCAGTTTTTTATATATTTTGTATACTAACCCTTTATCAGATATGTCATTTGCAAACATCTTCTCCCATTCAATAGGTCATTTTTTTTAGTTTTATTGTTTGTTTCCTTTGTATGCAAAAGCTTTTTATTTTGCCACAGCCATCAGATAAGAAAAGGAAATACCATCCGGTGGTATTTATTTTGCCACAGCACTCAGATAAGAAAAGGAAATACCATCCAAATTGATAAGCAAGAAGTAAAACTTTAACTTTTTGTGGATGGCATGACACTATATATAGAAAACCCTAAAGACTACACCAAAAAATTACTAAAGCCAATAAATGGAGTAAGGTCACAGTATACAAAATCAGTGTACAGAAATCTGTTGCATTTCTATACACTAATAATGAACCAGCAGAAAGAGAAATTAAGAAAACAATCCAATTTACAATTGTACCAAAAATAGTAAAATAACTGGGCGCCTGGGTGGCTCAGTGGGTTAAAGCCTCTGCCTTCAGCTCAGGTCATGGTCTCAGGGTCCTGGGATTGAGCCCCGCGTCGGGCTCTCTGCTCAACAGGGAGTCTGCTTCTCCCTCTCTCTCTGCCTGCCTCTCTGCCTACTTGTGATCTCTGTCAAATAAATAAATAAAATCTTTTAAAAAAATAGTAAAATACCTAGAAATAAACTTAACTAAGGAAGTGAAAAACCTATACACTGAAAACTATAAAACACTGATGAAAAAAATTGGAGATGACACAAATAAATGAAAATATATTCTGTGCTCATGGATTGGAAGAAGAAATATTGTTAAAATGTCCATTCTATTTGAAGCAATCTACAGATTTAATGCAATCCCTATCAAAATAGCAACAACACTTTTCACAGAACTAGAACAATCCTGAAATTTGGATGGAACCAGAAAAGACCCCGAATAGCCAAAGCAATCTTGAAAAAGAAATATAGAGTTGGAGATATCACAATTCCAGATTTTAAGTTATACTACAAAGCTGTAGTAATCAAAATAGTATGATACTGGCATAAAAATAGACATGTAGATCAATGGAATAGGATAGAAAGCCAGAAATAAACCCATGATTATATGGTCAATTAATCTATTAATCTTCAGCAAAAGAGGCAAAAATATGCCATGGAAAAAAGAACCTCTTCAATAAATAGTGCTGGGAAAAGTGGATATCTACGTGCAAAAAAAGAGAAAGAGAGAGAGAGAGAAAGGAAACTGGACCACTTTCTTACACCACACACAAAAATAAACTCATAATGGATTAAAGATCTAAATGTGAGACCCAAAAGCATAAAAATCCTAGAAGAGAGTATAGGCAGTAATTTGTCTTGCATTGGTCATAGCAGTATGCTTCTCAATATGTCTCCTGAGGCAAAGGAAACAAAAGCAAAAATAAACTATTGGGACTAAACAGCTTTATCAAGATGCAATTTAGGGGCACCTGGGTGGCTCAGTGGGTTAAGCTTCTGCCTTCAGCTCTGGTACTGATCTCAGATTCCTGGGATCAAGCCCCACATGGGGCTCTCTGCTCAATGGGGACCCTGCTTCCCCACCCCCCCGCCTGCCTCTCTGCCTACTTGTGATCTCTCTCTGTCAAATAAAAAAATACAATCTTTTTTTTTAAAAAGTGTAATTTATCCACTTAAAGTGTGCAATTCAGTTGTTTTTAGTATATTCCTGAGTTATGTAACCATTGCTGCAATAAATTTTAGAACATTTTCATTACTCCACAAAGAATACTGTATCCATTGGCAGTCACTCCCCATTTCTTCATTCAGGGTAACCCCTACTCTATTATTGGTCTCTATAGGTTTGACCACTCTGGACTTCTCATGTAAACTGAATCATATGATATGTTGTCTTTGTGACTGGGTCCTTTCACTGAGTATGTTTTTAAAATTTCATGCATATTATAGCATGTATCAGTACTTGACTCCTTTTTATTGTTTAACAGTATTCCATTGAAAGATCTACTGCATTTTATTTATTCATTTATCAGTTTATAGAATGTGAGTTGCTTCCACTTTTTGGCTATTATGAATAATGCTGCTTTTGAATAATAATGCTTATGAAAATGCAAGTTTTTGCATAGAAGCATGTTTTCAGTTCTCTCAGGTACATACCTGGAAGTGGAATAGGTACATCATATGATAACTACATTCTTAATATTTTGAAGAACTGTCAAACTTTTCCACAGCTACATCATTTTACCTTCCAATCAGCAATGTATGAGGATTTGAACTCACATTCTCCCCATGACTTGTCTGTCTTTTTTTTTTTTAACGCTTGTTATTTTTTTTTTTTTTTTTAGAACTTATTTGTCTTTCTTTTCCCCATTGAATGGTCTTGTTATCCTTGTTGAAAGTCAATTGACTATAAATGTAAGGGTTTATTTCTGGGCTCTCAATTTATTCCATTGATTGGTAGGTCTATCTTTGTGCCAGTACTATACACTTTTTATTATTGTAACTTTATAGTAAGTTTTGGTATCAAGAAAAATAAAGATAGAAAGAAAGAAAGAAAGAAAGAAAGAAAGAAAGAAAGAAAGAAAAAGAAAGAAATAAGGAAATATGAGTCCTCCAAATTTCTTTTTTTTTTTTTTTCAAGATTGTTTCGACTTTTCTGGGTCACTTGCTGTGCAGTAAAGAGTAATATAGCAGGCTTATGATTTTTAAAAAAGATCTTCTGATGGGATTGGGAGGGAGACAAACCATAAGAGTCTCTTAATCTCACAAAACAAACTGAGGGTTGCCAGGTAGCGAGAGGGTGGTGGGCTTATGGACATTGGGGGAGGTATGTGCTATGAAGTGTGTAAACCTGTCGATTCACAGACATGTATCCCTGGGGTTAATAATACATTACATGTTAATAAAAAAATAAAAAATTTAAAAAAAAATTTTTTAAATTAAAAAAAGATCTTCCTACTAGGTTAGATCTTGCCTTGAAACTGGTTTCTAATGAAAGTAGCTCACTACACTTGAACTGTTTGTATAAACTGTATGGTTTATTTGAACACCTGCCTGCCTTCTGGGAGTCTGAAGTTTTGGTATATGCTAGTTAGAGGGTGCCCACATACCACATGAATGCCCCAGTGAATTCCCTGGGCACTGACTGCCTAATGAGCTTCCCTGTGGACATTTCACACATGTTGTCACAAATCATTGCTGGGGGAATTCAGCACATTGTGTATGACTGGGAGAAGCCGCTTGGGAGAATACCCTTGGAAGCAGGAACCTTGTTTCCCTCACTTAGCCCTGTGCATCTTCTCCCTTTGCTGATTTTTTTTCTGTAGCTTTTCATTGTAATAAATCATAGCCATGAGTACAACTCTATGCTGAGTCCTGTGAGTACCCTAGTGAATCATCAAACATAAGGGTGGTCTTGGGTATCTATGACACACTCATTAATGTTAACATATTAATGTTAAGATTAGCTTGCCAATATCTTCTAAAAGCCCTCTGGGATTTTGATAAGGAATGCATTGAACTATCAATTTGGAAGCTATTGTCTTCTTAACCATATTGTCTTCCATTCCATGAATATGGATGTTTTTCCATTTATCTAGGTCTTTTTAAATTTCTCTTAGCAATGTTTTGTAGTGTTTGGTTTAGAAGTCTTGCACTTTTTAAAAATTTATTCCTAAGTAGTTTATACTTTTTGATGCTATTGTAAATAGAGTGATTTTCTTAATTTCATTTTCAGTTTCCTTATTGCAAACCAAATAGTTTTCACTATATAGAAATACAATTGATTTTTCTGTATTGATATTATATCCTGCAACCTTGCTGAACTCCTTTATTAGCTTTAGTAGTATATGTGTGGGTATGGGTATGTGTAAAACTTAGGGTTTTCCATATACAATATGACATCATCAACAAATTGAGATACTTTTGCTCCTTCTTTTCTTTTTAAGATTTATTTGTCTGGGGTGGGGGGAAGAGTGAGCACATGCAAACCAGGGGAAAAGCAGGCAGAGGGAGAAGCAGGCTACATCCTGAGCAAGGAGCCCAATATGGGACTGGATCTGAGGACCCTGGGATCATGACCTGAGCTGAAGGCAGACACCCAACCAAGTGAGCCACCCAGGCATCCCTGCTGCTTCTCCTCTAATCCAATACTCTTTCTTCCTTCTTCCTTCTGGCCCTCACTATGTTTCTTTTTCTCTTCCTTCCTCCCTCTCTCTTTTCTTCCATTTCTTTTTTCCTAATAGCACTGACTAGACTTTTCAGTACAAAGTTGAACAGAAGTGGCAAGTGCAACCTGATTTTAAGGGCAAAACATCCAGTCTTTCATCATAAACCTAAGGATTGGTTGTAGGGTTTTTTTTGGTAGATGTGTTGTTGTTGTGGTTGTTTTAATCAGACTAAGGAGTTTCCTTCCATTTCTAGTTTCCTTTTTATTTTTATTTTTTTTAAAAGATTTATTTATTTATTTATTTGACACAGAGAGGGGGAGATCACAAGTAGGCAGAGAGGCAGGCAGAGAGAGAGAGAGGGAAGCAGGCTCCCTGCTGAGCAGAGAGCCCAAAGTGGGGCTTGATCCCAGGACCCTGAGATCATGACCTGAGCCAAAGGCAGAGGCTTAACCCACTGAGCCACCCAGACGCCCCTCCTTTTTATTTTTATCATGAACAGCTGTTGGATTTTGTCCAAAAATTTTTTCTGCATCTATTCAGATGATCATGTGTTTTTGTTTTATTTTCTATTAATATGGTATATGACATTGATTTTTTGTATATACAACCAATCTTGCATTTCTGAGAGTAATCCAACTTGATCATGGTGTATAACCCTTTGCTGGTGCTTTGTTGAAGATTTTTATATGTCTGTATTAATGAAACATTGGTTAGTAGTGTTCTTTTCTTGTGATATCTATGTCTGGTTTTGGTATCAGATTAATACTGGCCTCAAACAATATGTTGGGAAATGGGCCTCCAATTTTTAAAAAAATTGTGAAGGATTGCTATTAATTTTTCTTTGTTTTATAAAATTCACTAGACTATCTTTTTTAAATGTTAAAAATAAGAAATATCTTTTACATTTAGCCACATATTTGCTTTTTCTTTACTCTTCATTCTTTTGTGTAGATCCATATTTCATCTAGTTCCTTTTGTGTGAACAGCTTACTTGATTATTTCTCACAGTACAGGCTTGTTTGTGATAAATTTCCTCAGCTTTTGTTTGTCTGAAAGTTTTTTTTTTTAATTTCAGCATTTTTAGAATGTCACAACTTTCACCTCTGATTTGCAGAGTTTCTGACAAAATTCTGTCATTCTTATCTTTGTTCCTTAATATATAATGTGTCTTTGTATATATATGATGCCTTTAAGTTTTCTCTCTCTCTTCCTCTCTTCTCTCTGGAAATTTAATCATGATCTGCCTTGGGGTGGCTTTTTTTTTTTTCTTAATATTTTATTTATTTGTCAGAGAGAGATGGAGAGAGCACAAGTAGGGAGAGTGGCAGGCAGAGGGAGGAGAAACAGGCTCCCCCCTGAGCAGGGGATGCAGGACTCGATCCCAGGACCCTGGGATCATGACATGAGCTAAAGGCAGATGCTTAACCAACTGAGCCAGCCAGGTGTCCCTTGGTGTGGCTTTTTTTTAATGTTTATTCTCCCTATTGTTGGCTTTCTTGGATGTGTGAGTTTGTGGTTTCATCAAATTTGGAAAACTTTCCAAGAATTATTTTTTCAAATATAGTTTCTGTTCTCCCCTCTCTCCTCCTTCTTCTGGACTTCAGATACACATACATTAGGTATATTTGTGTATTTGGTATATTTTATATATCGGTATTTTTGGTATATTTGGTATATTTCCATATTTGGTATATTTGCTATTTTTTGGTGTATTTCCGCAGGTAACTGATTCTTTATTCATTTCTTCCTAGTAATTTTTTCTTTTTCATTTTAAATAGATGCTATTACTATGGTCTTTTTGTTCACTGATCTTTTCTTCTGTGTCTAATCTGCTATTAGACAGTGAATTTTTTATTTCATGTGTCTTATTTTTCCTCTCTAGAAGTTTCATTTTGGTATTTTCTCCATTTTTTTGTGTCACTTTCATTATGTTCATGTTTTTCTTTCATCTTCAAGTATTTTTAAAATATTTTTTTAAAACTGCTTAAAGGTCTTTGTCTACTTTCTTCACCCCTATTGGATCTTCTATTCACTTATTTTTCTCCTGGTTGTGGATCACGTTTTGTTTCTTTGTATGTCCAGAAAACTTTTATTGGATGCTTGAGATTTTAAATTTTGCAGGTAACTGTTGGATTTATTGTCTTCCTTTAAAGAGCGTTAGACTTCTTCAAGAAGGCAGTTAAATTACTTTTGGATGTTTGATCACTTTAAAGTTTGTTTTAAAGCTGTTGTAGGGCAGGTCTAGAGTACCCTTTATTCTAGAACTAATTTCATTCTACTTCTAACACGTGGTCCTTCTTGCTTCCCTATTGAATACCTCATAGTCAATTGGGTCTCTCCACTCTGGCTGGAGGAATGTAAATTATTTCTATCCCATTATGAACATTATAGTAAATGTTCATCTTATAGGTCCTTAGTTATTATTCTTTCATGAGAAGTTATTCTTTCCTGGCTTCATGGAGTTTCATGATGCTCAGATTATTATTCAGCTGATAATACTCAAGGGGACCATATGCAGGCTTCTGAACTTTTTAATTCTTGTTTGCATAGCTCTGTTCTTTCCAGGACTCTGCCCTTCAAATTCTAGCTGCTTTGGCCACCCAGAGCGATGATCCTGGCTTCTCAACTCAGTGGGATCATTGGACTCTCCATGTCCTGCGGCCTGGTGACTGCTTCTAGGCAATAAGCTGGGGCAGTCATAAGATTTGACCCATGGATTTCCCTTTGTTCACAATCCTGCGATTGTGAACAATGTCTGTGGTCCAATGTCTGAAAATAATGACTCAATGTTCTATCCAGTTTTTAGTTGCTTACAGTATGAGAATATTCTGGCCTGTCTTCTTCCTGAATAGTCAGAAGCATGTCTCCACTGTGTCTGCATGTTTAATCTGACAAGGCTGTGCCAGCTGGCCTGCATGATTAGCTACAGCTATCTGTGCTCCCACCAGCAATGCCTGAGGTGTCCTGTGGAGGTGTGGAAGTATTGAGCTGGAACTCTAAAGCAGACTACTGTCTTCACTCTGCTCTTTCTCCCTTGCCCTTTGCAGAAAAAGTGTGAGCGCTACTGGGCTCAAGACCAGGAACCACTGCAGATTGGGCTTTTCTGTATCACCCTGGTGAGCTGGGGCAGAGGTGGGAACAATGTTTTATGAAGTCTTGGATATTGTGGGAGGTTTCACAGAAGATTCTCAGGGAAGCTTTTGGGCTGGTGTGAAAGACTGAATAGTTTTGCCATAGTCCTCTCACACTGCAGGAAACTCTCTGGTGTTAGCCTGCAAATAGAACTCAATATATACTTGCTTTTGCATTTTAACTATGACCATGGTTATCTCTGTTATATAAATGTGCCTGGTTAGGCTCTTAAAATCCCTATTTCCCTTACCATTTCATAACTCAAGAAAATCTCTCTCAAGTCAAATATAGTTGGTGCATAATAGGTGCATTAAAGCTCTTGTTGTAGAACAAAAGAAATCTTTTTTTTTCCACTATAAATGAGCTTGTTGTGGATTTTAAAGATTTTATTTATTTATTTGACAGAGAGAGATCACAAGTAGGCAGAGAGGCAGGCAGAGAGAGAGGAAGGGAAGCAGGCTCCCCACCGAGCAGAGAGCCCAAAGCGGGGCTCCATCCCAGGACCCTGAGATCATGATCTGAGCTAAAGGCAGAGGCTTCACCCCACTGAGCCTCCCAGGTGCCCCTTGTTGGGATTTTTAATCATAGTTCTTTCTCCCCTCTATCAATTGTTTCCTTTAGGAAAGCCATGGGGGCTGTTTGAGCTGAATGAATTTTTTAAAATATGTTATTTGACTTTGATTTTTAATCAGAAATGCTTTGTTTTCTTTAAATGTCTTTTGGCACCTCTGGTCTTTGTTCTCCTCTCTGTTCCTACCTGCCCCATATCCTCAGACAAGGAAGAGATGGCTGAATGCAGACATCATGCTCAGGACCCTCCAGGTTACTTTTCAGAAGGTACTTACAGGGGAAGGAGGAGGCTCCCATATGGGGGAGCTGTTTTCTGTCTCTGCTCTCTCATTGTAAAATGGGCATTAGCAATAGTACCTATCTCCTCAGTTATTATCTGTTGGATTTAAATGAAAGTTATTTAGAATTGGGCCTGACATGCAGTAGGTGCTCAATAAATGCCTTTTTATCATTTGCCGCTCTTTTCCTGAGTTTCAGGAATGTCGTTCTGTGTACCAGCTGCAATATATGTCCTGGCCAGACAGAGGAGTCCCTAGCAGTCCGGAATATGTGCTCACCATGGTGGAGGAAGCCCGTCGCCTCCAGGGATCTGGACCCAGCCCCCTCTGTGTCCACTGCAGGTTTAAGAAATGGGTTTTATGGCGGTCTGGTGAGACAAAGATGACTGGGAGTGGGGGAGGGAGGTCAGTGCAGGCCTCGAAGCCAATGTCACAGTTTGAGTGCCTCTTTTGAAAAACCTGAGGCCATACTAGCTCATGCTGCATCAACTGAAATTTAGCATTTATTGAGCACAGACTGCCTGCTGGAGAGTAAACACAGAGTTGATGCTCAACAAATGTAAGCAATTAAAAAGTGTTTTTTTTTTTAATTGTAATGTGGGGATTCTGAGAATCAAAAGGTGCTGCTGGGGATCCTCCATTAGGACCCTCACTCCCAACCCCAAACACCCCATACAGAAGGGGTTGTGGGCAAGTCCTGACCAAGCTTTTGCTTGCTCTTTCTTGTCAGCGCGGGCTGTGGGCGGACAGGTGTCTTGTGCACTGTGGATTATGTGAGACAGTTGCTCTTGACCCAGGTATGAATAGGGCATATTTGTGCTTATGTGTAGTGCAGATCCCATGCCCACCAGGTCCTGCTCATGACCTTCTCTGTCCCAGATGATCCCACCTAACTTCAGCCTCTTCAACGTGGTCCTGGAGATGAGAAAGCAGCGGCCTGCAGCTGTGCAGACAGAGGTAAGAGCCTCAGTCTCAATCCAAGAATACATCCCTCCTCCTCTTGTCTTCCATTTTTGATGATTCCTCTTCCCTACCAGGAGCAATACAGATTCCTATACCACACAGTGGCTCAGATGTTCTTCTCAGCACTCCAAAACACCAGCCCCCTTTACCAGAATTTCAAGGAGGTACCAAGGCCCCCTTCCTACTCTCTTCATATCTACCATCAAAGCCTCGGATGGAGACCAGGACCCAGAGAAGAAGTGTTTGGCCACCATGGACTCCTTCTGGGAGCAGGGACTGACTATGATATCCACCTTTGTCCTCCTTGCTACCTTATCAGACTGTTCTTCTTAAGCTTACCCCTCTACCCCAAGAGTCCATGGTCACTTCCATGGACTTCCCAAACAGGGGTCTGGCCAGTTTCCTCCAAGTCTCATACTCTTCCCCTCCTGTCTTGCCCCAGAATTGTGCCCCAGTCTACGATGACGCCCTCTCCTTCCAGACTTCCCAGATGCTTCCCACCACACGGCGCCCACCTGGCCAGGTCCTCAGGTACCCAGCTCCATCTCTTCTTTCTTCCCTTTCCAATTTCTCATGCTCAGAGGCTAACTCTTTCCTCGTTCTTGAAACACCAACCCTTCCTTGCTGTTCAGTTTACCAAATATTCACTGGCTCTTTCTCTGAACTGAGTCCAGGAACCTGCTCCAAGATGACACTGGACCCAGGGATCTCACTGCCTCTGCCTCTAAGGCTAGCCCCTATGTTAGCCCTTTCTTTGCTTCCCAAGTCATTAATTTAGCAAATATTTCTTGATGCCACCCACTTGTCAGGCCTCATGTCAGGTGCTGGGAACAGTCAACCTTCCCTTGCAGCAAATTTCACCCCACTGTCCTCGAAACTAGCTCTCCATTTTAAGGCTATCCCGTCCTCCCACCTTTAGATGCCACTTCCTCATTCTTTTATTCAGACATGTACACAGAAATGACCACCCCTTTCCTAGCACCAATACCCTGCCCATTTTCCTGCCAGGCTGTTCCCTTCCCTTCACCCACCTAACTTGCCAGGCGCTCGAGAGACAGAACCGAACTCACCTCATCCAGAGACCCCATCCTCTCTCCTCTGAGACCTGCCCGCCCGCTCTCTCTGACCTGACCTGCTAGCGCCTTGGGTGGGAAGGAAGCCCGCGGTTTGCGAGCTAGGCGCACTCCCCACCCCCTCCCTCGGCTCAGTCACTTCACTTCCTCCCCCGCCCTCCCCACCCGCAGAAGCATCTCGGTGCCTGGGCCCCCGGCCCTCGCCATGGCCGACACGTATGCGGTGGTGCAGAAGCGCGGGGCTCCGGCAGGCACCCGGGCCGGGGCGCGGGGGCGCGGCGCAGAGGAGGGGCCGCTCTACAGCCAGGTGACGCCGCGCGCCCGGCGGCTGCAAGCGCACGCGGAGAACGCGCGTGGGGTGCTACCCAGCGGCGGTGAGTCCCGAGCGGGCAGGGGCGCGAGGCGGGAGGACCGGCACCCTCCTGCGCCTTCTCCAGACCCAGTCTTGCTGGGGTCGGGAAGGCCCTGGCGGCCTCGAGGATCCCCGCCCCTGAGTCCGGCCTGATCGGGGCCTAAGCTGACGTGTGTGCTTTCTCAGCCACGCTTCTGGGACTATTTCCCAACTCCCGTCGCGGCCGGAAGTGTGCCAGGCCTAGTCTTGGGCTGAAGGCTGGGTCCGTTTCCCTGGCGACACTAGCTACTCCAGGCGGAGGCGTCGGTTTCCGCTATTCCCCCTCTGGCTGCCCTCACAGCCCTGGCCCTGTCTGCCAGCTCAGGCTCCGGGAGCATGGAGGATGCAGTTCTGCCCCGAGTGGGTTCCGGAGCTCCGTGGGGCTGCCTGAGTCAATCTTTGGGGGTGGTTTTTTGCCCACAGTTCCTGCTGACCAAACCCCTGCTGGGCCTGATGCCTATGAGGACGTGGTGGATGGAGCTCAGAGTGGTGGGCTAGGTAAGTTAAAGCCTGGGTTGCTGGGCATCCGCAGCTTCGAATCCCAGGATTTGGGGGGTTAGGGATGGTGGCATGGGGCTCACACTCTCCGAGTCCTGTGGATGTGGCTGCAGTAAACCACCAGGGCCTGGAGGCTTAAGGATGAACTTCCACACATCTCCGTGCCTCAGCTTCTCCACGAAACCCATGGTGCCCTTCTTCCAGGCTTCAACCTACGCATTGGAAGGCCTAAGGGGCCCCGGGACCCCCCTGCTGAGTGGACCCGCGTGTGAGTGCTGGACCCTGCCTGCCTGTTGCCCCACGTGGGCACCTGGACTGCTGACGGCCATTCTTTGCTATGTGAAGTGTTGGGAATGGGAAAGCTGGTCCTGGATCAAAATAAAAGTTTCTCAGGGTGGAAATGTAGGGGTTTTGCCCCAGTGATTATAGTATTCAAGGCTTGAGGCTGGGGGAGGTAGTTGGGAGATAATGGCTGGTGAGATTGCAGTGAACAGATTCAAGCATAAACATCAGGAATGGGCCCAACCCCAGGGGACTAGGCAGGTTCTCCCAGGTGTGAAGAAGAGGATGGACAGGTGGGCTTCTGGAGACTGCCCCATCACCATAATGGACTAGTTCATCTCAATATCTAATCCTTCCTCACTCAGACACCCAGCTGGACACAGAAATGGGTGGGCCCTGAAAAACACTGATAGATACTCCCCCACCCCCCAACCACCATTCAGACAGATCCAAGCCAGATATAACAATCCAGCAGACTGATTTCAAACAAGTAAAAAGATCCCCACATGGGGACACAGACAAATGGACCCCCAACCAGGACAAGTAGATAGCCATACACCTAGATCGACCTTCAGAGGGACAGTCCATAGCTGGATGGATGGACTGCCAGTCAGAGAGATAAATCAACTAACAGCCTGACAGACCACCTCTAGCAAGAGAAACCATCAAAAAGACCCATCCTACTTAGACAGCCAGCCAGACACCGGCAAGATGGACTCCTAGGTTGACAGATTCCCAGACAGACATAAACAAATCCCCAGCTGAACAGACACGTACATTCTCTCAGCTAGACAGACCCAGCCCCAAGTGGGCGGACAGACTGACCCAGTCAAACTTCTAACTAGCCAGATGGACTCCGAGCCAGACAGAAAGAACCTTGATCGTACAGACAGCCTCCCAACAAGGCAGATAGGTAAACTTCTAGACCGGTGAATAGTTCCCACCAACTCACCAATTCCAAAGACCCACATTTTAGCAGACAAATTGATGCACCACCTGCTGAGAAGACTGCGGGGTGGATCCCCAGGCAGTCAACAGGCCAGATAAGTAGACTAACCCTCAGGGAGATAAGCATCCTAAGCCAGACAGACCTCCCACCATCCAGACCATTTATCAGCTTGGCATGCCTTACAAATCAGCAGATCCTTCAAACAGGCTGGATCCCTGCTCACCAGATGGACCCCAATCTCTCAGGGCCTCATTGGAGGATGAACCCCTATTCAGACACACGATGGATGACCCCAGCCAGAAAGTGAGGCACTATGCTCAGAGATAAATGAACCCCAAACCAACTGGCCAACTAGACCCCAAGCTGGACAGACAGAACCCAAACCCGATGAACAGCTGGACCCCCATCTGGAGAGATGAATGGACCCCTGACAAGTCAGACCCTATTTAGAAAGATCCCCAACCAGATAGACCAGAGTCAGACAGGAAGACTCCCAACCAGACTAACTCTGAGCTCTTCACATAGACTGGCCAGGCAAACCCCCAATCCTTGAGCTGACAGCCGATGCACACAGATTGCTAATTTGGCAGCAGATCTGCAGCTGGTAAGACAGACATCTAACCTCACAGTTGGACGGACCCTAGACCAACAGATCAGTCTGCAGATGGGCTGATGAATCTCCCAAGTAGATAGCTGGAAAAGTGAACTCCAGACAGACCGAAGGCCAGCTTGGTAAGACCCTCAGAAAGACCTTTGGCTAGACAGATATGCAGACCCCAGCCAGAAGGACCACAGCCAGACAGATCCCCTACTAGACAGGTAGACAGTCCTTGAGCCAGATGGATCTTCAGCTAGACAGACAGAAAAATGGGCCACCCAGCCAGAAAACAAACCATCCTCCATCAGGATGGATCTTCAAATGAGACAATCCCAAGTGGACAGTAAGACAAGAGTAAATTTACACTTGATGCTCCAAAACCCTGATCTTGCTATAAGAGCCTCTCTCCTAATGTGATCTCCTGACAGTATCTGGTTCGTTCAGGTGGATTCCCTTCCATCCCTCCCTAACACAGAAAGCTGTCCTGTGTCTGTGATGAACATGGACCACTGACTGAGGCCAGCAAGGCACGCATGCCTCATACAGTTACTGTGAGAATTCAGTGAAAGAGAGAATATAAAGATTTAGTTCAGGAGCTTATGCATGATAAATGTTAGACCATAATCAGGTCTTTGCTCCTGCATTCAATATAGGTTCTGAGACAAGTCATTTGCCCTTTGTTGGTGAAAGGAAGATGAAACTTGCCTTCCTTGACCACAATAGTGCTTGCTGGCATTGGACTTAGTCAAGTGCTGTAAGGTCTCTTCACAAGAGTCAGTTCAACCAGCCGAAACCTGGAATTGCAGAGAAACTTAGGGATTCTTCAGCTTAATGGGGAACAGGAAGCCAGCACTACCTGGCATCCAAACTCTTTGACAAAAGGTAGAGCTGACCTCAGTGTAAAGAGGCACAAAGGAGGACCCAAGGCTGCTAGTAACAGAGGAGAGTTGAGGTGTCATTTAGAGTATAAAATTATCTCATAGCCAGAAATATTAAGTTCATTTGGCTCCAGAGACCCGAAGGGGAAAACCAGTAGTATCTTTGAGGAGAGGTGGCCTATGGCAGAAGGAAGAAGCATATCTCCCTCCTCAGGGGAAGAAACTAATGTCAATTAGAGCATTGGTCTCTGGGGTCTGTCCTTAAGCCAGCACCCACTCAGCCCAATTTCCTACCAAAAACCATAACTGTAGAGTACAGTAGGCCCATTTAGGTAAGATTTTTTAATAATTAGGTCTGAGGCTGAACTGTTTGCAATTCTTAGCTGCCCATTCCAGACGGAAGAGTTTTTCTGCTGTAAGTGAGAAGAACAGCACCCTTATGAATATCTAGCAACATAGAAAAACCTATAGGCTTGGCTTGCAAGGCAGAGCATTAAGGAGAATGCTGGGCTGGGCTCTTGACACATTTTATCTCATTTAATCTGTAAAGCAATGTTTGTAAGTTAAGTATTGCTACTGAGCCCATTTTGTAGATGCAAAGGAGACTCAGAGAAGGTAGTTGTTAGAGATTCACACCCAGATTTAGGTCTCAGTGTTTAGTGTTACAGAAATATATGACTCTGAGCAAAAGAAGCCCTAAATCATTAAATGAATGTAAATAACTAGCACTGACTAGGTCCTTGGTGTAAACATGGACTGAATCATTAATTTTCAGAGCAACCCACACACAGAGGTAAGTTTGTTATCCCCACCTTACAGAAGCCAGGAATAACTGCAGTGAACACAGCATCATTTAATATTTCTTTAAAGATCATAGTGGTTAATAGCTTGGACTCAGTCACTTACTAGTGGTTGGATCTTGAGCAACTTTTCAGTGTCTCTCTGGTTCAGTTAGTTTCCTAGTCTCTAAATAGAGGACAATAAAGTTACTTTTATCATAGGGCCACCACATAAATGATTGTTCAGAGCAAGAGTGAATCTGGATTTTTACAACACACATAAAAAGATGTCATTTTTTCAGGGATTATTTCCAGAATAAAACAATTTACATAGTTCTAGTCTTGGTTAACAGTTACATTTTAAGTCAATGGGCAGAAAAATGTTTTCTTCAATGTATGGTATTGAGATAATTAAGTAGTCATTTAGGAAAGAAAGAAGTTCCATACATTATACCCTACAGGAGGACAAATCCTGAATGTATTAGAGATTTAGATATAAAATAATAAACCATAGAAGCATTAGAAGAAATTATGGGAAATTTTCTTTATATTCTTAGACTGCACCAGTGTTTGCTTAATATGAAAAGACAGCAGAAGCCCAGAAGAAAATAAAATTTATTGCATAAAAGTATTTCAACCTCACAAAAATCACCAAGGCACAGTCAGAAAATTTATGACAAACTTGAAAAAAATTTACAACTGAGATCAAACAAAAGGCTAGTTTTCTGAAATATAAAAAGCTCTTGAGAATAAAGGCCAAAAACTAAAAAATGTGCAAAGATGCCCTACCTTAGGTGTAATAAAAACCATGAAAATCAGAATTTTATACTGAGATAGCCGATTTCACTTATGTTAGCAAAGATCAAAAAGTTTAGTAACACAGTGTGTCATCTAAGATATAAGGAAACATTCTCATATAGAGCCAGTGGGTATTTAAATGCATACAACCTCCATGGAAAGCACTTTAACAACATCTATTTAAAAATGCATATACTCTTTGAGGCAGAAATTTCATTTGTAGGCATTTATCTTCTGTGGGTACTCACAGAACTCTAAAATGACTGTTACACTGAGTTAATAACTGTCTGTAGCAGCAGAAGACTGGAAATAAATGTTCGCAGTGAGGTCCTGGTTAAACAAATGCTATGATGGTATACTGTGCATTGTAAAAAAGGGGAATGAAACCAGCTCTGTGCACTGGTGTGAACAAATTTCCAAATAACATTGTAAAATGAAAAAAAAGGATATTAACTTATGTTATAAAAAGAAAATATTTTATATGAACATATATAAATATGTTTTTCCTTATATACACATAAAGAGTCTTGAAAAAAGCACAAGAAATTTGACAACTGAACATCTGGGGGCCCTATCCTGCGGCCCCATGCGCTGTGCTCCAGCCATCCTACCTTCCGTTCACCTCCTCAAACCTTCCATGCTCAGGCATTTGTGTTGGTTGTCCTATCTCCCCAGAGCCTCAAGTGACCATCTCTGACTATTGTGCACACTGAGGTCCCTGCCAGTACTGCTGGGGTGCCCTGGGGATCCACATCCAGCACTGTCCTACCACATAAAAAGATACCAGGACTTTTACCCACAAAGAGTGGCTAGTGTTCATTAGGCTTCTTATGTGGTAGGTACTATTCAAAGTATATTAACTATATAAATTCATTTAATATTCCCAAAGAGATTAAGTAGTATTTTTATCCCTATTTCATAGATATAAAAAACTTAGGTGGAGACGTCGAGCAATCCAAGGTTACCCAGTTAGAAAATAGCAGAGATATATTTCAAACCTAAGCATTCTGGTTCCCCACCCCACCCCCAAAAAAGTGTAGTCATGCCTAAAAGCCTAAAGTTGAACTTTCTCCATGCTGACCTTCCGTAAATAGGTCAATGTCTCCATGAGAACATGGGATCAGAAGTTCTATAGCTACCAGGAGGAAATATTTCAAATTTGCGGTCATGTGTACAGTGGATGCTTTAAATCAACATAAAAAATATCAACAGTGTGATACTGTGATTTATAATAAATACATATTTTGGCCTTCAACTACTTGTTCCTAGCTTCCAGCTCCTAAAATCTTTGGAATTTCCTAAGCGATGAGAGCATCCTTTGTAATCATATCAGGCCTTTTATCCTCTATCCCAGAATTTGTTTCAGAGCCATAAAGGTAAAATGGGTGTAATATTATTCATAATAAGGCCCTTTTTACTATGCTTGATTTTATGTTAATGAAGTGACAGCCCCACCTGTGACCTGCAGTGAGAGGGTGGTGCGTGGAGATTAAATTCAATCACCAGTGGTCAATGATTTAATCAACCATGATCCATAAAAGTCCCTGACTACCAGTTTGGACAGCTTCTAGGTTGTGAACCGGCATGCATCCACATTCTGGGAGGGGACACACCCTAAACTCCACAGGGACATAAGTTCCTGTGTTTAGGACTATTCCTGACCTCACTCTATCTATCTCTTCATTTGGCTTTTCAATCATATACTTTCATATTCTTTGTAATAAATCAATCAATAATCTCCAGCAGGACCGGCTGATCAGGTTGTTATTCCTGAGTTCTAGAAAGTTAATCAGACTGAAGGAGGTGATTGTGGGAACTTCCAATTTGTAGCCAGTCAGTCAGTAGCACAGATAACAACCTGGACTTGCAATTGGCATCTAAAGTGGGGTCAGTCTATCTCCAGGTAGACATCAGAATTGAGCTGAATTTGTGGAACATTCAGTGTCCACTGAGAATTGAAGAATTGCTTGGTGGTGTTGGAAAAAAAACACCAGAAATAATTACTTTGAATATTTTAGTGGGCCCATTTCTCACTTTGGGTTTCTTTTGGAGGGTGTGGAAATCTCAATGATCAGAACATCCCAGCTTAGAGAAGACTCAGCCATATTTTTGTTTTCCCGAAATATGACCAATGTGTGTAAAAAAAGGGAAACCAACATGGGGGATATGTTGGGGAAACCTGTATAGTGTCCATGGTATAGAGGAAGGAGGGGAGACAAAAGACAAGGAAACACTTTTTCTCAGCTGGTGTGAAAAGTACAATAAACAGTGCAGGGAAGTGTGTGTGGGTGGGTGGGTCTCAGTCCAGTAAGAAGTGTAGGAGAACAATGGGTCTGGAAGGGTCTCCTAGAGGAAATGACACCTGGCTGAGCTGTATTTACTAAGTTCAGTTATTCATGGACTAAATTAACTATTAGTGAAAGTTAACTTTATGTATGCTCCTGGTCAGGTCATTGCTAGGGAACCACAGAGACCCCATAACATGTGAATTGGTGTTCTCCTATGTTGCAGTGGGAAAATATATTGGGGTAGCTGTTTTGAAGAATTATTTGGCAATGTCTACCTTTTAAGAAACCAGTGCACTAGGAATCTACCCTCTGGATATATTTTCAAATTTCACTTAAAAAAATGGTTGGCTAATTGAACACAATAATAAAAAAATGTTTTATATTGATTATATGTTGAAATTATAATATTTGGCATAAATAAAATGTTTAAGTAAAATATAACATTTAATTTAATGTATTAATGTACTTAATATATTGTATTTAATTAAAAAATTGGTCTTCTCTGGAGCTGGGGAGTAGTCTGAGAATGAAGTGCTGTCACCTTCTGAGATAGTCCTGTGTGATTGTTAAATGCCGCTGAACAAAACACTGCCCCAGAAGAATCATGAAAAGGCAGATGTGTTCTGTGCAATTTGGTGGCATACTGGGGAGAATTAAATGTGTACACTTAATTAACCATCTCTCCATGCCCTCCTTTTCCTCTCATATTTCAGAGAAGGTAAAATATAACTTCTGTGACTGTGCCCCATGTTAGTGGGCAAAGTTGTGAACCCGAAAGGGCACCAAGTAGGCTGGCAAGAAGGACAAGAAAAGGGGCATTTGAAACACGGTTATATTCTGTCATTTGTTTACACTATCTGCTTTTCCATTCAGAAGCTGTGAGGCTGTTTCCTGGGACACATGACTTTCCCAAAAATGTGCCCACTATACATGTAGCATCCCCAGGGCTGACATTTGGAAAACAAGGGAGCCTCATGTGTTCCTCCCTGAATCTGGGACATGTATTTGGCAGTTTTCTCACCGACGCTGAGCAGAGCCCACTCTATGTTTGCAATATAGAAATGCAGCCTGTGGTGCTGAGTGAGGAGTGACAGAGAACCCTGGGTGAGAAAAGTAAGCCTCTGACTACTATTTGTTCAGAGGCCTTTGTTCATTTGTGTGTGTGTTTTACAAATGTGGTCTTAATCACATAAGCACACTCATTCCATCAAATCAATGTGCCTTACATACTCACCAACATATTAGCCACAGAATAAAATACTTAAGTCTCTAATTGACTCTGAATTTTCCTGCTTCTCGGGTGGTTTGATGGTTGGTGGGGACCTGACCAAGAGCACTTTGAGTTGAAGGGGATTTTGACTGCACTAGTATAATCAGACTTCCTGAAATTTAGAATTAACACCATGTGGTCAGCTCTCATTAGCATCTGTCTTCCCACACAAGATTAATGTTGAATTATATTATCTTTCTTGTCCTGGGAAGACAAGTTAAATGTCTAGAGAATTTCATGTCTGAAAAGTGCTTAGTTTGAGGGCCCATTACAAAGAAATTTAGATTCTCTAGGACTTAGTGTCCTAGGGAATAATGAATAATGAATACATTTCTACAGTGGCTTTACTGTTTATTAGGAGAAAATATTCTTCACAGCCATTCCTTACAGGTTTTTGGCTCCTTTCTTCCCATGTTCACACACACACACACACACACACACACACACACACACACACACACCTTTTCCCAACATCAACTATTTCAGCATTTTCCCCAAATCCTAAGTTTTTTTGACACTTTTCAGTTTTTCAGAGAGACCCACATTAAGCAACTGAGTTCTATGTAAGGGACAGAGAAAAAAAAATCACGGCCTGTTAGAACTAGAAAGCACCATATTTTTGGAAGAGAGGAAAGGGTAAGAAGGAGGCAGATAGAGGTGACATATAGGAGCCAGGCATATGTGGATGTGAATGAGGATGAAGGCAACAATGAGAAATGAAGGTGCAAATGTAGACGTGTGAAAAAGATGGATGGAAAAATATGAATGACTTGCTCAGGACTGATTACTTGTTGGCAACAGGTTAAAAAGTTGAGTCCCTGACAGCTGACACTATACAGACAGAATGTATTCATTGTAGAGTATCATTGTTCCTCAGGGCCACAAAAGTAGGAGGCATTGTAAAGTGGATCTAGGACTCCAGCAGGACTGGCTGATCAATTATGTCTTATTCATACTCTGCAATTCCATGAGTTTTGAGGATGACTAGGAAAATACTCCCAGACTGTGAGAAGAAGGTAAGTCCACATCTTATGTGGCCTCTTACCAAAACCCCAGTCCACCCGCACCTGGGCTCTAGCTGAGGAAACAAAACTCAGGCAAGGATGCTTTGAGTGTTAGAGTCACCAGCCTTGTTTCTCATTCCAGAGGATATGCTCTGGTTTAAGGGACAGAATTTGCTTCAGTGCCTTTGGCTACCCTAGGCCTCATTCCCATATTCACACGCACAGGGGCGATGCTTCAAATGCATGAAAGGAAGAGTAAGAGGCACCAGGGGATGGTGCATGGTGGTGAGAGGCTGTCAGCCCCTTGAAACTGCAAGAGTGGAGCACTGTGCTCAGTTCCTGCCCCCAGTCTAGTCTTTGGTCTGTAAGATAGGGTTGTTGGCATTAAAAGACATAAGGTATCAAGCACTAGGCACACTTCAGGAGTAAGATGCTCTAGTGTCCCAGGAAGGTATGGGAGGAGGGAGACACTGAGCAGGGACACCACTTCAGCCCACTCCCACTGACCCCACTGGACAGATTGTGGCTGGGGCACTAGCCTGCCATCTGTATGGTCAGATCAGATTAACTTGGGTGTCCCAGTCAGGAATTATTTGAATACCCAGACTTTAAAAACCAGCTGTGAAACTCCGGTGCTTATATGTCTAGGTCCTCCCAGAAATAAGCATGCAAATATATAAAATACTCATTGTAGATGATGCATGGACACAGGCCCAGGGTTGTGCTGCAACCTGAGCCACCCCGAGCCACTTTTCCCTGGAGAACCCAGCAAAACATACCTAGACTCTTGACTCAGGGAAATTGAAATAAGTTTTGTTGTCTAAGCTTTTAAGTTTGGGGATAACTTTTTTACAGAGTAGATATGAAATACAAAATGCGTTACCTGAAATGACATGCCTATTTGGAAACCCCCAAAGTGGATAATTTGAGAGCTCACCCAGGGGGCTTGATCTTTCTCCCACTAAAGTCTGGGTAGCTCTCCTCTAAGACACTCCTGACCTGGCTCCAGCTCCAGGTTCAGCCAGGTCCCTTTCAAGGCTGCATTAGGTATTTTGGGGCCAGTAAGTTCCTGAGGTATCATTAAGGTCTCTTCTCACTGGAAAAATATGCTCCCACTGGCATTAAAGAAAGTGGGCTTATAAAGTACACAGGCCATCTTGGTAATTATTGACTTATGAGTTTATTGTCATTATTTGGTTTTCAGAAGCCTCATCAATTTTTAGTATCTGGAGGAAAGATCTGGTTTCTGTACCTGGGAAGCTGGTAGTAACCTTGTGAAGCCCGGTCCAGGGGCTTAGGCAAGCTCTCTCTAAGGCAGGGTATGCCATCTTCCTTTTACATGACTGTGAGTCACAGAAAAAATATGAACCAGGAGTGGGTTCCTCCCCTAGTGAGTCAGCACTTAAGAAGTATTTATTAAATGAATAAATAATTTCCTTTTACATCATTGATACACTATATATATTTATGTACTTACAGTTTTGTGTCTTGCATTTCTTTTCAACATTATCTTTGAAGTATCCTGAAGCCACTGAAGTCTTTATAGACATCACTATGAGGGCAGCATCATGCTCTATCTCTCATGGCTGAGCACCACCATCCTTGTCTGCACTTCCCCCTGCTCCTCATGGCTCATGCATATATTTGCTTTATAGAACTTCTTTACCATACCTGTGTTAGGGGGTATTTTCTCTATTAATAATAATGCTGAGATGTACATATATATATATATATATATATATATATATATATATATATATATACATCATATACATATACATATGATTGAGCCCTAAAAGTACTCCTTAAGTTAAAAGGCAGCAAGAAAAACAGCAGCCAGGACATGCAGTAGGGGCCTGGCATCACAGCTAGGCCCTTCTGTCCTCCTGTGGAACAGTAGCGATGTCACAGAACATAACTTTCAGGCAAGGCTACTTTGGGACCATGACTGAGAGGACAAGAACAAGTCCCCTCCAAGCTCATGACTAGGCACAGACCAAACACACACGTTGTTCAGGTTACCAAGACCAAACACATTCCTGTGCTGGCTACTCTGAGTGACCTCTGGGTCTTTTCCAGTTGCAGCTTTAACTTTAATTCTTTCCTCCTGCCTTCTGGATAAAGATGTCAGATCACAATGCCCCCAATTCCTGACAGCACCCAGAGCAAAGCCTTAGACCCTTCCTCCAACATAAGTCATCCAATGGAAGTCCTAAACCTATCTTAAGTTCTTTCTAATGCTCTCTTACTGAGGGAAATGAATTTGTTTACCTACAGATGTGTTCTTGTGGTCTCTGGAGGAACATGATTTAGAAGACTACATGTTGTACAAAACTGCTTTCCCAAAAGGTTGTACCAATTTGCATTTCCACCAGCATTTCAAGCTGCTTTGTCTTCCTCCTAGAATTGGTGAGATCAAATGAAATGAAATGATGTGTTGCAGACCAAGAAAGGTCTTTCTCCCTCTGGATAGTTGTTGCTCCACAATAGAGAACACCTTCTGAGGATTTTGCTCGTGGAGGAGGTCAGCCCTAACTACCAAGAATGGGATTCAAATGAGGTGGTGAATTTCACATCCCAGACACCAACAATTCAAATTCATTCATTCATTCTACAAATACTGAGGTGTCTTGGGGATGGATCAGAGAATAATAAAATGAAGTTTCTGCTCTTTTTTTTTTTTTAAGAATTTATTTATTTATTTGACAGACAGAGATCACAAGTAGGCAGAGAGGAAGAGAGAGGAGGAAACAGGCTCCCTGCCGAGCAGAGAGCCCCACGTGGGACTCAGTCTCAGGACCCTGAGATCATGACCTGAGCCGAAGGCAGAGGCTTAACCCACTGAGCCACCCAGGCGCCCATCTCTGCTCTTTTTTTTTTTTTTTTGAGATTTTATTTATTTATTTATTTATTTATTTATTTGACAGGCAGAGATCACAAGTAGGCAGAGAGGCAGGCAGAGAGAGAGGGGGAAGCAGGCTCCCTGCCAAGCAGAGAGCCCTATGCGGGGCTTGATCCCAGGACCCTGAGATCATGACCTGAGCCAAAAGCAGAGGCTTAACCCACTGAGCCACCGAGGCACCCCCATCTCTGCTCTTTATAACTGAGTTTTCATTTCAGTAAGAAATGAAGAAAAGTAAGAAATTTCAGTAAGAAATTATTAGCAATGGATAATAATAAATCAAAAATATACCTAAAGAGTGTCAACATATTATTTGGTGTGAATAGTTCTATGAAGAAAAATCAAGATGAGAAGGAGGAAGGCTCCTGGAATGAGCAGACAGAATGTGCAGACAAAGTGCTTTCTCTGCCAGTTACTTGTGATGTGTTACCCTCAGAGAGAGGCCATGTGAAATCAGTGGTTGGTATGGGCAGAAAAGGAGGCAAGATTCTTAAAGGATACCTCTAACTTCCTACTATAAATTTTTTTTGTAAGCTTAAAAAATAGTACATAACCAAGTTTAAAATTAAACTTGACAAACTGATTATATTCATCTAAGAGAGGAAATGTACAATAATAGCTAAAAAGAATTTGAAGAATTTTGAAAACTATAGTTATTAAAATGGCAGAGATAGATGAAACAATGGACAAAAACCTTAGATCCAGAAAAAGCCCATGTGTAGCCGGGAATATGGTAAATGTTTAAGAAGATGTCTTAATGGATGGGGGGAAAAGGAACAAAGAACTATTTAGAGAACTTATTACAAATTCATAAAAAATAATTTGGGAGCTCTCTTTTCCACCACTAACAAATATAAATTTCACAGGGATTAAAAAACTGAACATTTAAAAACTATAAAAGTATATTAGAAAATACAGAGGAATATGATATACCCATGGGATAGAAAATGCCTATCTTTATATCTGTTTTATGACTATATTTGTAAGTTATACATGTGACCAAATGAAACAAATGAAAAGGAATAGATGATTTTTTAAAAGGTTAAAAAAATGCAAACTGAAATTGGCTTACAATTCTAACTCTCCAATAAACTGGGAAAAGTTAATCTCAAATCGGGCCCCTAGATTAATTCTCAGGAGTTTTCAAGAGTATTTGCCTTAAAAAGGGTCCCATTCAGTGCTCATTTGGGAGACTACTGATGCATACCACAGATAGTACAGGAACCCCAGAGAGAACTGACTGGCAGCGTGGATCATTCCTCTACCAACCTGTTTGTTGTTACTACAAACATACTGACTCAACAATAGACTGGATCATGGAGAAATTAATTCATGCTTCATTTTGTGAAAATTCATTCCACACACATCCAGATTTATAAGCCACCATTCAGCAAGGGATGCCTTTTTTTTTTTTTTTCACCAAACTCTCCAATAATGTTTTCAGTTGCATCTCTAAGTGCCAGAGAGTGTTGGTTAGGCTGATCAATTGCAAAGAAGAGAAATGAACTGCAGTTCTGATGCTCATGCTGAGAGGCAAATGGAGATCCTTCTTGATGGCTGCACAGCCTGACTTCCTGACGACCTTGGGCACTGACCATGACCTTTCAGATACAGCCACAAATCCCAGAAGTCCTGTCATTTTGCCACACTTCAAAAACAGACACCTTGTCATTCCTCTTTTCTGTTTCTCCTGTTTTTTTGTTTTCTGTTCTTCCTTCTTGTATTGCACACAAAATTCCCTGAAAAGTAATTAACTTGGTCCAGCTGGTTGCAATCCTACATGGTATGCTCAGATTTGTCAGAGTTTTTAAAGCAGACCGAAAGTATTCCACGCCTAGAGCTTTGCCTGTCCAATACAGTAGCCATTAACTACGTGTGGCTATTTAAATTTGTTTATTAAAAGTAGGTAAAATTAAAAATCCAGTTCTTTGTTTGTACTAGCCACATTTCAAGTGCTCAGAAAGCACTCAATAAGCATCCACTTTGTGGCAGCCTGTGAAACACAGATCCAGAACTTCCCAATTCCACCATGGCAGGAAGTGCTGCTGGCCGGCCAGTGCTGCTTGGGAGGTCATGGGGGTAGCAGTGGGTCCCAGGGTGCAAGGCAAGCAATGTGTGCAGCTAACCTTTGTGGACATGCATCTCATCTCTACACAAAGTGAGCAGAGCTATGTGGCTAGGTCAAGTTGGGTTTGGCGCGTGAGTCCAGTTTTCTTTTCTTTTTTTTTTTTTTTTAAGATTTTACTTATTTTATTTGACAGACAGAGATCACAAGTAGGCAGAGAGGCAGGCAAAGAGAGGAGGAAGCAGGCTCCCTGCCGAGCAGAGAGTCCGATGCAGGGCTCACGACCTGAGCTGAAGGCAGAGGCTTTAACCCACTGAGCCACCGAGGTGCCCCTGAGTCCAGTTTTCATGTAGCAAAGAGAAAAGGATGGAGGAGCTCTGGATCCAGCAATGGCCTGCATTCTTCTGAGTTCATCCACTGCACCCTTGGACACATTTGTAATCTTTGTGCTTCAATTTTTGTCATGCATAAATGATAAGATTTTTTATTTCCCACCCAACTCCGAGCACAGCATTGTGAAGCCCAGTGACTTATTCACTGAAAGCAGCAAAATGATAATTTTCTGATACCTAAACCAACATTTTGATCTCTAGAGAACGCACTGGGAGAAAAAGAACATGTTCACTGGCAAGTTTTGATGAGAAAGAAAATACTGTGTCCCTTCATCAGTAATTTTCTGTGTGACTCCTTAATACATTTTAAAAATATATGTGTTAATGTTTTATATTCCAAAAGAAACACGTTCTTTTGTATAATTCCATAGTAAAAAGGATATTAAGTGAAGGATCATAGCTGTGTTCCAATGTTAATAAAATGGATTCAACCATGCTCACATTAAAAGCCAGCTGCATACCCTGGTGTGAATGTCAGCAGATATCCTCCCCCCAGCCCCGGTCAGTAGTAGTGTTTCAATATAAATGTACCAGAAACTATTCTACCAGGTCTCTCATGGGTGGATCTTTAAAACCCTCCCAGTTCTCCCTATTAAAAACTTTATTGATGTGAATACAATTTATCTTGTGTACTTTGTAAGTAAGTCTGCAAGATCTAGTCTTAGATGGAGCATTGCTTGGGGCAGCAAGCATATACATTTAAAATTTTGGTAGCCGAATTATCTTCTCCTAAAACTTCATCAATCAATGTGTCTGCAAAGATAAAATGAAAGTGTCTTTTTCCCTCAACCTTAACTCTGGAGAGTGTTATCAAAATTTTCAGACTTTGCTTATAAGATAAGGATCTTTTTTAAATTAAATTTATAACATTTTAATTATCACTGAGGTTGAGCATTTATCATATGCTTATGGCCAAGTGTATTTTTCTCTGAGATAACATTCATGTCCTTTGTCATTTTTCCACTGGGTTTTTCATCCTTTTCTCTGAAAAAGTTCTTTGCATATTAAGGAAAAAGGCAACCATTATTTTTTATGGGCTAAAAGGCCTCAAGCTTAGTGGCTGTGCACAGTTTAGAAGAGATGAAAGTTTATATGCTTTGACCCATTTATCCCACTTATATGAGTTTATTCTCCCTAAATAACAAAGAGTCCAATAGAAGACAAGAGCTATGTATCCAATGGTGTCCATTTTTTAAAAAATGGAAACAACCAATCCTTAAAAATGAAAATGATATGCAACATGGAAAATGCTTCTGATATAATACTGAATGAAGTAAGGCAAATGCAAACTATCCACATAACAACAACCCTGGAAAAATATGCATGCAAATGACCTCATGCAAATAGCTTTTTCCTGGTAAGAGAGAGATAATTGCAAGATGACTCTTCTAATGATAAACATTAAACAAATCAGGAGATAAAGTATAGAGAGCTAGAGAGGAGTAGAAAGAGGTGCACCTGTTCATTGTATGTTGTCTGTTGTACTGGCCTGTGCAAATGCTGCAAAGGACTTCCCTTCACCCAGCCCGACTTCCCAGCATCAGTCACTGGTGTACAACTTCCTGATATTTGTCATGGCTAGCTATTTTTTATTCTGTTTTTCTTAATTTTCTCAAAGTTGACTTTAATCATTCTTGTTACTTGGTTGCATCTGTTTTTTAAAGATTTATTTATTTATTTTAGAGACAGAGAGAGAGAATGGGGTGGGGAGCGGACAAAGTGAGAGGGAAAGAGTGAATCTCAAGCAGACTCCATGCCCAGCACAGAGCCCGACACAGGGCTCAATCCCACTACCCTGACATGATGACCTGAGCAGAAATCAAATCAGCCACTTAACCAACTGAGTCACACAGGCACTCCTTACTTGGTTGCATCTTAAATAATAGTGATATTTTGCTAGTTACATTTTCATCATGTTAAAATTAATATAAAACTATTGAAATAAAAAAAAACTTTTCATTAGTGTCTCTACAGACACTCAACTCATCACCCTCAGAAACAGAGATACCATAGTATGGAATACAAGTGACTACAAGAATCAGATCTTTGCTTGAAACATTTATTCTATTTAATAAACTAAGTTTAGATGGAACTTCTATCAGCAGGGGTACTTCCAGGTCACAGCCTCTTTATGGCTTTGCCTCTTATCCCTGAGCTAAGTCATCAAGACTGCAAACGGCTAGGAGCTGTGCTGAGCAGGTACTGGTCCTCGAGCTCTCACAGGGCTCACAGCAATATTCTTATATTCTAAAGAATTAACCTCCTGGATCAAAAAAGCAGCCCTGAGATAACTTAGCAAATTGTGTAAATGCCAAGTGACAATCATAAAATCCAAGCTTGGTTGCAGCTGCCCCAGAATCCAAAGCACCTCTGCTTTATACCTAAGAAAAATTAAGAAATAATTACTGGAGGAGTTTAGATGGCAGATGGCAGAGGAGTAGAGGACCATAAGTTTGTTTGGTCCCTCGAACCCAGTTAGGTAGTTATCAGATCATTCTGAATGCCTGAGCAATCAATTGGAGTTCTGAGAAAATAAATGCAATTCCACAAGTAGAAAAGTGACCACTTTTTGGAAGGTAGGAGGTGCAGAGGCTTGAATCCGGGGTGATATATCTGAAGCTATAGCACAGGAGAACAAGCTTGCTTAAGAAGGCTACTGCAAGGGCACCTGGGTGGCTCAGTGGGTTAAAGCCTCTGCCTTCGGCTCAGGTCATGATCCCAGGGTCTTGGGATCGAGCCCCACATCGGGCTCTCCGCTTGGCTGGGAAACTGCTTCCCTTCCTCTCTCTCTGCCTCACTGCCTACTTGTGATCTCTGTCAAATAAATAAATAAAATCTTAAAAAAAAAAAAAAGGAAGAAGGCTACTGTGAAGTATTATAGGCAGTGGAGCACAAAAAGCAGAACTTTTAGAATCCTCCTACAGTGGGGTATGTCCCTGGCTTAAAGGTGTGCAGGTGGCAAAATGGGGTGGGATCCCAGGAATGACAGAATCCCCAGGGTTGCAAGAAGAATGGATGGTGTCTGAGTAGGAAAGAATTATCAGGCATGGGTGAAACAGGGAAGACAGCTGAGAACAGTAAGTCTAGGTGCCACTTACTGCTGTATGTTGCCATAAACTGTGAAGGCTGCTCCATTGTGTGACTGCTTTCCTGGGAGGGGTCCAGCAAAAGCAGAAGCCTAGGAGACCACCATCCCTCCCCTGGGAGGAACAGCAGGGGTCTGTGCCTCAGGAATGTGTAAAATCTGGAGTTTTGAAACTCAGCTCTGGGCCTAAAATAAAAACACTCAGTCACAGGCCAGGTAAACGCAGAGTTCTGGGACCCAGGAGACAACAGTGACTGACTGCTTTTCTATTAGGGTTCACTGAAGAGAAGGGCCAACTAAAGTTCAGCTCAGGAGAGCAGAGGGCCACCGTATAGATCCCACCCACGAGGACTGAAAGCCTTCAGGGAGCAAAACAGCGAATCAGGAGCTACTTACACTGAGCCCTGCCTTTGCCAAAGAGAGGCACCTCTGCAAAAGAGCCAGTACACCTGAGAATCAGGGACCCCTCTCCCAGAAGACTAATCCAAACAACTGGTTACCATCAAGTTTACTGATCATAGAGGACGGCAGAACTCAGCTACTGGAGAAAACAGTATATAGCACTCATTGTCCTTTTATTCTTTAGTCTTTCAGTATTATTTCTTCCAATTATTTTCTTATTTTCTCAATTTTTTAAAATTCTTTTCAATTTTTATTTATATGTATACACATTATATATATTCATTTTTGCTTTCTTTCATTGTGTGTGTGTAAATATATGTTACATATATATGTTATATATAATATATATCATATATATATGTTTTTATTTCTTTCTGATTGTGGGATCTAGTTTCTTTTAACAAGCAGACCAAAATACACCAAGGATCTAGTATTTTCTTTTGTTTTCTTGTTGATTTTGTTTTGTTTTATTTTGTTTTGCTTGTTTGTTTATTTGTGTTTCTTTTTTTAGCTTCTTTTTTTAATTTAAATTCAATTAACCAAGGTATAGTATAGCACATCATTACTTTTTGATATAATGGTCAATGATTCATTAATTGCCTATATCACCAAGTGTTCATCGTATCACATGTCTCTTTAATTCCCATCACCCAATTACCCCATTTCCCCACCCACCTTCCTTTCTGCAAACCTCAGTTTGTTTCCTGGAGTCAGGAGTCTCATATGGTTTGTCTCCCTCTCTGGTTTCTTCCCATTCAGTTTTTCCCCACCACCCTTATTGTCCTCTGCTTTATTCCTTATGTTCCACATATGAGTGAAACCATATAATAATTGTGTTTCTTGGGGTGCCTGGGTGGCTCAGTCATTAAGCATCTGCCTTTGGCTCAGGTCATGATCCCAGGGTCCTGGGATCAAGCCCCGAATTGGGCTCCCTCCTCAGAAGAAAGCCTGCTTCTCCTTCTCCCACTCCCCCTGCGTGTGTTTCCTCTCTCTCTGTCTCTCTGTCTCACTCTCTGTCAAATAAATAAATAAAAATTTTTTTAAAAAATTGTGTTTCGCTGATTGACTTATTTCACTTAGCATAATACACTCCTTGTCAATGTAAATGTAGATATTCATCCTTTATGAAGGCTGAGAAATATTCCATTGTATATATGAACCACATCTTCTTTATCCATTCATTCACTGAAGGGCATCTCGGCTCCTTCCATAGTTTGGTTATCGTGGACATTGCTGCTATGAACATTGGGGTGCAGGTGCTCCTTCTTTTCACTACATCTGTATCTTTGGGTTAAATATCCAGTAGTGTAATTGCTGGGTCATAAGGTAGCTCTGTTTTTTAAAGTCCTGAGGAACATCCATACTGTTTTCAAGAGTGGCTGCACCAGCTTGCATTCCCACCAACAGTGTAAGTGGGTTCCCCTTTCTCCACATCCTCACCAACATTGTTGTTTCCTGTCTTGTTAATTTCAGCCATTCTGACTAGTGTAAGGTGGTATCTCTTTGAGGTTTTGACTGGCACTTCCCTGATGGCAAGTGATGTGGAGCATTTTTTCATGTGTCTGTTAGCCATTTGCATGTCTTCTTTGGAGAAGTGTCTGGTCATGTCTTGTGCCCATTTCCTGACTGGATTATTTGGGGGGTTTTTTGGTGTTGAGTTTGAGATCTTGGATCTTGGATACTAGCTTAGATCTTGGATACCAGCCCTTTATCTGTAATGCCATTTGCAAATACCTTCTCCCATTTCAAGATTGTCTTTTAGTTTTGTTGATTGCTTCCTTGGCTCTGCAGATACTTTTTATCTTGAGGAAGTTCCAATAGTTCATTTTTGCTTTTGTTTTCTTTCCCTTTGGATATGTGTCTTGCAAGAAGTCTCTGTGGCTGATGCCAAAGATTTCTCTTCCAGAATTTTAATGGATTCCTGTCTCACATTTAGGTCTTTCATCCATTTTGAGTTTATCTTTGGCATGGTGTAAAAGAATAGTCCAGTTTCATTCTTCTGCATGAGGCTGTCCAATTTCGCCAGCACCATTTATTGAAGAAACTGCCTTTTTTTTCATTGGATATTCTTTCCTGCTTTGTCAAATATTAGTTGACCCTCGAGTTGAGGGTCCATTTCCAGGCTCTCTATTCTGTTCCATTGATCTGTGTGTCAGCTTTTGTGCCAGTACCATGCCATCTTGATGTTCACAGCTTTGTAACAGAGCTTGAAGTCAGGCATTATGATCCCCCAGATGGGGTTTTCTTTTTCAGCCTTCCCCCTGGTGATTCAGGGTCTTTTCTGGTTCCATACAAATTTTAAGATAGTTTGTTCCAGCTCTGTGAAAAATCTCAATGGTATTTTGATAAGGATTGCTTAGAATGTGTAGATTGCTCTGGGCAGCATAGATATTTTAACAATGTTTATTCTTCCAATCTGTGAGAATGGAATGTTTTTCCATCTCTTTGTGTTTTTCTCCATTACTTTCATTGGTGTTCTGTAGTTTTTAGAGTACAGATCCTTTACCTCTTTGATTAGTTTTATTCCTAGGTATCTTATGATTTTGGGCAATTGTAAATGGGATCAATTCCCTAATTTTTCTTTCTTCTGTCTCATTGTTAGTGTACAGAAATGCAACTGATTTCTGTGCATTGAATTTTGTATCCTGCATTGTTGCTGAATTGATGTATAAGTTCTAGCAATTTGGGGGTGGGGTCCTTTGGGTTTTCCATATGAAGTATCATGTCATCTGCTAAGAGAGAGAGAGAGTTTGATTTCTTCTTGCCAATTTGGATGGCTTTTATTTCTTTTTGTTGTCCGATTGCTGAGGCTAGGACTTCTAGTACTATGACGAACAGTAGTGGTGAGAATGGGAATCCCTGTTGTAATGTTGACTTTAAAGGAAAATCTCTCCATTTTTTCCATTGAGAATGATATTCACTGTGGGATTTCCATAGATGGCTTTTATGTTGTTGAGGTATGTTCCTTTTATCCCTGTACTTTGAAGAGTTTTAATCAAGAAAGCATTTGACAAAATTCAACATCCATTTATAATTTTAAAAAAAGCTTCAGCAAAGTGGGTGTAGAGGGAACATGCCTCAATATAATAAATAAAGGCCATATATGACAAACTTGCAGTTGACATCATACTTGAAGGTGAGAAGCTGAAAGCTTTTCCCCTAAGATCAGGAACAAGACAAGGATTTCCACCCTCACCACCTTCATTCAACATAGTACTGGAAATCCTAGAGTTGCAATCATAGAAGAAACAGAAGTAAAAGGCATTGGTTAAAGAAAAAGTAAAACTGTCACTATTTGCTGATGGCATGATGCTACATATATAAAACCATAAAGATTCCACCAAAAAACTATTAGAGCTGACTAATAAATTCGGTAAAGTTGATGAATAGAAAATTAATATATAGGAATCTGTTTTATTTCTAGTCACAAGAAATTAAGTAAACAATCCCATTTTACAATTGCACAAAAAAGAATACAGTACCTAGGAATAAATTTAACCAAGGAGGTGAAAGTACTCTGCTGAAAACTATGACACTGATAAAAGAAATTGAGAAAAAAATTTAAGGTGACAAAAATAAATGGAAAGTTATACCATGTTCATGGATTAAAAGAATTAATGTTGTTAAAATATCTATACTACCCAAAGTAATCTACAGATTCAATGCAATTCCTATCAAAATGCTAACAGTATTTTTCACAGTACTAGAACAAATAATTCCAAAATGTGTGTGGGTCCACAAAAGACGTCAAATAGCCAAAGAAGTCTTGAGAAAGAACAAAGCTTGAGGTATCACAATCCCAGATTTCAAGATATACTACAAAGCTGTAGTAATCAAAACAGTATGATAGTGGCACAGAAATAGACACAAAAATCAATAGAACAGAATAGAAAGCCCAGAAATAAACAAATAAACACATACTTAAATGGCTCATTAATCTACAACAGAAGAGACATAAATATACAATAGGGAAAAGATAGTCTCTTCAATAAATGGTGCTGGGAAAACTAGACAGTTACATACAAAAGAATAAAACTGGCCGCATTTCACCATAAACAACTATAAACTCAAAATGGATTAAAGACCTAAATGTGAGACCTGAAACCATAAAACTTTTTAAAAATGTCCAGGGTAACTTCAAGGTTTGGGTGTTTCCAAAGTGCTGCTGAGTGAAGAGATGATTGGTACACAGTTCATAGCAGCTACATATACCCACCACCTTTTCACATGTCTACCACCAAATCTCCCCTACTCTTCTGATTAATACAAAATATTTAACAGAAAATAGGCTTGTCACAACTAACTCATCAAGTTAGTCCACTGGAAGTCATTGTTTTGGCATTTTAACTTTAAATATGATGCCATTAACTCTGCTACTTTTTGTACTCTGTTCCTCAGTTAATGTGTTATCCTTTGTTCCTAACCAAAAAACTAAAACTTTTAACTACACGGTTTTCTCCAGCTTTCATTAGAGCACTGAAAAAGAATAGAACTCTGTTTTAATGTCTACCTTACTGAGTTAAATTTTCTCTGAAAATGGGAAGAAGCGCTCTAAATAAGAGTATCCAAGTTCAAGTGGCTAAAACAGTAGGACATAACATATGTTACTTCTTGTGACCTGTTTCTGCCAGTGAGGCACCAGCAAGCATTATATAAACAGAGACTTGAGAAGTGTTTGTGCAGAAGAATGCACCTGCTTGATACTCGGGAAACTCGCAACCACCCCCATGTGAATAATCTTCAGCTAGTCTGCTAAAACATGGGACCCACTTACTCTCAGTCCCTAGGTGACAGCCAACACTAACCTACAGACAGCACCAAATGTCATACATGTTCACGAGGCCATCCCAGCCTAACCAGATACCATCTCTGTGAGCTCTTTGAGGCCACATGAATAGACTAGCAATAGAACTGTTTAGCTAAGACCACCCTGACATGCTGACACACAGACTCATGAGTTAATAAATTCTTATTATTTTAAGTCAGTAATCTTTGCAGTTGTTTGTTATACACAGATAACTGATCAATACAGTAACCAACCATGTATTAGAACTATTTTATCTGAATTATTATTAACAGGAGAAGAAATTATATACAGGAAAAAAAAAAAAAAGGACAGTCTCTTCAATAAATGCAAAGAAATCAGAAAGGAAAACAAACCAAAAGAGACTCCAGGAAACAAATTGAGGGTTGCAGAAAGGGAGGTGGGTGGGAGGATGAGGTAATTTATGATGGGCAATAAGGAGAGCACATGATGTGATGAGATCACTGGGTGTTTATACACAATGAATCATTGAACGTTTTATCAAGAATAATGATGTGCTATACATTGGCTAATTGAATTTAAATTAAAAAAAGAGAAAATGAACATACCCATTGCTCCTAAATAAAGAATAAACAAACAAACAAACAAATAAATAAATAAAATACACCAGAAACTGGGGGAGACAAGATGGGGGGGGGAAGTACGAGGAGGCGCCGTTTCAACTTGTACCCTAAAGTGAGCAGATTACCTACCAAAGAACTCCAATCACCCATGAA
The DNA here is from genome assembly GCF_002288905.1 of Enhydra lutris kenyoni. Classification (NCBI taxonomy): domain Eukaryota; kingdom Metazoa; phylum Chordata; class Mammalia; order Carnivora; family Mustelidae; genus Enhydra; species Enhydra lutris. The sequence continues at coordinate 7,247,575 of NW_019154155.1, read as the reverse complement.
ATCAGCCTGAGATCAGAATTATACACGTCTGAATCTCTACAGGGGCAGAAGATGCCAATGGGCAAGTAAAGCGGAGTGGGAACGTCGGACTGATATCGGAAGATAAACAAAAGGGGGAGGGAGCCACCAGAGGTGAACAATTGGAAAGTAATACCCCTAATACGAGAGTGCCCTGCATCTGGGGACCAGCATTAACTTGGAGACTGGCTGAAAGCACTCAGAAAGAGCAAAGGATTGTGTGTGTGTGGGGGGGGGATTGTGGGAATCGGGGTGGCTAGGGACAGGGGCTTAAGTCGCCAGACCCAGGACAGCCTCCCCTGGTGCTGAGCCAGAGAGAGTGCGACGGAGAAACTAGGTCTTGGTCCCTGAGCCGCCAGCGTGCCCGAGAACGCGTGGGGTCCAGCTCCTGTGAGGGGCTGGGAGCTCTCCAGACTGCAGAACACCGAGCCATACTACAGAGCCTGAGATGCGTGCGCCCGTCACCCTCCCCTGAGAGAGGTGCACGAAGTCTCAGCCTGGTGCTCTCGGACCTGCGCCCTGCTACCAGAGGCTGAGATGCGTGCTCGACCCACAGCCTCCCCTGAGAGAGGTGCGCACAAGCCCAGCACTCTTAGACCCAGAAAAACCAGGCACTCCCAGCCCGGGCCCCCAGGAAAATCTCAGCATGCAATGGCTGCTTGGAACCTCTCTGGTGGTCTGGAGCCACCCATACAGCCGCCGCTGCCGTGGTTTGGGGTACAAGCAGAAGATCCTGCATCCCCAGGGACTGCGACTCGGAACCTGCTCTGCCAGCGGCCAATGGGGAATTTATATGGGCTCTGCAGCACCCATAGGAGAGCAGACTGAGGCTTCTCTCTGAGAGGGAGGTCAGGGTGCAGTTTGCTTTCCTCTAAACCTACAAAAACCATCAAAAGCAGTCAAGGCGAGAGAGGGGAAAAAAAAAAAAAAGAACAAACATAAAAACCTCCAGAGAACAAAAGCCTGAAAAAACCAGTTTCCTCAGAGCCCACCCCCTTAAGGGGGGCGGGAGGACTTAACTCAGGGAACATCATTGACTGAAAACCCACATGGCAGGCCCCTCCCCCAGAAAACCAACCAGTAAAGAAAAAAAAAAAAAAAAAAAGACTACAAGAGAACAACCACCGCTACTTCACAGGACAACTTTTATTTTTTTTTATTTTTTTTTTTAAAGATTTTTATTTATTTATTTGACAGACAGATCACAAGCAGGCAGAGAGACAGGCAGAGAGAGAGGAGGAAGCAGGCTCCCCGTCGAGCAGAAAGCCCGATGCGGGGCTTGATCCCAGGACCCTGAAATCATGACCTGAGCCGAAGGCAGTGGCTCAACCCACTGAGCAACCCAGGCGCCCCACAACTTTTATTTTTAACTCATTCCCACTATTCTGGTTCATTTCTTTTAAATATATAGATAATTTTTAACCTATTTACCATCACAGTGAGATGTTCAGTACATCAAATGCCATAATAATCTTCTAACCTGAACTTTTTGATACATACACCTGTGTTTTTCTTTTGTGTTTCTATTTTAATTTTTTTCTAAATTTTAGTGTAGTTTACTCCAGTTTATTCCGTTTTTATTTTTATTTTCTAATATTCATATAGAGTTAAACTTCAAGGTAATCCCCTTTCTCCAATCAACGCTACCCCTATAGGTAAACCAATTTTTAATATCCCTTTATCTTAGGAAAGTTGAATCCTTCAACAAAGATATCAAGATACATCCAGGAAGAATCAAAACAACCTTCCTTGCCCACACTGAGAATCTATAACATTCTCCCATCTTTTTCTTCCGCCAGTGTTTCTGTGTTCTTTTGTTTGTCCTGATAGTATATAAATCTTATACTTGGGGTTCTTTTTGACGAGGTTCTTCCTTTATTTGCATATATATATATATATATATTTCTTTTCCTCTTGTCATATACTTTTATCAGTCTTTTTGTATGTCTGTTTTTGTTTGTATACTTCATCAATCTTACCTTGGGGCCCATTTGGGCTGAACATTCTATCTTCCCTTTTTTTCCTCTCTCTCTCTCTCTCTCTCTCTCTCTTTTCTTTTCTTTTTTCTCTCATTTGGGTGGGGAACCCTGATTGCTCTGAAGCGTTCCAGGGTGCACCTTGACTGCACCACGGTCGATACATCCAGCTACATCCATTCAGTCATCTCTCACCAAAATGACAAGGAGGAGGAATGCCCAACAGAAGAAAAATACAGAGCATGGGCCTTCTGCAACAGAGCTAACAGCTATCAACATAGACAATATGTCGGAAAGAGAATTCAGGCTAACAATTATCCAGGCAATAGCTAGGTGGAGAAAGCCATGGATGACCAAACGGAATTGATTAGGGACAAACTGAAAGCCACCAGGGATGATGTTCACAATGTTAGGGCAGAGCTGAAAGCCACCAGGGATGATGTTCACAATGCTCTCAATGAGTTCCAATCTAATCTAAATTCTCTCAAGGCTAGGGTAACTGAGACAGAAAATAGAATTAGTGATCTGGAGGACAAACAGAGAGAAAGGATCAGGAGGAAGCCTGGAACAAACAGCTTAGAAGCCATGAAAACAGAATCAGGGAAATAAATGATGCCATGAAACATTCCAACGTCAG
>NW_019154155.1:7158394-7244844 GCF_002288905.1 Enhydra lutris kenyoni | reverse complement strand
CTGAGACAGAAGATAGAAGTAGTGATCTGGAGGACAAACAGAGAGAAAGGATCAGGAGGAAGCCTGGAACAAACAGCTTAGAAGCCATGAAAACAGAATCAGGGAAATAAATGATGCCATGAAACATTCCAACGTCAGAATTATTGGAATCCCTGAAGGGGAGGAGAAAGAAAGAAGTCTAGAAGATACAGTGGAATAAGTCCTTCATGAAAATTTTCCCAATCTCATGAATGGAACCAGCGTTCATGTACTAGAGGCCGAACAATCTCCACCCAAGATTATAGATTCCAAAAAAACATCATGAGCCGAAGTCAGCTGCTTAACTGACTGAGCCACCCAGGCATCCTAATGAGTCTTTTTTCAATCTCTTCTGATACCCTATGTTTTTTGATTGGAACATTTAGTCTATTTACATTCAGAGTCAGTATTGATAGATATTAATTTAGTGCCATTTTATTACCTGTAAAGTCATTGCTTCTGTTCCTTTCTAGTCAATGTTTGCTTTGGTCTTTCTTTCCCCTCAAAGTGTTCCCTGTAATATTTCTTGCAGGGATGATTTAGTGGTCATTAATTCCTTCAGTTTTTCTTGTCTTGGAAACTCTTTATGTCTCCTTCTATTCTGAAAGACATCCTTGCTGGCTTCATTTTTTCCCATTTAGCATGTTGAATATATCTTGCCAACTTTCTTCTGGCCTGCCAAGTTTCTATGGACAGATCTGCTGCTTGTCTTGTCTACCCTCATAGGTTAAGGACCTTTGTCCCTAGCTGCTTTCAGAATTCTCTTTATCTTTGTATTTTGCAAGTTTTACTATGATATGCCTTGGTGTTGATCTGTTTTTGCTGATTTTGAGGGAAGTTCTCAGCTATAATTTATTCAAATAAATCCTCTGCTCCTTTTTCCTGCTTTCCTTCTGGGACAACTGTGATATGGATATTATTGCTCTTTGTGGAATTGCTGAGTTTCCTAAGGCTATATGTTCCTGATCTAATAGTTTTGTTTCCCTCTTCTTTTCAGTTTCATTATTTTCCATAATTTTATCTTCTCTATCACCTATTTGTTCCTCTGCTTCTTCCATTCTCATTGTGATTACATCTGGTCATTATATCTGACATTTTCCATGTCAGTTATACTATTTTTTTTATTTCATCCTGATTAGTTTTTAGGTCTTTCATCTCTGCAGCAAGGGTTTCTCTGGTGTCTTCTATGTTTCTTTCAAGCCCAAGACTGTTGTTCTAAATTCTTGTTCAGATATATTCCTTATACCTGTTTTGGGCAAATCCCTGGATGTGATTTCTTCTTGATATTTCTTTTGGGGAGAATTCCTCCATCTTGTCATTATGTCTAGATTGTTGTCTTTTGTATATTATGAAAGTTTGTTATATTTCCTGCTCCTGAGATTAATACTATTTTCTGAAGGGCGTCATACACTGTTCAGAGTCTGGTACTTCAGGAAGTATTTTTGGTGTGTGCTGTGTATTACTTGCTCTTGTGTTTTGGCTGCTCTTTCCCACAAGACAGACCTCTGCAGAGTTCCTCCTTGCTTGAGGTGGGGAGTGTTTAACTTTTAACTAGGTGTGGTTTGATTTGTTTGTTAAGATAAGCCTGATTAAAAATAATAATTTAAAAAAACCTGATCCAAGAAAAGAGAAACAGAAAAGGAAAAAAAAGCCAACAAACAGACAAACAAACAACTCTAAGCCTGATTCCAAAAACTAAGAAAGAAAGAAGGAAAAAAGAAAAGAAAAGAGAGAGAGAGAAAAAACCCTAATCCATAAAGCAATAAAAGGAAATAAACGAATTAATCAACAAATGAACAAAAAACTATAAGTGTTGTTGCAAAGAAAAAATTAATTTCAACTAATTTAATTTAAAAAGTAAAAAATAATAATAATAATTTTTTAAAAAAGGAAGCCTGGTCCTATTTCCACCAAAACTGAAGCTAACACTTTGGAGCACTCTGTGATCTATAGACTTGGTACATGCAAGGGGCTCGTGTTCATCTTCTAAGGAGAAGTCTGCTGCACTGGCTCACAGTCAAACTTGCCCTAGTAAAGAAGTCCCTGCCAGGTGCAGGGGTATCAGGTTTGCTGTAAGTGACTCCAGTCTCCACTGGAGGTGGAGTCTTCCTCTGAAGGCTGACCTTCATGGTGGATTGGAGAGGATGGTGGTGGATAATGGCCTTACCCCACCCTCTCATTCCCAGGGAAGGGAACTTGCAGCTGCCACTGTTCAGGGGGACCTCACAGGAGGTCCTGTGTCCCCTCCTGTGTCCCAGGCCCCCATCAGATCCCTGCCCTCAACCTGTCTGTGCCTGGGGACCATGGGCCAGCCCAGTGCCACAGTTCTCCTGTGTTTTATCTCTGGTCAGTGGCTGTGATTCAAAATTCCAAATATTAAAGGACCCAACAAAGCATGGACCTGCTCTCCAGCCCTGGAAGAGAGCCTTGCAACACTACACACAGCACTGTTCTGTCCCAGGAAAGCAGTCACATGGCCACAGAGATACTTGAAGTCTATGATGAAGCACAGCAAAAAGCTGTAGCCAAGTTATCTGCCCCTGCTGTTGAATGGTCACTCAGTGGTACCTGGCAGGTCCTTTCTCTTTGGAGAGGAAATACACCCTCTTCCAAGTATACTCCAGGAAGGGGAACATTTATCTTCTTCTAGTACAACCAAGGGATCTTCACACCACAGTGGCTTGCAAGAACCCTACATATTGCTCTCTCTCCTGCTTTCTCCCTGACTTCTCTTTGCAGAAAAGTCTCCCTCCCCTCTTTCACACCTGCCTTTTCTCTTCTCCATTTTATATTCCCAAATGTTACATCTGCCACATTCTCTCCCATCAATTGTGCAGATTATTTTCTTAATCATCAGATGGATTTCCTAGTTATTCAAAATGACTTGATATTTATCTAGCTGTGTTTGAGGCATGAGGCAAGCTCAGCACCCTCCTACTACTCCACCATCTTAACTCTTCCCTCTCCTAAGGTTGGACATCTTACCAGCCCAGTGGAATGAGGCTGAACCAAAAATTGGGGTGATTTAATGAAGTAGAATATGCCAAATTTTTGCTTACCTGAGTACATGGTTCATACCTGCTAACTTGTTTTGGTGGCAGCACCTTATATGTGCTGGCTCAGCACCACCCTTTTTTCATAGAACACCTTGAAATTATCTCAGCTGATCTGTCATTGATTGCAAAGATACAGGCCTTGCCTGAAGCTTATTTGAGGTTCATAGGGTAATGTGCTGGTAAAAAAAAAAAAAAATGCTCTCCAACACACACATGCACACACACACACACACACATATTCATTATAAAACTTTACTGCCACATAATTTACAAATAATAAGCTATACAGTACTAAATTCCATATAGCCAATTGATTTTCAAAGAAAGTTTTTGTTAGTTTTTGACCAACTCTTGTTTCTGTAGCCAAACTGTGGTTATAATTGATGAATGAATACAGTTCCTATATGAATGTTTGTTGATATTTTCTTTCACATTAAAGAGTAGACAAAAGAAAAACAATAAAAGACTGAGGCACCCCACATTTTGGTCTCTTAATAGAAGAATAATTTGGGGAAATAACTTAGTCTGTTACAACCTCAATCTCCTTATCTATTAAATGAAGTTATTAATAACAGATACTTCACAAATATTGATGGAGCAGATGAAATGGTGTTCATACAATGTCTGCAAAAATATCAAGTCCCCAAGAAATGGTTAGTAGCCACATCACCACCATCACCATCACTAGCATCATCATCGCCACCACCATCATCATCATCACCACCATCACCATCACCACATCACCATTACCCCCACATTGCCACCCTCATCACCATTACCACCACCACCACCATCATCATCACCATCACCACCATCATCAGCACCATCACCATAACCACCACACTGTCACCCTCATCACCATTCCCACCACCATGACCATCACCACCATCACCACCATCACCACCATCACCACCACCACCATTACCATCAGGTAATTATCACCGTCATCATCATGACACTGTGACCTGAAACAGTCAAGGTCCTTCTCTTATCTTCGCTGTCCCCCTCTGGCATCAGGGCCCACCCATCAGGAGCACAGAAAGAAGCTGGCCTGCTGCTTCCTAGGTCCACCAAGTTCAGAAGTTCTTGAGTCAATAAAGCAGTTACCATAACAAAAACTCATCCATCCTAGAAAATCTGCCAGAATTTCACTACTTTCCTCCCTATCTGTGGAGTGGGAGCCAGAAAGATTTCTTTAAATGAAGCCAGCAACTAAGAAAAATTAAAAGGGAATTTGAAGATGTAGTTATCTGGCTGCCCCAGCCCCAGCTACCCTTCTCTGGAATCTGAGAGAGGTTTGAGTGAAAGGCCAGGTCTGAGTTTCAGAAACAGGAGCCTGGAAAGCTCCCCAGATTGGAGGATTTGATGGGAAAGCTGATTGGGTTTTCTTGTTCTCTTGGAGCCTTGCTCTTTGGTGAGCTATCCCCGACCCCCACACACACAGACACACACACACACACAGACACACACACACACACAGACACACACACACACACACACACACGCCCCCCAGGTGTTCACACCTTGGCAGATGTGACTTGGTTTCCTTTTGCACTATGCTTTTAAGCAGCAATTCTTCTCTTTAATAAAAGAAGATTACACAAGCTCCCAGGAATTTTTCACGAAGTAGAAGAAAATGGATGCACTGAGGTTCCTCTGGGAAAAGTAAACTTGGCACAGTACAGCAGACAGGGCCACACTGATCACCTGGGCAGAGATTGGGCCTTCTGGGGGGCCCTGTAACCTTATTATTCACATAGGATGACTTTTAGAGAACATTCCTGAAGAAGACTGGGATTAGGGCTTCTACCTGAGAACTGGGGCAGGTATGGGTACAACATATCCAAAGGTAGCCCCAGACCAGATAGTTCATTTAAGATGAATGTGGGTTTCTGATTAAGGGCAATAGAAAGAACCTCAGGTCAAGATCAGGTCATCAGCTTTCTTCTATGCCTGCATCTCACTGAGTGAACTTGGGCCCATTTTCTCATTTCTCTGTGCCCTTGTCCTCCAGAAAATGAGGAAGTTGAACCAGATTAGTAGTTCTTAAACTGTGCTCTTTGTGCTCTTCAATTTGTACAGAGAGCCTCAGGGGCTGCCTGTGGGGCAAGCTGGAGATAAAAAGGCCCCAGGATCCCCATCACCACCACTTAGTCAACCAGAGCTGCTCCACTCTGATCCACTTTGTTTGCTGGGCATCTGTCTAAGATTGAAAAATAAACTTCTGTAGTTAACAGAGATGCTGAGTGGGGGCACCTCTCACTCCTTCACCCCTTCTCATGGACTTATAAAGTACCCACCACATGTCAGGGACTGTGCTGGGCACTGGGACCACAGAGGAGGAGACCAAACAAGTCCCTGCTCTTATAGCCTTAGAGTCCACTGAAGAGAGACCAACAATCTGTGAACAACAAACTAAGATAAATACCAATGGTACTAAGTGCAAGTCAGAGAATTAAAACAGGGCAGTATGAGGGGCTCTGGAGTGGCTCAGTTGTTAAGCATCCTACTCTTGATTTCAGTTCAGATCATGATCTCAGGGTCATGAGATTAAGCCCCACATCAGGCTCCATGCTGAGCATGAGATTATCTCTTGAGATTATCTCTCTCCCTCTTCCTCTGTCCCTCCCACTCATGCTCTAAATAAATAAATACATAAAATCTTAAAAAAAAAAAAAAAAAGGACAGGAGAGTGATCAGATAGACAGGGAGGAGGTAACATTTAGGCAGAAATCTGAAATGGTCCTTAAGTATGTGAGGAACAGAAAGATGGCCTTGTAACTGGGCACAGGGGTAGGGAGAGTCATACAACAGAGGTGGGAGAGGTGGGCATGTCTAAGATATGGAAGGCTCTGAGTCCCTCTAAAATCTGATGGTTTTTACAATTAGCAATTATAGTCAACCTCACACCTACCAACATCATTGACTTCCTAACACTTTAGACCTGAGAAGCATCCTCCAAGAGCAAAACCCCACCATCTAGCCACTGGTGTCCCAGCCCCTTGGAGGGACCAGTTCTGGGTAAATAAAGGGTCATTATCATCCATGTCCAGATGGTCCCCTGGGGACATGGGAACCACAAACTTAACCTGGGAAGAGGACTGAGTTGGCATGGGCTTTGACCCACACAGACCAGCTTCTGTCACCCAGTGGACCACCTCAAGCAAGTCACTGTTCCCACTGCACACATAAAGATTCCATCTCTCTCAGAGCTCCTGAGAAAAGTAAATGAAATCTGGCCCATGTTAGGGCCACAGAGCACTAACTGGTTTATGTTGATTGTGTTTAGAATTGCTACCTGTGGGCTAATCTCATAGCCTTTAAGCTAAGTCCTAAGGACATGAGCCAGGATTTTCCCTCCTCTGCCCTTTGTATGCTACCAGAAAAACTGTGAGTGCTCAATAAATGATCAGCAAATTAAAACATGAATTAAGAATAATGCTGAGCATGTGTGTGCAGGCATTGCTCTGAGGATGCCTGAAACTCCTTTAGCTTTCCTACAATCCCAGGTGGTATGTACTCCTGCTACCTCAGTTTTAAAGATGAGGAAATAGACAGAAAAAGACTAAGTTATTTGTAGGTTCCCACAGCTGCTAAGGGCACCAGAGCCTGACAGTCTGGCTCTTCTCAGCTGTCATCTGGAAGGACAGGAGAGCTGAACAAAGAACACATCCTGTCTGTCTTCCTCTGATGCTCTCAGAGAGGCCACATTTCCCAGGGGACTGTGGTGGGGGATGTATTGGGTCTGGTCCAAGGCAGCTGCAGAGGGCCAGGTTACAGCAATGTAGGTCACATGCTCCAGCCTGGACAGGCCAAGGATCCAGCACATTCTCTGGCCCCAGGTTTTCCCTGTCACTGCTCCAGCATGCTGCAGCCTGGGCTCTGGATGGCCCTGGCCCCTCTGCTAGGCAACCTCAGCGCAGGTGAGTCAATAGCAAGATCGGTGAAATAATGCCCATGACATCTGGACTTATGCTATGTGTTGGGACCTGGGCTTCTACCTATATTCTCTGTTAGACCTCTTGTCAACTCTGTATATATATGACTAACACTAACTTTTCAGATGAGTTTCTGGGGTTCAGAGAGAGTAAACCACTTGGCCAAGGGCACACTGTAGGTAAGTGTCAGGCCCAGGTATGAACCCAGCCCACGGCCTTCATCATTGCTGGGTCAGTGCCTTAAAGGAAGGGTGGAAGGCATACACCACTGGCCTTCCTCCTCTGGGTTTCACTCGTGTGTGTGTGTGTGTGTGTGTGTGTGTGTGCGCATGTGTGTGTGTATCCCCTCCCTCCATCTCCATGCTTTCGCTCTCTCCCTTACCCGAGTAAGTTTGCCTTCTACACACAGCCTTTTCCTCCCTAGGTTCTCAGGGATCACCCCTCTCTGGTCCCCTCATCCGACTCTGTCCCTTCTCTTGAACCCTGGAATTACATGCAGCCTGAGTAGTTTTGTATACTTAGTGGGTATTAATTTTTCCTTGTGAGATGTCTGCCTCTCTGGCCTCATGTGAAACAAGTACTTGTAGTTGGCTTTATCAAGTGCAATATATATACATATTATATAATCATAGCATATACAATATATATATAGATATTTAATATATAAATCATATATCAAATATATATGTCATATATATTAAATGTATACATAATCTTTTCATTTATTGTTCACAATTCTTTGAGGTAGGTTTCATGTCTCAGTATAACATGATAAAATCGAGGTGGACAGAAGTTGCTAACAGGTAGTGGGTGGAAGAGCTGGGGTCAGAGCCAGGTCTGTCTGTCCCCAAAGCCTGTGGCTTTCCTTCAAGAACCTGGAGCTTCCTAAGGTTTCCCACAAGAATTTGCTGAACAATCCTGAGGCAAAGCTCAGGCAGCTCTTCCTTGCTCTTCAGGGCAGCAGTTTTCAGGTGTGTGGCCATAAGAGCACAAAGAAGGGCCACACATCAGGGCTCATGAACTGCAAGGGAGGTCCAGACAGAAGCCTTGCCATATCATACCCCGACTCATGCCACTCGTTCCACCAAGACCTCAGGGTGGCTCTGGCCAGTCATGTGATCTGAGTCCCCATCTTTCCACATGTAAAATGAGAGGGTTGACCAGATGAAATGTCAGCTCTATTATTCTATGATGCTGGTTGCAGGGCACACAAGCACCTGGAATTCTAGAAGGTGAGGGTAACAACAAAGCCATGAGTCTTCCTCACAGTGTCAGGTTTCTGGGGCCTTAGTTGGGAGGCTCTACGCCAATCTGTGGTCCAGTTACATCTGTGCTTTCCTCTTCCCATGTCTTAGGCTGGCCATATCTAAAAGAATGATCATCCTCAGCACCAGTCATTGTGCCCCATGTCCTCAGTGAAGACCCATTTTTTATGACAGTTTATCAATTATTGCAGGCTTTTGCTGAAGTAACATCATCACAGCAGAAGGTCCAGAGCAGAGGGGCTCTCTAGAGACAAAAAGGGAGCAGTGTCCTCACACCAAGCCTACTGCTCCTCTCCTTCGCTCTTCACAGGGGCAGCTGCCCTCTGCCTCCATGGTGGGGTCCAGGGCCACCTCTTGTGCCTCATCGCCTGCCTGCCAGGCCAGCACTCCATGGCTGGGAGCTGCCTGCAGTGCCCCAAGGGCTTTCAGTAAGGAGTAGACACCTTTGTGCCCTAAGAAAAGATGAGGGAAAGGGCAGGAAGGGCAATGCAACAGGGCAAAGGGTTCGGGGAGGTGGGGGCTGCCTGCTCTCTGGAAGAAAGGTGTCTTGTACAGGTCTTTTCCATGGTGGCCCTGGGTGTGATGAGCTCCCAGGGGCATTAGCCCAGGAGCCTGGGGTGGTTGACCCCCCCAGAGCATGCCCAGGACACTGTCCCTGGACTTTTGACCTCAATCTCAGCCCAACTGAAGTGTGGATGCCAGATCTGGGCTCTAGATAGTCAATGCTTCTCACCTGTCTTGTTACTTGGCAAGTCCTCACCTCGGAATTAGAGCTGGCCATCACATGATATGCTCTTCCCACTCAGCTCCTCCTTAACTCAGATGGTAACATAACCTGAATGGATCTGGATCCCAGGCCTTCAGGGCCTCTCCTCAGTTACTCAGTTTCCTTTGACTTTTGCAGCTGCCTCAGTGGCATGACATCTCAGTAGCCATGTCCCACTGGAATCTGGGTTGCACCCCCAGGAGTCACAGAAAGCAAGGGCTGCCAGGTGATCCTGGGGAAGAGCATCCCCTTTTCAACTGTTTCTGTGGGAGGGGCCATGGCAGTTATCAAGAAGTCCCCAGAAGAAGTTAAATTTCTCAGGGTCTGGAGCAAGTATGCAAAAAGTAAAGTGGTGATGCTCCCCTTGGGGAAGCAACCAACACTCCCTGCTGACTTCTTTTTTTTTTATTATTAAAGATTTTTATTTATTTATTTGACAGACAGAGATCACAAGTAGGCAGAGAGGCAGAGAGAGAGAGGGGGAAGCAGGCTCCCTGCTGAGCAGAGAGCCCAAAGTGGGGCTCAATCCCAGGACCCTGGGATCATGACCTGAGCCAAGGGCAGAGGCTTTAACGCACTGAGCCACCCAGGCACCCCTCCCTGCTGACTTCTGACCCAGTGCCCGGGAACTTGCCCAACCAGTTCAATGCAGAAACAAGGAGAATCTACCCTTCCTGTGGGGATCAAATGAGGTGATATCTGTGAAGTGCGGGGAGGTTCAGAGTTACTATTCCCATGTGATATGCAGTTAAGATAGAAACTATGGTGCTGTGGTGCAAATGCACACAGCCCCCACCTCATGACCCAGTCATTCACTTAGTAGGTGTCACCAGGCACCTACTGTGTGCAACACTGGGTAGAGGATAAGGATCAGGCAGACCTCTGTCCCCTCAGAGCTTGCCATCCTTCAGAGCTGTGCCCCCAGCAACAACTACAGCTCAGTGTTAGTGCTGGAGCTACATCCACCAAGATTCAGACAAGAAGTGGGTGAGAATCTCCCCCTTAACCATGAAGCTCTATGGATCACAAGAATTAATTCCACCTCACCATGACAAATGGAGGCAGTGTTTGTGGTGATTTTCCTTACAGAGGAATTTGGAAGGGAAGAAAGGTAAGGAGATCTGCAAAGACACTTGGCAAAGTAAGCACCTGAGCCAAGATTCCCAATTCTCAGCAGCCTCCAGGTAGAAATGTTAGGAAGGACCTATCTGCCCTCTCACCTTGTGTTTCCCTGTTGTCTCTCAGTGTTACCTGTTCAGGAAGGAGCCAAGTATGAAGCATGCTGCTTGTGTCTTCTGCCCTATGGGCTACTTCTTCATAGACAGAGTCCTCAGCTGCCAGGCCTGCCCCACAGGTAGGTGAAAATAGACTATGACCTGATGACATTGAGGAAGGACCAACACAGGGTAGGCTAGGAGAGTCCTCTGATTGGCCTGAACCCTCTGGAAATCCAAAGGTCTCTGAGAGGACACCTACCCCTGGGCCCCAGACACACCCACATGGCTTGTGGAGAGTGAAATGGAGGTAACACAGAAGGAAAGAAGTATTGCATACTTCTATGTGGTAAGGCACATAAGCATCAGAAGATGGTTCAAGTACCAGCTCTCTTCCTTGTATGTCTTCCCTATATGATCTCTTCCTTCCTTATCTTGGCAAAGTTTTATAGTTCTTAGTGTACAGGAGCTGCACATTTGTTAAACTTACCCCAAGTAATTCATGTTTTTGGATGCTATTATAAATGAAACTGTATTCTTTATTTCTATTTCCAAGTGTTGGTAGCTAGTTGTTTTTTTTTTTTACTTTGCTTTTTATCATTTTTTTAAATTAATTTTTCTTTTTTAATTTAAATTTTACTTTGTTTTAACATACAGTACATTATTGGTTTCTGGAGTCAAATTGAGTGATTCATCACTTACATACAACACCCAGTGTTCATCACAAGCACCCTCTTTAATACCCATCGCCCATCTAGCCCATCCACCACCCCCCTCTTTCCATCAACTTTCAGTTTGTTCTCTATTATTAAGAGTCACTTATGGCTTGTTTCCCTCTTTCCCTCCCCCGCCATTTCTCACATATGAATGAGATATGGTATTTGTCCTTCTCTGACTGACTCATTTCACTTAGCTACAACCATGTCATTGTAAATGGCAAGATTTCAAGTAATATTCCTCTGTGTGTGTGTGTGTGTGTGTGTGTGTGTGTGTGTGTGTACATATATATACATACCACATCTTCTTTATCCATTCATCAGTCAATGGCTATCTGGGCTCTCTCCATAGTTTGGCTATTGTTGATAATGCTGCTATAAACATCGGGGTTCATGGACCCATTGAATCTGCATTTTTGTATCCTTTGGCTAAATACATAGTACTATAATTGCTGCGTCGTAAGGTAGTTCCATTTTTAACTTTTTGAGGAAACTCCATACTGTTTTCCAGAGTGGCTGCACCAGTTTGCATTCCCATCAACAGTGCAAGAGGGTTCCACTTTCTCCATATCCTCACCAACACCTGTTGTTTCCAGAGTTTAATTTTAGCTACTCTGACCGGTGTGAGGAGGTATCTCATCATAGTGAAATACACATAACAAAACTTAACATCTTAACCATTTTAAGTATACAACTTAGTGGTATTAAATACATTCATAATGTTGTCCAACTATCACCATCATGCATCTGCACAGCTCTTTTCATTTTGTAAAACTGAAGCTCTATACTCATGAAACAATAATCTCTATATTCTCCTGTACCCCTAGCCCTTGGCAACCACCATTCTACTTTCTGTCTCTATGATTTTAACTACTCTAAGTATCAGGTAAGTAGAATCATACAGTATTTGGGTATTTTTGTGACTGGTTTATTTCACTTAACATAATATTCTCAAAGTTCATCCATGGTACACCATATGTCACAATATCCTTCTTTTTAAAGGCTGTGTAATATTCCATTGTGCATATAAACCACATTTTGACTTTTCATTCATCTGTTGATGAACATTTGAGTTGCTTCCACATTTTATCTACTGTGAATAATGCTATGAACATGAGTATACCAATACATCTTTGACCCTGACTTTTTTATATTGACTTTGCAACCCTCAATATTACCTGTTTCATTTATTTGTTATAGTAACTTTTGTGTGTAGATTTCATAGTATTTTCTTTTTGTGCAATATGTTATCTGTGAATAAAGACTTTTTAACTTCTATTTTTTCAGTCCATGTGCCTTTTTATTACTTTTTCTTGCCTTGTTAGGCTGTCTATGGATTCTAGTATTACTTTTCAATAGAATTGGACATCCTTGCTTTATTTTAGATCTTAAGGGAAAGTTTTCAGACTTTTACCGTTACATATGATATTAGTTCTAATTTTTTTCTCTAATTTTTTTATAAATGCTTTTATTTGGGTTGAGGAAATTCTCTTCTATTTCTAGCTTGCTGAGAGTTGTTATCATAGATGGGCATATAATTTTCTCCTTTTTCTGCATTGATTGAGATGAGCATATTGTTTTCTTCTTTGTTCTAATAAAATGATAAGTATCATTGTTTTTTGGATGTTAAACCAATCTTGCATTCCTGTGATAAACTCCACATGGTTGTGATATTTTATTCTTTCTACATATCATTGAATTTGATTTGCTAGTATTTTTGTAACAATTTTTACATCTATGTTCATGAAAGATATTAGTCTATAGTTTTCTGATTTTTTATCATTTTTTAAAATTAATTAATTAATTTATTTATTTTTAATAAACATGATGTATTTTTATCCCCAGGCATACAGGTCTGTGAATCGCCAGGTTTACACATTTCACAGCGCTCATCATAGCACATACCCTCCCCAGTGTCCATATCCCACCACCCTCTCCCGTCCCCCCTCCCCCCAGCAGCCCTCAGTTTGTTTTTTGAGATTGAGTCTTTTATGGTTTGTCTCCCTCCCGATCCCATCTTCTTTCATTTTTTTCTTTTCCTACTCCCCAACCCCCCCACATTGCATCTCCACCTCCTCATATCAGGGAGATCATATGATAGTTGTCTTTCTCCGACTGACTTATTTCGCTAAGCATAATACCCTCTAGTTCTATCCACATCATCGCGAATGGCAAGATTTCATTTCTTTTGATGGCTGCATAGTATTCCATTGTGTATATATACCACCTCTTCTTTATCCATTCATCTGTTGATGGATATCTAGGTTCTTTCCATAGTCTGGCTATTGTGGACACTGCTGCTATAAACATTCAGGTGCACATGCCCCTTCGGAGTACCATGTTTGTATCTTTAGGATATATACCCAGTAGTGCAATCACTGGGTCATAGGGTAGCTCTATTTTCAGTTTTTTGAGGAACCTCCACACTGTTTTCCAGAATGGTTGCACCAGCTTGCATTCCCACCAACAGTGTAGGAGGGTTCCCCTCTCTCCGCATCCTCGCCAGCATCTGTCATTTCCTGACTTGTTAATTTTAGCCACTCTGACTGGTGTGAGGTGGTATCTCATTGTGGTTTTGATTTGTATTTCCCTGATGCTGAGTGATGTGGAGCATTTTTTCATGTGTCTGTTGGCCATCTGGATGTCTTCTTTGCAGAAATGTCTGTTCATGTCTTCTGCCCATTTCTTGATTGGATTATTTGTTCTTTGGGTGTTGAGTTTGCTAAGCTCTTTATAGATTTTGGATACTAGCCCTTTATCTGATATGTCATTTGCAAATATCTTCTCCCATTCTGTCAGTTGTCTTTTGGTTTTGTTAACTGTTCCTTTGCTGTGCAAAAGCTTTTGATCTTGATGAAATCCCAATAGTTCATTTTTGCCCTTGCTTCTGTTGCCTTTGGCGATGTTCCTAGGAAGAAGTTGCTGCAGTTGAGGTCAAAGAGGTTGCTGCCTGTGTTCTCCTCAAGGATTTTGATGGATTCCTTTCTCACATTGAGGTCCTTCATCCATTTGGAGTCTATTTTCATGTGTGGTGTAAGGAAATAGTCCAATTTCATTTTTCTGCATGTGGCTGTCCAATTTTCCCAGCACCATTTGTTGAAGAGACTGTTTTTTTTCCATTGGACATTCCTTCCTGCTTTGTCAAAGATTAGTTGACCATAGAGTTGAGGGTCTATTTCTGGGCTCTCTATTCTTTTCCATTGATCTATGTGTCTGTTTTGTACCATACTGTCTTGATGATGACAGCTTTGTAATAGAGCTTGAAGTCCGGAATTGTTATGCCACCAACTTTGGCTTTCTTTTTCAATATTCCTTTGGCTATTCGAGGTCTTTTCTGGTTCCATATAAATTTTAGGATTGTTTGTTCTATTTCTTTGAAAAAAATGGATGGGATTTTGGTAGGGGTTGCATTAAATGTGTAGATTGTTTTAGGTAGAATAGACATTTTCACAATATTTGTTCTTCCAATCCATGAGCATGGAACATTTTTCCATTTCTTTGTGTCTTCCTCAGTTTCTTTCATGAGTACTTTATAGTTTTCTGAGTATAGATTCTTTGCCTCTTTGGTTACATTTATTCCTAGGTATCTTATGGTTTTGGATGCAGTTGTAAATGGGATTGACTCCTTAATTTCTCTTTCTTCTGTCTTGTTGTTAGTGTAAAGAAATGCAACTGATTTCTGTGCATTGACTTTATATCCTGACACTTTACTGAATTCCTGTACAAATTCTAGCAGTTTTGGAGTGGAGTCTTTTGGGTTTTCCATATATAGTATCATATCATCTACAAAGAGTGATAGTTTGACTACTTCTTTGCCAATTTGGATGTCTTTAATTGCTTTTTGTTGTCTGATTGCTGAGGCTAGGACTTCTAGTACTATGCTGAACAGCAGTGGTGATAATGGACATCCATGCCGTATTCCTGACCTTAGCGGAAAAGCTTTCAGTTTTTCTCCATTGAGAATGATATTTGCGGTGGGTTTTTCATAGATGGCTTTGATAATATTGAGGTATGTGCCCTCTATCCCTACATTTTGAAGAGTTTTGATCAGGAAGGGATGCTGTACTTTGTCAAATGCTTTTTCAGCATCTATGGAGAGTATCATATGGTTCTTGTTCTTTCTTTTATTAATGTATTGTATCACATTGATTGATTTGCAGATGTTGAACCAACCTTGAAGCCCTGGAATAAATCCCACTTGGTCGTGGTGAATAATCCTTTTAATGTACTGTTGGATCCTATTGGCTAGTATTTTGGTGAGAATTTTCGCATCTGTGTTCATCAAGGATATTGGTCTATAATTCTTTTTTGGTGGGATCCTTGTCTGGTTTTGGGATCAAGGTGATGCTGGCCTCATAAAATGAGTTTGGAAGTTTTCCTTCCATTTCTATTTTTTGGAACAGTTTCAGGAGAATAGGGATTAATTCTTCTTTAACTGTTTGGTAGAATTCCCCTGGGAAGCCATCTGGCCCTGGACTGTTGTTTGTTTGGAGATTTTTGATGACTGTTTCAATCTCCTTACTGGTTATGGGTCTGTTCAGGTTTTCTATTTCTTCCTGGTTAAGTTGTGGTAGTTTATATGTCTCTAGAAATGTATCCATTTCTTCCAGATTGTCAAATTTGTTGGTGTAGAGTTGCTCATAGTATGTTCTTATAATTGTTTGTATTTCTTTGGTTGGTTGTGATCTCTCCTCTTTCGTTCATGATTTTATTTATTTGGGTCCTTTCTCTTTTCTTTTTGAGAAGTCTGGCCAGGGGTTTATCGATCTTATTAATTCTTTCAAAGAACCAGCTCCTAGTTTCGTTGATTTGTTCTATTGTTTAGTTTTTATTTCATAGATTTCTGCTCTGATCTTTATAATTTCTCTTCTCCTGCTGGGTTTAGGCTTTCTTTGTTGTTCTTTCTCCAGATCCTTTAGGTGTAGAGTTAGGTTGTGTATTTGAGACCTTTCTTGTTTCTTGAGAAAGGCTTGTATCACTATATATTTTCCCCTTAGGACTGCCTTTGTTGTGTCCCACAGATTTTGAACTGTTGTGTTTTCATTATCATTTGTTTCCATGAATTTTTTCAATTCTTCTTTAATTTCCTGGTTGACCCATTCATTTTTTAGAAGGATGCTGTTTAGTCTCCATGTATTTGGGTTCTTTCCAAATTTCCTCTTGTGATTGAGTTCTAGCTTCAGAGCATTGTGGTCTGAAAATATGCAGGGAATGATCCCAATCTTTTGATACCAGTTGAGACCTGATTTATAACCCAGGATGTAGTCTATTCTGGAGAATGTTCCATGTGCACTAGAGAAGAATGTATATTCTGTTGCTTTGGGATGGAATGTTCTGAATATATCTGTGATGTCCATCTGGTCCAGTGTGTCATTTAAGGCCTTTATTTCCTTGTTGATCTTTTGCTTGGATGATCTGTGAGGGGAGTGTTAAAGTCCCCTACTATTATTGTATTATTGTATGTATTATTGTATTATTGTCAATGTATTTCTTTGATTTTGTTATTAATTGTTTATATAGTTGGCTGCTCCCATGTTAGGGGCATAGATATTTAAAATTGTTAGGTCTTCTTGTTGGACAGACCCTTTGAGTATGATATAGTGTCCTTCCTCATCTCTTATTATAGTCTTTGGCTTAAAATCTAATTGACCTGATATAAGGACTGCCACCCCAGCTTTCTTCTGATGTCCATTATCATGGTACATTGTTTTCCACCCTGTCACTTTAAATCTGGAGGTGTCTTCGGGTCTAAAATGAGTTTCTTGTAGGCAGCATATGGATGGGTTTTGGTTTTTTATCCATTCTGATACCCTGTGTCTTTTGATTGGGGCATTTAACCCATTAACATTCAGGGTAACTATTGAGAGATATGGATTTAGTGCTATTGTATTGCCTGTAAGGTGACTGTTACTGTATATTGTCTCGGTTTCTTTCTGATCTACTACTTTTAGGGTCTCTCTTTGCTTAGAGGACCCTTTCAATATTTCCTGTAGAGTTGGTTTGGTGTTTGCAAATTCTTTCTGTTTTTGTTTGTCCTGGAAGCTTTTTATCTCTCCTTCTATTTTGAATGATAGCCTAGCTGGATATAGTATTCTTGGCATGTTTTTCTCGTTTAGTGCTCTGAATATATCATGCCAGTTGTTTCTGGCCTGCCAGTTCTCTGTGGATAGGTCCACTGCCAATCTAATGTTTTTACCCTTGTATGTTACAGACTTCTTTTCCCGGGCTGCTTTCAGGATTTTCTCTTTGTCGCTAAGACTTGTAAATTTTACTATCAGGTGATGGGGTGTGGACCTATTTTTATTGATTTTGAGGGGCATTCTTACCATCTCCTGGATTTTGATGTTTGTTCCCTTTGCCATATTAGGGAAATTCTCTCCAATAATTCTCTCCAATATACCTTCGGCTCCCCTCTCTTTCTTCTTCTTCTGGAATCCCAATTATTCTAATGTTGTGTCATCTAATGGTGTCACTTATCTCTCGAATTCTCTCCTCGTGGTCCAGTATTTGTTTGTCTCTCTTTTGCTCAGCTTCTTTATTCTCTGTCATTTGGTCTTCTATGTCACTAATTCTTTCTTCTGCCTCATTTATCCTAACAGTAAGAGCTTCCATTTTTGATTGCACCTCATTAATAGCTTTTTTTATTTCAACTTGGTTAGATTTTAGTTCTTTTATTTCTCCAGAAAGGGCTTTTATCTCTCCAGAGAGGTTTTCTCTAATATCTTCTATGCCTTTTTCGAGCCTGGCTAGAACCTTGAGAATCGTCATTCTGAACTCTAGATCTGTCATATTACCAACGTCTGTATTGATTAGGTCCCCAGCCTTCAGTACTGCCTCTTATTCTTTTTTTTGTGGTGAGTTTTTCTGCCTTGTCATTTTGTCCAGATAAGATTTGCTTTCTCCTCCTCTGGAATGCGCTGTTCTCCTTGGTGAGTGAAGTTGGTCTTGGCTGGGTTTCTTGTTTATCTTCTGGGGGAGGGGCCTGTTGTAGTGATTCTCAAGGGTCTTTGCCCCAGGCAGAATTGCACCACCCTTATGGGGGGCCGGGCTGAATGATCCGCTCGGGTTTGCTTTCAGGAGCTTTTGTTCCCTGAGCGCTTTCTGTAGAGTTCTGGAGGACGGGAATGAAGATGGCAGCTTCCAAATCTCCGGCCCAGAGGAGCCGAGAGCTCGGAGTCCCACTCCTCAGTGCGCCCTCACAGAAAAGCGCCCAACCGTCCCCGTCTCCCTGGCCTCTGGTCGCGCTTGGAGGAAAGCGCTCAATTGCTCGCACTTGGAGAAAAGCACCCAATCGCTTCCATCTCTGTGGCCTCCGGCCGCGCTCCGAGCTCACCCAGCCTGCGACCGGTTCAAGGTAACCCCAAGCTGAGAGCTCACTCCTTGTCTTTGTCGCTGTAGCTGGCTTCCCCACTCTAATACCTGTGAGCTCTGCGACACTCAGACACGCCCGGTCCTTCTGTGACTCCACGGGACCTGGGGTTACGCTGACCCCGCGTGGGCTTTTCCCTGGTTTAGCCTCTGGAGCGATGTCCCTCCATGGAGCAGACTTTTAAAAGTCCTGATTTTGTGCTCCGTTGCTCCGCCGCTTGCTGGTAGCCAGCCCCTTCCCCCCCGCCCCCCGTGGTCTATCTTCCCATCACTTTGGATTCACTTCTCTGCAGGTGATCGATTTTCTGTTTCTAGAATTGTTGTTCTTCTTCTCTTCAATTTCCTGTTGGGTTTGTAGGTGTTCACAATGGTTAGATAAACTATCTAGCTGATTTCCTGCTACCTGATGTTGTCTCAGCTTGCTACTTCTCCGCCATCTTGACTCCTCCCCTTTTATCTGGTTTTGATATAAAAGTAATACTGGTCCCACAAAATTAATTAGAAAGTAGTCCCATGCCTCAATTTTATGAAAGATTTTATGTAGATTTGGTATGAGTTATTTTATAAGAGTTATACAGAAGCCAGTAAAGCCACAGGCCTAGAGTTTTCTTGGTGGGAAGGTCTTTAATTACAAATTCAAAAATTTAATAAATTTAAGGCTATTCAGAATTTTTGTTTCTTCTTGTGACGATTTGGTAATTTAAGTCTTCCAAGGAATTTATCTGTTTAAGTTGTAAAACTTATTGTCATAGAGTTGCTCTTACTATCCTTTTGGCATATCATCTGTGGTGATTCTGTTTCATTCCTGATATTGGTACTTTGTATTCTTTCTTTTTTTCTGGATTGGTCTAGTTAGAGCTTTATCAATTTTATTTACCTTTCCAAATAACTAGCTTTTGTTTTTATTGATTTTCTTTAT
Source organism: Enhydra lutris kenyoni (assembly GCF_002288905.1). Classification (NCBI taxonomy): domain Eukaryota; kingdom Metazoa; phylum Chordata; class Mammalia; order Carnivora; family Mustelidae; genus Enhydra; species Enhydra lutris. The sequence continues at coordinate 7,225,584 of NW_019154155.1, read as the reverse complement.
TTTTCTATTTCACTGATTACTGCTATTATCATATCCTTCCTTTTACTTGCTTCCTAAGATGAAAACAGGTCATTGATTTTACACCTTTCTTGTTTTCTAATATAAGCATTTAGTATATAGGCATTTAAAGCTAAAAATCTAAATCTATGCATTGCTTTAGTTATAGCTCACAAATTTTATGATGTGGGGTTTTTATTACCATTAAAGTTAAAAAGTTTTCTAATTCCCTTCTGATATTTTTTGAATAGTGGATTATTTAGAAGTGTGCTGTTTAATTTCCAAATATTTGGGGCTTTTCAGATGTCTTACTGATTTCTATTTTAACTCCATTGTGGTCAGAAAATATGTTTTCTAATATTTCCACCTTTTGAAAGCTATTGGGACTTTTTATAGTCATTTGTGTGACTCTGGACATTTATTTAAATTTTCCTTAAACCTCTCTTTCCTGATTTCTAAAATGGAGTTGATAATAATTATGACTAAATATACCTACTAAGTAAAGTCATATGTAAAAAGTTCAAATGGTACCTGCTATAGTCAGAACCAAGTTGTTCCTCACATGAATGCTGGGAACTCTGTGACTAAAAGAGTGGATAACAGGCCATTAGGTGCCTCATCTCAGAGACAAGAGCTCTCTCAGTATGCTCTGCTGCTCATTGGTAAGGAACCTTCTCTGGCTGGGCACATGCACATGCAGTCCCCTGTTCTTCCTTCTTCCCCAGCTTCTGAGTGTTCCATAAGCCCCATTACTGCCCACATTCTTAGAAGTCAGAGCAGGAAAGACAGAGAGAAACAGGCTGGGAAGGGGCCTGGGTAGAGCCATACTTTATTCCAGAACACATAAATGTCAGGTGGAAAGAGATAGAGAGGTCCTCTTGCCCAACTACCCACCCTCCCCACTGCTATGAGTCTGCAATCCTTCCATCTTATGTCCACAAAGACTCTCAGGTTTGAAGTAAGTACTCTCTCAAGAGAGGATGCTCAGGGAATCCTATCCCACTCAGGTGTGCACAGATGATGCCATCACTGTGCAAGGATGGTTTGAAGTGACAGAGAACATGAGAGATACAGGGGCCCTGAAGAAAAGAAGGTAATGTGAAATAAGGGAAATCAGAGAATGCCAAGGTCCTAACAACCAGGCCTCCTCATGGTGGGGTCGCCAGAACAGAGAAAACCAGGAGTTGACTCCAAGGTGCCCTCTACTCCCATAAGCAGCATGCACAAGACCACAAGACATGTGGGGTTCTGAGGACCAGAAAAGGAGCATCTCAAAGCATCATCATTTTTACATTTTTGTTAACTTTAAGACTATGTAAAAAAATGTTTTTTTCAGTAGTAAAGAGTTCCTTCCTTAATTTTGTTTGAGTGGAAAATGAAGTGTGTCCGCATTGCCAGGATACTGGCCAAAGGGCAACAGTGGAAGAGGAATGGAGGGAGAGCCCCCACACCAGAAGGCAGTGGGGAAGCAGAGCTGATACTATGGTTGATGACATCTGCATGAGCAGGAGTGGCTTCTTGTCTCCATCCCTTCTCTTCTTCAAGGATATTGTCCCCACCTCAAAGTCACCCATCCTCTCCCATCCATGATATTTGATTTATATTGTGGGACAGGATCAGAGCTGTGGGGAAGCCCACAGTATGCACAGGAGACTTAGGCAACAGAGCTCCTCCCAGGGAGCAGAGATGGCTTTGCCCTTTGCCTTAATCTCCTCTGAGCAGCTCTGAGCTGACCCAAGTGGCTTGGGTCACATGGTGTGAAGTCACAGTGCAAACTCACATTTGTCTCATTACTCTGTACCACCCCAAAATGCCCTGAAGTCCACATGGATCCATGTTAGACAGATTTTGAGCAGTGAAACACCCTGGGGAAGTACTTGGCAGGACCAGAGGCAGTCAAGGACCTTGGTGAAGTGTCTGACTGCCTTGGAAGGGGACCAAAGGTTGCACTGCAGTGACAAGAACGGGGTGACAGTGGGAAGAGGAGCAAGGCCAACATGGAGGTCCCACCAGCCCTCTACACAACCATGTTCTGCCTCACACACTCTTCTTAAGCACCTACACATGCCGGCCACTGGCCAGTGCCCAGGCCTCTGGAGCTCACTGTTAGGAGAGAGACAGACACAGGAACCCTCTAAACTGTAATGTGGAGAGTACTGAATCAAAGTCAGGACAGGGCTGTTGAAGCTCAGAGAGAAGCACAACTGGCAGTCTGCTTGGCAATGGGTCCGGGAGCCTTCTTGGAGGAGTAGACATAGGGGTCAGGCCCAGAAGGAGAAGAGGTTCAATCAGTCAGTTAAGGAGGGCAGGGAGAAACCTTTAAGCAGAGGAAGCAGCTTTTTAGAAAAGCGGAGAGCAGAGAGTTTGCTGATCTGATCTTCTCCCTGGCAGTGATGCTACACCAGGGCTCTGGGCTGCAGCACCCCCCAGAGGCCTGCCCTCTCTCAGCTTGCTCTACCGCTGAGGCTTCCCCTTACAGGCCACATCTGCCAAGATGGTGCTGTAGCCATTCCATGCCCAGCTGGGAGCTTCAAACGCAAGAAGGAGACATCCCACCTCAACACCAGCTTCTGCTCAGAAGGTCAGTTCTGAATTCTGTCTGCTACTTGCTCAAGGGAAGAGTGATTTGCTGACTTTGCTAATTAGGTGCTCATCCAAAGGCTAAAAGACACTGACTTCATGATGCAGATTACTGCTAGTAGCATGTCCAGGCCCTGATGGGGTGAACATCAGGAAAGCCACACTCAGAGGCCCCATTAGGCCCCCAGGTTTGGGTGTCTGTGTTTAGCTGGGAGAATCAGGACCTGTGCAGGAAGTTCAAAGGCAGCCCACATTGTTCAACATAAAGTGTAAAGGACCTGTGGCTCATAATCCCCTCTGAGCTTCAGAGATCAACTAAGTGGCTTGGGTCACACAGTGTGAAGTCCCAAACTCACATTCGTCTCATTACTCTGTACCACCCCAAAATGCCCTGAAGTCCACATGGATGGATGTTGTACAAGTTTTAGAAGCAAGAGAAAGAAAAAAAAAAGAAGAAGCAAGAGAAAGAAACACTAGGGAAAAACTCCTCACAGCCTCTATTTTGCCCAGTTCTGAGGCTGTTAACTAAAGACAGGACTGAGTCCTTGGTAAACGGTTCGAGGAAATAAATTTCTGTGACTGAGCGTCTCAGCTACTTTTCTGTGATGCTCTTTTTTTTTTTTTTTAATTTCTTTTCAGCGTAACAGTATTCATTGTTTTTTTGTACCACACCCAGTGCTCCATGCAATACGTGCCCTCCTTAATATCCACCCCCTGGCCCCCCCCCCCCCCCCCCCCCCCCCCCCGCCCCTTCAAAACCCTCAGGCTGTTTTTCAAAGTCCATAGTCTTTCATGGTTCACGTGATGTTCTGAAGCTACCAACTCCCTGGGCCATTCCTCAAAGCCATACAGAAAGCACGTTCCCCACTCAGTGTCGATGCTCCCTCTGCAGGCCAGGCCAAGGCCAGCACCCATTGGAGGCCAGCCTCTGGAGGACAGGGCCAAGCTGGGCACTCAGGGGAGACAGCTGGGTAGGAAGGACCTATTTCCTCCACAAGTCCCAGGAGATGGAGAGCAAGGCGCAAAAGTGTCAGCCGCACCACCCATGGTCAGACACTAACTCCCCTACCAGGAGCCTAAGTTCCTACTGGAGGGCAGAGTAAGGGCAGCAGTCATCCCACGCTGGGACAGAGCCACAGACATGGCAGGGAACACATGGCAGCCTCCAAGAATAATCAATGTAGGTCTGATGTGAGTCAGAGCAGCCTGAAACTTTCATTTCTCCCAGGGGTGTTGAAACTGTGATGCTGTGACGTTGAAAGAAGGACTCACTGAGAACTGCCATGTGCCCAGTGCTGTGCAGGGCTCTGTCACATTGTACACTGCTGTCACAGAAAGCTTGGGAAGCTATGTGGTTGTGATTCCACTCTATAGAAAGGAAGATGGGAGATAGAGAAATGGGGAGGCTCCCTATCACAGCCGTCCATGGGCTGTGCCACTGAGGCAGTGGGGGCTCCCTGGAACCGGCAGCACTGAGAGCAAGGCCACTAGTGTCTGCATGAAGGGAAAAAGAGCCCCCACTTAGCACCTCGGTAAATAGGGATGATAGCTCTGCTTCCTGCACTCCCAGGCCCATGGGATGATCAGGTCCACAAGATCCTGGCAAGTATTCACTGCTTTTCTTTTGAAGCCAGCAGCCCAGTCCTTCAGAGAGAACTAGAGTGACTAGGGCTGTTCTGTCCCCAGTTCTCAGCCAGTGTCTGCAGTGCCCAGCAGGATACTTCTGTCCCACCGGAGCCACCCACCCCATCCCGTGCCAGCCAGGCACATTTAGCCCGAATCCAGGCCAGGATGAAGCCACAGACTGCATTCTATGCCCAGCAGGCAAGGCTTGTACTCAGGCTGGACTGACTCAGCCAGATGCAACCTGCACACCGGGGTAAGGATCTATGACTCCTATGACTTCTCAATGATAGAGGTGACTGTGTTGGGGCTCAGGGTGCTACCACCATTCAAGAGTCAGACCCTCAGGTGCAGGTGAGGCTTCAGCAAACATCTGTCCCCCTCAGTGCCCTGGGAGGGCCCCTGCCTCCAGATCAGGGCTCGGTGTCACACCAGCCTAGGGCTCCTGGACACTCCCCAGGAGTACTGGGGCTTGAGCATGGGCAGGAAGCAGCTAGGTCACTCCTGGCTTTGCATGGGAAGAAAGGAGCATGGGGAGATTACTGTGCCAAAGTCACAGGCCAGCAGGCACACATTTGATTGTCCAGGCTATTGGGCTCTGTCCAGTAGGTACTCCCTGGTTGTCATAGGTATGTGTGCCCTGTGGGCTCCTCCAGCCCCCATGCTCCCACCCACGCCTGCCCGCCTGGGACATTCAGCAGCCGCAACAACCTCTCAGACCTGTCACAGTGTGAGATCTGCCCTTCAGGACTAGCTTGTCCGAGGGGTGAGTGAAAATGGGGAAACGCAACCCTGCTACCTGTTGGACCCTGCCTTTGGGTGAAAAACCATCTCCGCTCCGAGGCAGGAAGGCCAGGAAAATAGACCCTGACTCACAGCCGCTTGTTTGCCCACGAAGATCATGGTTCACCTTACCTTAGGGATGGGACTACAAAGATCATTCTGAGTTCCCACCCTGTTGCTTCAAGTAGCTTCTGGGCCCCTGCTGACCTAGATGCCCTTTTCCCCAGTGCTCGGGCCTAGCCCACACCCCTGCCACCTCCCAGACGGAGGTAGCTGGGGGTGCGGGGCTGCTGTTCCTCCAGGTCTAGTTCAGGATTGTGTTTACAGGAACTGGGAGTCCAAACTGGCCCCCCATCCCCTGCCCAGCTGGCCATTATTGTCCTCTGGGCACCAAACAGCCGACCCAGTTCCAGTGTCCCCCAGGCACCTGGAGTAGCCAGACCGGACTGACAGCTGTTGAGGAGTGTGCGCCCTGTCCCCGGGGCTGGTTCTGTAGCGGTGGCACCCAGCTGCCTTCAGGGACGTGCAAAGCTGGGCATTACTGCCCGCAAGGTGAGTGGGGCCTGGTTCTTCCCTGGCAAGGGCACAGGTTAGTGCCAGGAAAGGCATGGGCCAGCCCAAGGTCAGATTTCGGGAGAACCTTCCTGAGAGGAGGACCAGGACTGGTGAGCTGCTGAGCATCCTGACTGTGGATTCACAGTGTGTCTCAGCCCAGACAAGTCTGATCCTGGGTGAGTGGTATCCCCTGCTCCCTGCCCCTTCCCTCGTGGCCTCTATTGGAGAACTATCTGCAGGGAGTAGGGTGAGAAGCTTCAGTGCCTTGGTAAGGCAGCTCTGACCTCCCTCTTTCCTTCTGAGACCCCTTTCCTTCTCTCTAAAACAAGTACAATGTGGGGCACTCAGTTCCCTTGCCCAGCAGGCACCTACAGCTCTCAAGCAGGCAATGGCCAGGTGGAAGACTGTCTCCTCTGTCCCCCAGGGGCCTTCTGCCCCAGTGGTGCCCCCAAGCCTACGCTCTGCCCACGGTAAGGAAGGCTAAGGGGTATGGCTGCTCTCAAAGTTCCCACATGTTTATTAAGTACAGGCTGGAGCCCAGCGCTGTCCCAGGCACCCAGGGGTTTATAAAGAGACATGAGGGCCCAGCCTGCCTCAGGACCTGGCAGCTTTATTGGGACAGGGTGTAGGATCAGCACTGGCAAGGGCCAGGGCTCAGGGATGCAGCGTGGAGAGTTGGAATGGGACCCACTCCCACTCCCCAGGGCCCTAGATATTGAAAGAGAGACAACTGACTTGGATGGAGTTGGTGAGGAAGTGCCCACACCCCAGTGGAGAAGCTGCTTCAGAACAGCGCACCTCAAGGGCCAAACATTCTGGAATTTAGTCCCAGCTGAAGTCTGAGTAGGTATCATTTGGCCCCGGCTCTGGGGTCCTCTGTTGATTTGACTGCTTTATGAAGATATGCCCTTAATTACTCTGGTCAAAAAGTAAAACTTAAAAGCATTTTTCTTATTTAAAAAAAGTAATATACGTTCTTTGTGAAAAAAAGTGAAAATAACAGAAATCAAAATAAGTAGATTTCAGGTCAAATACAGATTTCAATGTAAAAAAATTATAAAATTAAGTAACAAAATATAAATGGGCATTTATAAAATCTGAGAGAATGGAAAATCTAAGCATGACATGAAAGGCAGAACTAATTGAGGAAAAGACCACAGTATATGAAGACAGTTATTTCAAGCTTATGTTCTTCATCAGCATCATGGACAAAGTTAAAAGATAAACAATAAAGCAGGGAGATATTTTCGGTATGAATGTCGGGCCCAACATCCATCTACTTACTACCTTATTATATAAGGGCCATTATAAATCAGTTCAAATAAGACAAAGAGAGAGAGAGAGAGATCAAGAGACACAACAGACCACAGCAGCAGAAAAACATAAGCGAAGTAGAGGAACAGAAAACTTTTTGTTTGTGTTTAAGTTTTTAATTAAATCCAATTAGTTAACATATTGTGTAATATTAGTTTCAGGTGTACAATATAGTGATTCAACACTTCCTTACAACACCCTGTGCTCATCACAAGTGCCCTCCTTAATCCCCATCACCTGTTTAATCCATCCCCTCTCCCACCATCCCTCTGGTACCCATCATTGTCTTCTCTATAGTTAAGAGCGTCTTTCTTGGTTTGCATCTCTGTCTTCTTTTTTCTCCTCTGCTGATGTGTTTTGTTTTTTAAATTCCACATATGGGTGAGATCATATGGTAGTTGTCTTTCTCTGACTGATTTATTTTGCTTAACATAATACTCTCTAGCTCTATTCATGTCATTGCAAATGGCAAGATTCAATTTTTTTATGGCTGAGTAATACTAATATTCCATCATATATATAGATATATATGGGATATACAGATATAGATATAGATATATAAATATATATATCACATCTTCTTTATCAATCAATGGATATTTGGACTGTTCCTACAATTTGGCTATTACAGATAATGTTCATAACATTGGGGTGCATGTATCTCTTTGAATCGCTATTTTTTTCTCCTTTGGACAAATACCTAGTAGTACAATTGCTGGGTCATTGGGCAGTTCTATTTTTAACTTTTTGAAGAACCTCCATGCTGTTTTCCAAAGTGGCTATACCAATTTGCATTCCTGCCAACAGTGCAAGAGTGTTCCTTTTTCTCCACATCCTTACCAACACCTATTGTTTCTTGTGTTGATTTTAGCCATTCTGACAGGTGTGAGGTGGTATCTCAAGGTGATTTTTGATTTGTGTGTCCCTGGTGATCAGTGATGTTGAGCATCTTTTCATGTGTCTGTTGGCATCTCTATGTCTTCTTCAGAAAAATATCTATTCATGTCTTCTGCCCATTTTTAATTGAATTATTTGGGTTTCGGTGTGTTGAGCTTTATAAGTTCTTTATATATTTTGGATACTAGCCCTTTATCACATATGTAATTTGCAAACTTGTAATAGAAGCACAGTTAGCCCATAAGCCTGGTTTTAAAATATCTCTCAATGCACTGCCCCATCTAGGCCACATTTAGGGCCACACCAACCACATCTTTGGCATGATCCAGGGGCTTATAGCCAGGATGGGCCTTGAAATCCTGAGGGTAAGCCTGGGGGCAGGAGAGGTCTCCTGCCTTCCACCAGTGGTGACCCCAGGAAGGTTGTGGGCACCCACACTCCTCACTTTCTGCTTCTCCTCCAGGGGAACCTCCCGCCAGAGTCCAGGTGCAAGACTGGCTGTGGCCTGTGTCCTATGCCCTATAGGTCACCACTGCCCTGAGCCAGGCACTGCCACTCCACTGCCATGTGGTGCTGGCAGCTTCTCTGTAAGTGTTCCCAGAACAGACTCCATCCCTTAGAGGGCCCAGAATTGGGAGGATCCTAAGGTCAGGGAGGTGGGAAGATGGCTGGGGGAAATGGCCAGTGCAGCCTCCGTCCCTGGCTCCCTTCCTCCAGGCATTGATGACCTGGAGACTAAGGCAGATGCTCAGAGAGCACCTCCATTTTACTGGCATCTTCCTGGCTCTGAACGCTTCCCGTGCCCTGACCTCCTCAGAAAGAGAGGCACACACAGAGCCTGAAGTCCCAGACAGCAGCTGTCCCAATTCAATTCTACATGTATTCTACATGTATTCTGCCAGGCCTGGCCCAAGGGTTAGAGGGGTGGAAAGAAACCAACCTTATTGCCTATTGCCAATCCCCCTTGCAGGGTCCAGGCCACCTCTGGTGCCAGGAGTGTCCAGAAGGAAAGCTCTGCAACCAGACAAAGCTGGCTAGTCCCACAGCATGTTCGCCTGGGCACTACTGCCCAGCTGGGGGCCTGCTGTCCATCCCCTGTCCCATGGTGAGAAGCTCCCCTCAGCCCTCCTGGCATCTCTTCACTTTTGTCTGCAAGGCTCTGGAACCATCAACCCTGTACCCCAGCCCTGCCTGGTTGGGATGGAGGACGCTCCTTCACTGTGACATGGCCATATGTCAGCCCTCTGCCTCCTGCCCCACGCAGATTAGGAGCACTGGACTACCCCCTTTCTTGAGGCTGGTTTCTGATAGTGGTGCTAGACCAGAGGTCACATGGGACAAAGCAACCCAGGCTTGTTTGGGGGGTGGGGTACAACACAGGAAGAAGCAGGGAGGAGCTCCAGAGCTAGGAAACTGAGGCTCAGGTGGAGCTCCCAGCAGGGGTGGGGGTTGGGGGGACAGTCTTTTTTCTCCAGCCTCCAGCCTCCAATTACCCCATTCCCTACTCTAGCTATGGCTTCCTCTCCCCCAAGATACACACACCTCTTCAAAGGACCTGGTGTCCTCTATTTTCTCTTTCTGCCTGCTATCAAAATTTGCTGTGAATTTCTAACATTCTTCCCTGGGTGGATGTCTTGCCATCAAACACTTTTGGCCTATCAAAAGCTAAATCCCACTCATTCTTAGGAGTGTCTCAGAGGCTCAGTTCTTTAAGTAGGCCATCTCCTCCCCACAAGCCCTGTCTGTCCAGGGTGAGGGTAGAGGCACCCTGCTCTGCTCCCTTCCTAGCAGAGCAGCCAGCCTGGCCAGCCCTGGAACTCCACTCTGGCCTTCAGGCTCTTGACCTCAGTAGCATCCTTCTCTCTGCCCAGGGCACTTTCAGAGAGGCCCCAGGGGCGGCTCGTGTGGAAGACTGCCAGCTGTGCCGCCCTGGGACCTTCTGCGGTAGAACAGGCCTGGCCAAGCCCCAGGGGCTGTGCAGTCCTGGGCATCACTGTGGACCTTGTTCCAACACCTCCTCTCCGGTGAGTGCAGACCCTCCTGGGCCTCACAGAGGCAAGACTGGCCTAAGCTCAGAGAACTGAGCCAGGGTCGGGGGACACCAGCATCTACCTTTAGGGCCCACTGCCTAGTCGGGTGACAGAGTACCCCCAGGAAGATGGGATGAAACCACTGCAGAAACAAAGTTGGAAGAACCACAAGCATTAAATACAGCCTATAAAAATGAGAAAGGGCAAAAGTATCTAATGTCAGTTTCCAGCTTCCACCTCAAAAGGCACCAAATACAAATAAGTCATGAGCTAGGGAAAGGCACAGCAAGGCTGATAATTAAAACAAATGAAGCAAAGCCATTTCTGTACAATATGTATCTATTAGTCATCAAAAGTCAACACACCTGTCCTAAGAAGACACTGCTAAGGGATAGAGTCCACTTCCATGGGCCGCACCTGGGGCCAGGCTGCTGGGCAACTATCTCAAGGCATGTAACAAGGGTCTCAAGGCAGTTCATGACCTTTGATCCTATAGCTTCCACGTGGAAAACAACATGAAAGGAAAAAAAGTCATGTATTTAAAGATGGTAGAGATGTGTAAAACACCACACATTTTAATAGCAAAAACAAAACACAAAGGAAATACCTAGGCACAGACATGGCATAGCAGCCCCATGGGATACTAGGTAACCAGTAACAATGACAAGTAGGTATACTGTTGACACACAGATGACTGAGAGATTGATAGAGTGAGATGACAGACAAGTCAAGCTGTGTAGCAGCACTTTCCCCGCAAATAAGCAGAGAAGTGGGATTATTGATGCTATTTAACATTAAAATTTGTTTCATTTTTCTGAAAGCATTTCCTGGAGGGAGGTGTAAGTGCAGGTTGCTATGAGTAACTGAGCCAGAGAGGCTGGCTGAGCGAGACAGTCTTCCTCAGAGAGGGGTTCAGAAGGACTAGGAGGGAGCCCAGTGGAGAGGACCCCCTTGTTCTCAACTTTAAAGCTACAACAGGACCCTCTTTCTCCAGAAGGGCCTCCCCTTTGGTGACCTCTGCCCTGCTGGCCATTTCTGCCCCCCTGGCACCAAGGACGCCAGGCAGAAGCCCTGCCCAATTGGCACTTGGAATGTAAAGAGAGGGGCACAGGACCTGAGCTGGTGTCTTCCCTGCCCGCCTGGGCTCTTCTGTGCTGCAGCAGGCCAGGCTGCCCCCACAGGCCCATGTGCACCAGGTGAGGGTGCCCACCTCTCCCTCAATGGCCTGGCAGCAGGAGAGGTAGTCAGGCATGCCACCTGGGCTCTGGCCCTATGGCCCTCAGCTCCTGAAGCAGACATGTTAGAGAGAACCTAGGGGAAGTGTGTCCAGGTCATTGAGGCTGGGCTTGGCCAAAATAGGAGGGAGGCAGGCTGGAAGCTACTGAGCGGGGCTTCCAAATGTGGTGGGAATGCACACGACTTTTAGATTGTCCCAGCCCCTGAGGCCCAGATGAGGCGGAAGGAGAAGGAGAAGAAAGGTCATGTCTGAGGGAGGGCAGTAATATTCCAGAGGCTAAGGAAGAGATTCCTGCCTGATTAGCCAAGAAAGGCCCAGAGATAGTCATTAAGAAGGCCTATCGCCTCGTCTGTGATATGACTTCCCCCCAAGGGCCTCCAGGTTGTGGGGCTCCATGTACAACAGAATATCCATGAGCTCACTGGGGAGTAAAGTTTAGGCCCAGACAGATGAGAGGTAGGCACTCTGCTCTGCTATCCTGCCACCTACCTCAGATGTTCATTCAAAGAGACCTAAATTAATAGCTCATCGGGGACATCCACAGTGCCTGATCCCTTCAAAGCTGTTGTTAGTCGGGCAGGACCCTCATAGATGCGAAGCCAAGAAGCTGGGTTCCAGCACTGTAAAACAGAGCAGACTGCATGCTTTCTCTGCTTCCAGGATATTACTGCCCAGGAGGGGCATGGATGCCGAGACCTCTCAGTGGCCCATGGGGAGACCTTGGCCCTGTGGGCCACATCTGCCCTGAAGGCTCACTGGAGGCTTCATCTCAGCCAGATGGGCAGCACAACAATAGATCAGGTATTTGCCTGGCTCAGGAACCATCTATGACATAGGCAGGCAGGGCCACAAGATGACACAATGGCTTTACTTTCCAGGCCAAGAGAGCCACCAGGAGAGGACCTGTTCCCCTGGTCCTTACTGCCCCCAGGGCATTGGCCACGTCCCCTTGCCCTGCCCCCACATCATGCCCAGTCCATGGCAGGGCTGGCCATGTTTTGCAGGTGAGGAGACAGAAGGGGGCAGTTGGGATGTCTCCTGGGGAGACAGGTAAAAGCTGTGTTTTGGGGCCTGAGGAGCAACAGGTCACTGGAAACCTCTCCCTGCTGACCTACAATACAGGAGGCCCTGTGAATAGTGGTCAAGGACAGGGACTTTGGGCTGTGCAGAAGCCCAGTGCATCACTCCTTGCTGTGGGTGGGAAATCACTTAACTCAGGTTCTTCATGTGCCTGATAGGAATACAGAGTATAGAAATTTGTAAGACTGAGGTAAAAATTAAATAAGACAGAGCATGGGAAGGACAGTAAATGAATGTTTACCTTGACTGAGGCTAAGAAGTGGCCAGAACACAGGAGAACAGATTCTATGAAGGAGACAAAGGGCTTAGCATGGACTGGGTAAGTGAGGACATACACTCGGTAACACTCGTGTCTTTGGCACAGAAGTGACAGGATGGGACTGGGCATCCTGCAGGGCAGGCAGAGTAGGGACTCCATTTGACACCCCTCTTCAGAGGGTGGGAGTATTGCAGTGTCTATGGTGCACAGTCTGTGGCTGTACTCATGTCCCTGGGGCAGCATCAGGAGACCTTCTGGGCAGGGTAAGTTAAGTGTGGAGCTAAATAAGGACAACCATAAGTCACAAGTTGTGGAACCTCCAGGCTGGCGGAGCCTCAGGGAACAGGACTCCCTCCATGTCCTTCTTCCAATGATGAGGTTGGACCTGGCTGGTGGAGTGACCCATCCAAGGCCTGCTGCAGTCTGGTGTCTCCCAAGGCTCTGTCATCATGACAGTGGCATCACCCGTGAGGGTTCTCCAGACCATGGCGGCACTCCAGCACTGCGCTGTGTGATGAGCACCAGCCCAGCACCTCTACCGCACCTGTGGATCCAGGGGTGACCCAGGGATGAGATCATGGGATCCAGAGGCTGACAGAAACATTCCCCAGCCCCAGCACTCCTTTGTCCCAAGAAGGCCCATCAAAGTACACTGTTCATCCTCCCCTTGTTACATCAGTATCCTTAGGGTTATGGAGACAACTCTCATGCAAGCTTTAAGAACGCAGATGTTTAAAAATGTTACTCTGCCTTTTTCCCCACTGGAGGCTACCTGTTTCAGAAGTATAACATGAAGCAGTGCAGCACTCCATGTTTCCTACATTCACACCCATGTACACAGGCACACGCACACACGTTTCCATAGGCAAATCCGCCAGTTTATAGGCAGTTACAAAAATGGGATCACACACTATAATTTCTTTTCTCTTCTCCTACCTGTACGAGAGCCCTCTTCTTCTTAGAGTTTATCTTCAGCATTTTATGTGCTCTGTGAGCTAACCTTAAGGGGACATAATGGTACAAATAGAAGTGACAAACTTGGCCAAGCTGGAAACAGGTTTCCAAAACAGATGTCACAGAGGCCTGTGTTCAATGACCTAGGCTCTCCTTCTCAAGCTAGATATGAAGCCCCCAGTTTTCTTGTTCTGTCCTGTGCCCACCTTTTTCCAGGATAGACAAATGCTGGCACCCCTGTACTTTCTCCCCAACTTTGGGTCCACTTAGATAACTTCCGATTAATTTGGAAAGGGTCACATCTCAGGACCCCAGCCCCACACCTGAGATCCCACCCACTGCCCCAGCAGGGAGCCAGGACTGGACAGAACCCTGGACTTGAGCTGCCTGGGCAGTCAAGGGTGATGGCACTCTAGCTTTTAATCTCTACTGCTTTATTTCAGGAACTGCTCTCTTCAGAGGGTGGACAATGTGGGGACTGCTGAGTGAGTGGCTTTGGGTTGGGGAGGAGCTGCTTTGTGATCTCACCCACTTCTGACTTTGGGCAGGAGACGAAGTCACCCACCTGGAGAGATGCATCCATGCCATGGCAGGGGGACCCTGTCCTCCAGGCCACTTCTGTCCAGTGGGCACAGGGGTGCCCCTGCCCTGCCCTGTGGGCACCTTCTCAGATCGGTGAGTGCTACTGTCTCCAGGCCCATGGGGTGAGCCCAGAGCTGTCTTCCTCCTGGTCTTCCTTCTACACTGACCATCTCCCTAGCAGCATCTCTCCACCACAGAGGAGCATAAGGCCTTACAGAGCAGGACTCCCACCTGGCCTGTGACCAGCAGAGGAGGAACAGAGAGGTTGCTGGCCAGAATGAGGGCAGGTAACATGGGCTGCTGGGAGCTTGAGAACATTCATGCCTAAGAAAGCAAAGCCGTTAAGAATCCTGTGCACCTGCCTGAGTCTCATTTGAGAGTAGAGCCCCACCTCCCCACCTTTAGGAACCTCCCAGCCTCCAAGAGAAGGTACCCAGAGCAGGGGGACAGCTATGGAGCCAGTGGCTGAAGGGCTGTTGTATGTTCTGCCTATTGCTGCCAGACCAAAAGTCTGTGGCCCAGGACAGCCTGAGTTTGAATTGGGATTAAGATGGAAAAGGATGGGGCACCTGGGTGGCTCAGCTCATTAAGCATCTGACTTCAGCTCAGGTAATGATCCCTGAATCCCGAGATCCGGGCCTTTGGGCTCCCTTCTCAGCAGGGAGTCTCCTTCTCTCTCTCCCTCTGACCCTCCCCGCCGCTTGTGCTCTTTCTATCTCACTTGCTCTCTCTCTCTCAAAAATCAAAGCTTTTTAAAAAAAAGATGGAAGGGGCGCCTGGGTGGCTCAGTGGGTTAAGCCACTGCCTTCGGCTCAGGTCGTGATCTCGGGGTCCTGGGATCGAGCCCCGCATCGGGCTCTCTGCTCAGCGGGGAGCCTGCTTCCTCCTCTCTCTCTGCCTGCCTCTCTGCCTGCTTGTGATCTCTGTCTGTCAAATAAATAAATAAAATCTTAAAAAAAAAAAAAAGATGGAAAAGGACAACTATACCCAGGTTTCTATGTTGGGGAGTGGCAGGGGAAGAAATAGAGAGACCTGTCACACTCTCCTTTAGGCATCTGTCAGACCGTGCCATGGATGCAGGAAGAATCCCAGGGAACCTGAAGAAGGAGATGCAAAGCAGCTCCAGAAATGCGTGTCTCTTGCCAGGATGCTCTTCCTGGTCCCACTGATGCCCAGGTTTCTCTCTGTCTTCCCAGGATGCTTCTCTCCATGGCGTCAGAGTGCCTGTCCTGCCCCCCTGGCCATTTCTGTGGTGCATCTGGACTCACTGCTCCCTCTGGACCCTGTTCCCCTGGCTACTTCTGTCTGGAAAGAGCCTCCTCCCCAATCCCAGCAGGTACGGAGTCTCTCAGGATGGGCATGGGCCCTGCACTGGCCCAATGCCAGAGGTAGATGGGCACTCTGATTATGAGAAGTGACTGGTTGTGGGGCAGTTTAAGGACAGAGGGGGAGGGTGTGAGCAAGCAGGGCTTGGAAACGATCCTCTGCCAGCGTGTTTCAAGGTCTGACCACTATTCCTGGACATGCTGGCTTCCTGTCCTTGTGCCCGCAATGGCATTTCCCACAGTTGGCTCACTGCCTCTGAACTGTGGTCATTGGGCTTTTGTCACATCTGTGTTTCCAAGCCCACCTTAGCCCCACCCAACCTCCTCAGTCAGAACCCCACTGACCCAAAGACAGAAACGTCATAGATTTTCAGGGATGTGAGCAGGGAAACCTGGGGGCTTCTGGAGACCAGCCAGCAGGTTCCAGAATGGTAGTCTGTGGGCACCAAGAGGTGAGCTGAGTGTGGTCCTCAGCTCTCATGGGGGCTGGAGACAACATCTTTTGGGGAGGTGGAGTGCAAGATGAGCTCCCAGGGAAGACTCTCTCTACCCATGTTCTCAGAGGATGCTCTCTATTCCCTGGGGACATCTGAAGGGGGAGGGAGGGCAGTATGCACACCGCACTGAGCTGCAGCTTTGGTGAGGGCCATTGCACCAGAGCCAGGGCCCTTAAACTCCCTCTTCTCAAGAACTTCCATCTGAGGCAAAAATCCAGCTCCCAGATTGAGGGTTAGGTTCAGGGGAGTTGGGTGGACAATAAGAGAGCAGGGACTTGGTGGGGATTATAGGAGGCACGGGGGCTGCTAGGCCAGGATAATTCACTAAAAAGAGAACCAGCCATTCTTGTTTATTACAACTACACATGAAATCAATGATTTCTAAATCCATTTTATTGGAAAATAAACAATCGCATTGTGTATCCTCAAAAGAAAAAAAAATCAAAAGATTTTTGTCCAAAAATGGACAAAGCACAGAGAGATGTCGGCCACACACAGCAATCACCATGCCAGGACACCATCCCCAGTAAAGCTGGATCATTAGTCCTGCCCACCTATGAAAGAGGGATTTTTGAGGCTCCAGTAATATAACATATGTATTAACTGCATGCTGTTCAATCTGGAAGATGCTGTACAAGTGTTATTTATCAAAGTTCTTTCTTTCTAAAACCCTGGAACCCCTGCCCCAAGCCCAAGTCCATGTTTGGTCCCAGTGGCACTGCTCAAGTCACCCCAGGCTCCAGCCTGCTCAGTAGTGACCAGGCCTGCATTCCTCACTCAGCTTCCTTCCTTTTCTCAGGTCATTCACATCAGGGGGGGCCCTGTCCCCGAGGCCACTTCTGCCCCAGTGGAACCAGCCACCCTCAGCCTTGTCCTGCTGGCTCCTATAGCAACCTGACTGGCCAAGCCTCCTGCTTCCCCTGCCCAGCCAGCTACTACTGCCCTGAGAACATCACCACCTACAGCGAGCACCCCTGCCCCACCGGCTTCTACTGCCCCAGAGGTGAGTGCCTGGGCCACAGCTCGAAGAGGCAAGACCAGTAGCAGGGGGCTGGTACAGGTGCCCGGGGGTGAGATGGGGCTTGGGGCTTGCTGCTTGGGAAACAACAGCAACTAAGGATCACGCAGATGTAATCACTCTGCTTCTGAGACATTCCCACGAACTGTCCCAAAGGCCCAGGGAAGGACTGGATCCTTCACGCTGGCTGAGCCCAGAGCAGCTGGTCTTGAGCTGCAAATTTCATGTCTTTAGCTTTACCTTTAAAATTATGAGAGTTTTACTTTCTGTTCCATAACATAATCTGTTGGCTAAAAAATAAAGGTTTAAAATTACTAATCCTACAAATTTTGGGCCACGTGCTTTTCAATAGAGTTAACCATCAAGAAGAAGAGTCCTGCGTAGTCTATGGCTTTGTGGACCCTGGGCCTGGGAACACATAGCCTGGGAAGCCCAATATAAGCAGCTGGTAAGGGAGGGGCTCCTGTGACTAAGGCCAGAAGTTTGCCACAACAGGCCCTGCCAAGGAGCTCCAGGAGCAGCAAGCAGCAGGGCCTCCCTCCCCAGCCTTGGGCCAGCTGGACTCCCTCCTCTGAACTTTGCTTTTTAGGCACCAAATACGCCACACAGTTCCCCTGCCCTCGGGGCTACTACAACCCAGACCCACTGACCCAGAGACTGGACAGCTGCTTGCCTTGTCCCCCAGGACACTACTGTGGGCAAGAGAATCTGACCCAGGCCTCTGGGCCCTGTGATGCAGGTGTGTTTCCCAAAACTCCCTAAGAAGCTCCCACCTACCCCCGTGTTTCCTACTTCTGAACCTGGACCTGGGGTGATCCAGACTATCTCCTGGAACAGCTACTGGGAGGGGTAGGCCTGCAGTCTGGGTGAGCTCAGCCTTTGATACCCACCCCTACCCCGCCAGCCTGGTCACTACCAACCCACCTGCCCCACGGCCTACCTTTCTGTACTCGTCTTCACCCCAGGCTGGTTCTGCGTGTCAGCAGCCTGGACCTCCCGCCCCTTCGACTTAGACAACTACACCAGCACCAATTGCCTGTGCCCAGCCACGGCTACAGGGGGGAAGTGCCCATCTGGATCCTTTTGCCCCGAGGGTACCCCAGAACCCATACCCTGCCCACCGGGCTCTTTCTGCGCCACCTCTGGTAAGAATCCAGGAGACCTCTCTGGCCGCTGCACTGTGACCCAGGCTTGGAGATGGTGAGAGAACTGATGGGAACCCCAACCTTCTCCCCAGCCTTGTGAGTGCAGACATGAACCCCTCTTTCCCTCCGTAAACGAGAACTGATGTCTGCACCTGCCTAATGGGATGGTGGGCTTGGCATGCTCACAGGCCAGTCTGTGCTGACATAAACTTGCTGCTGTCATGGTTGAGGGAGCACAGGTGGGTCATCACAGAATAGCATGGGAAGGGCAGGTCTCTCTTCAGAAGGAGGGGCTCGGTAGCCCCTCCCTCACGCCCTTTCACTGGTCTCCATGTCTAAGTGACTTCCTGAGCACCTACTGTGACTCAGTGCTATTGGTCACTGGGGACCCAGATGTGAACCAGACTCTTCCCGCCCCAGCTTTCAACCACTCTCAGATGGTAGAACACAGTGAGGCCAAGACCCCAGCCTATGCACAGATCTCAGCTCTGCTACTACTGGTAATGCCTCGGGCCCTCTGTGGGATGAGAGTAGTACCTGTACCATGAGGCTGGGTAGAGAAGAGAAGGAGATGGAGCACTCCACATAGGCTCAGCCACTGCTGTGACTCTCAATCCTCTGGGGCCTGACACTGCACGAGGACCCTCGTCTATCTGCATAACGAGTCTACTCAGCCCCATCCCGGCACCCCCTCTCACCTCCAGGACTGTCCACTCCCAGCGGGCCCTGTCAGGCTGGCTACTTCTGTGCTGAAGGAGCAGAATCCCCAGCTCCAGAGGACGGGCTGACAGGGGCCCCCTGCCCCCCAGGAACCTTCTGCCGTGAGTGTCTCCAGGTGCCCCACTCTCAGCCCGATGTGCCCTCCCGCCCAGAGGTCTGCTAAGAGATCACAATAATCACATTCCTCAGTTTTTGTCTGGACCCTGGGGCACCTGGGAAGAGGCCAGAGGGAAAAGGTGTGCCATGCATGGTCCAGCCAACAGCCAAGGGGTATTGCAGAGGGGCATGGTTAACATACACTTGGGGTGTTTGCTGTGGTTCGAATTGTTTGGTATGAACAGAAGTCAGTGGCCATGTCACACCAGGATTCTCATTATCTGTCAGTGGTATGAGCCCTGATGTGGTAATTGTGGCTACAAGTGAAGGGCTGGGGTCCCTGTGTGTCATCAAGGGGCAAGGGAGCCAGGCTTCAGGGATGTTGGCAGAGGCAGATCTTACAGTCAACACCATGGTGGGCCCTGCCCCATCTCAGAGGCTGGGCCCACACCTGCTGCCTTGAGATCCTACTCCCTGGACCTGTGGCGTCCCCTTAGCCAGGCCATGCTGCCTCCCTCTGTCCTCAGCTGCAGCATCACACAGGCCAACACCATGTCCTGCGGGCACCTTCTCCAGCCTTCCAGAGCAGACCATGCCCTCTGTGTGCCAGGTCTGCCCACGAAGCTTCTACTGCAAGGAGGCTGGTCTCCAGGCCCCCAGCAGGCAGTGCCCAGCAGGTGAGAGGCAGTAAAGATCTTCAGGTGCCAGCAAAGGGGACAAGGCCAGGAGGGAGAGCTCCACAAGGGCAGCTGTCTGGATCCTGAGCTCCACGGCACGGTCCTTGAGGCAAGAGACTTGCTATGACCAACTGCCTTCATGGAGGGGATAATTCTCCTGAGTGTCCCTCACTCCTGGCCAGGTTATTACTGCGACTCGAGTGCTGGGCCCATCCAAGACTTCAGCCTATATCCTTGTCCTCAAGGCTATTTCTGTCCCCTGGGCACAGCTGTGGCCACACTCCACAGGTGCCCAGTGGGTACTTATGGCCCTCGGAGGGGACTAAGGAGCATCACTGAATGCCAGCTGTGTCCCGCTGGGAAATTCTGTGCACTGGCAGGGCTCATGGCACCAACAGGTATGTCCTGGAGGGCAGAAAAAGAGTCAGGCGGTGGGTGGGCCTGACTGGCGGGTCCCAGAGCAGGATGAGGAGGAGATGCACTGGAGAGAAACTACATGGACCTGGATCACTGGTAAAAATGGGGGCAGAACAGCAGAATTTGTTGGACAAAGATTCCCCTACCTCCCCAAGACCCCTTCCATCAGGAACACTGTGTTTCCCCACCCCACCCTAGAAAGTCAGGAAATGTGAGATGGGGCCTCGGTGTCTAGTTTTAAAGAACTTTCCAGGTGGGGATGCCTGGGTGGCTCAGTTGGTTAAGCCACTGCCTTTGGCTCAGGTCATGATCCCAGGGTCCTGGGATTGAGTCCCACATCAGGCTCCTTGCTCAATGGGGAGCCTGCTTCTCTCTCTGCCTCTGCCTGCCGTTCTGCCTGCTTGTGCTCTTTCTCTCTCTGACAAATAAATAAATAAATAAAATCTTAAAAAAAAAAAAAAGCTTTCCTGGTGATCTGATATCACCACGAATTGGGAGTCCCTTCATCAAGGTATGCATGTCTCAAAGTAGAACCACACCCCAGCTGCCCATGTCAGCACTGAGTCCCCACCAACACCGTGGGCAGGGGCCCTTGTACAGGGTCTTTAGCATCTCTGTCCCCAACCCCCCACCCCCTGTTAGCTGATTTGGGTAGGGGGAAAAAGGAGGGTGTCACTTTCTTGGGTGTTGGGTGGCTTCCCTGTGAAATGGCTGGAAATGTTTTGATCCATAAGGAAAATCTGGGCCTGGCAGTTGGCAGTCTCTGAGGAGGGCAAATCTCAGACTTGCCCAGACCTCACAGTCTCTTTGACCTGGAAACTTGGTACTGACTAAACCTGGAGGAGATTCAGGTTCCTGCTTGTCCCAGGGTCCGGGCTGCTCAGGCTGGTTTTGGGTCAGGAATTCCTGTAGTCTGTAGCCATAGTGGGGCAGGGTGTGGGGACAGCATGAGCAGCCCTGTGCCTTGTGCTGTGTTCTCCAGCAAGGGGTGCAGTGGGCAGGGCTGACAAGGTGTGCTTTCTTCTAGGAGACTGTGCTGCAGGACACTGGTGTAAGGGAGGAGCAACCAGCAAGGACCCCACTGATGGGACACAAGGCCTCCTCTGCCCTGCTGGGCACTACTGCCTAGAGGGTACTTCACTGCCTCTGGGGCTACTCCAACCATGAAAGGGCAGAAGGAGATCAAGTCCCTTCCAGCTCTCTACTGTTGAAGGCTGGTCTCTATGGGTTTTAAGCCATTCTCCCTGCACACAAGCCATAGCCCTAAATGGAGGACAGTGTTAAGCTGTGCAGGGCCGAGCGCAGGACCCTTCTCCCCACATGCCCTCCCCACTCTGTTCAACAGTCCTTTCCCCTCCCAAGAACCCTCCCCCAACCTGGAACTCAGGAAGCCTCACTTGAAGTATTGACTTCCTCCTTTGCCCTGATGATGCTTTCAGGGCCTTGTTATTCCTCCTCCACTTGGGTACTCCCTTGCAGAATGGCAAGTGTCTTCTTTTCATTCAGTGAAGTTGATTCCAGGACTCCAAGCTGAATTGTCCCTGTCCTCTGGATCCTGAGAGGAGGAAGCATTTCCACACTGGTCTACGCAGAGGGAAAAATCCAAGGGGTGGGAGCCTAATTCAGTTCAATGTCTCCCCCTGGGGCCTCTTTCCTCTGTTGCTTTGACTTCTGCAGGAGCTCCTGTCCCCACCCAATGCCCACCTGGTACCTGGTCTGAGGAAGGGAACAGAACCCCAGAAGGATGTCAAGATTGCTCTGGAGGGAGACTCTACTCTGGCGGCCACCTGCCAATCTGGCTGGCACCCTGCTACCCAGGGTGGGCAAACACAGCCACATGGAGTTGAGGGAACAGTGTCTACAGAGTGAGGATTTGGTTCCATTCCAGGATCCAGACCCGTCCAGAGAACAAGGGGAAGAAATACCAAAAGTCAGGAAGGGGCGACTCCCACTGACCTGCAGGGCCTGTGGGCCACTTGCAGACTTGTGGAGGTTAAGTCATGCCAGGATTCAGGAAGGAGCAGGCTCGCAAGTGTCCAAGGCCTATGCTTAAGGACCATTCACTGCCTATGGCTGTGTGCCTCTGGGCGACTCCCCTTGACTGAGGCCCCCTTTTGTTTGACCCCCATTCTTCCAGCATTTCCTGCACTAGCGGAACTGTCGCTACCACCCCTGTGGAGGGGCTCTTTGGGAGATCCTGTCCCTCTGGGCACTTCTGTCCTCTGGAAATGGCTGACCCCTCTCTGTGTCCTCCTGGCTCCTATGCCTCTGGCACCCACACAGCAAAATGTTACATCTGTCCCAGCGGCCACTACTGTGTTCCAGGGTTGAGGCCACAGCTGTGTCCGAGAGGTTAGTTTCCTGCCAAGAGCCTGGCTCACTAAGCAAAGGGTCCAAAGCAAAAGGGAGGAGTGGGCAGAGCAGTTAACATGCCTGTTATCTTAAGGCCTGAGCTAGCTATTCTGATAATAAGGTAGTAACTTCTGGATTTACAGAGCATTTCTACTTCCTGGGCAGGAGCCCCACAGCAGAGATGCCAGGCCTCCATGCTGGACTCTAACCCAGCGCCCAGAGCCTGCTCTCTGCCATCTTCCTCCCCCACCCCTGCTTCCTCAGGCTCTAATCTCAGCCCTGATCCCTGCACAGGTTTCTACTGCCCTGAAGGGACAGGGCTTAACTGGCAGCCCTGCCCCCCAGGCACCTATGGCCCCGTGCTGGGACTGAGTAGCCTGCCAGGATGTCAAGCCTGTGACGGAGGCAGGTTCTGCCCCAGGGCCAATGCTACAGAAGCCAGCGGACAGTGCTGGGAAGGTTTCTTTTGCTCCAGAGGATCCACCCGGCCTAATCCAGAGGCTGGCACTGAAGGTACCAGGCCCTCCCTGCTGGACACTGATCCCCTGTTTCCCACCAACCAGGAGGTAGGAGACAGATTCAGAGCCCTCCATCCACTCTGTCAACCAGAGAGACCAATGAGTCTATTCTGTCCAAGAGAATTGGGGTACCCAACCTGGGCCACCTGTGTTCCTGGGCTCTCATTCATGGGAGAGCAGGACACTGGTCCCCAGCATGCATAGCACTTCGGCATTTGTCTCCACTACCTACTATCCCTCCTCAGCAGGACACCCCAAGAACTCCTATGCCCCACACAGGCCAGACTGAGGGCCAACACCAAAGCAGACCTGAGAAAGCTCACCTTAGGGGTCATTGAAAAGTCCTCTTCAGCTGAGCCATGCTTTGAGTCACCTGGCACGTACTGACTGATATGGGGTTGGTGGGAGGGCCAGGCCATCAGATCAGAGTGTTGAGAGTGAGGCTCAGCCCAGGTATGGTCAATATGTTAGCCCTCCCAAGTGGTTCTCATTGTATAGCTGAGGGATCATTCCAGTGGTTTTATCTTCTGGGGCTCAAGTAATTTTTGGAATCCAGGGACCACAGGACATGATCTAGTACAATGCTTGTTTCTGTCAGAAGGGAAACTGAGGCTCAGGAAGAGAGTGTGCTTTGCCTAAGGACACACAGTCAGTAGCCAATTTGAGTGCCCAGGCCCACTGGCCCAGGCCCAGTTCAGCTCTCTGCCACTCTGCAGCTGCCCTTGGGCCCTGAGAGTCATACCGTCCTCAGGGAGGCCCAGACACTGGTGAGGTCACTGTCTAATGCACAGCTCATCCCTCCAGCTCCTGACCTGCCAGTTACAATAGCCTCCTCTGCAATAGCCCAGATCTGGCTGGTTCCCATCTTCAGTCACCAAGCAGCCCTGGTGGCAGGCCTCTTGGAACAGGGCCCGTGTAGGTGGAGGGAGAGGAGAGAAGACATAGCTAGACATCTCCAGAAACTAGAAAAAATGTTAAAATACTGGGGCACCTGGGTGGCTCAGTGGGTTAAAGCCTCTGCCTTCAGCTTGGGTCATGATCTTCGGGTCCTGGGATCGAGCCCCTCATCAGGCTCTCTGCTTGGCGGGGAGCCTGCTTCCTCCTCTCTACCTCTCTGCCTGCCTCTCTGCCTACTTGTGATCTGTCTGTCAAATAAATAAATAAAATCTTTAAAAATAAAATAAAATACCAACCAGCGTGGGAAGATCTACAAAAGCTTCTACAGAAAGAGCTGGGATGGTGATAGAAACTTTGCCTCAGTCTCAAACGCTGTCTGCCTATCCCCTAGACCTTGGCACTTGAGACTTCCAGAGAGGCCCTGCCTCCCTCAGGTGCCCTGCCTCCCTTCCAGATGCCACCACCCCATGTCAGGAACAGCTTCCCCGATCTCTTCCCTTCTGTAACAGCAACACAGGGCTCTGCTGGAATAGCCAGGTGCAGAGGGTGAGACCTGCAAAAGAGATTCGCAGCCCAATTCCAGGGCCCAGAGACTGTACTAGTGATGCAGAGGGAGTTCTTCAGAATACCTGCTACTCACCATACATTTCTTGGTTCCAGAGGAGGCTGGCCCATGTCCTCAAGGACACTACTGTCCCAGGGGTTCAGCCGTGCCCCAGCCCTGTCCACCGGGCACCTTCAGCGCACACACCAAGCTCAGCTCAGAGGTAGGGAGACCCCAGCCCAGGAGGAGGCTGGGTGTGGGCACTGTCTGGATCTAGCCAAGCCATACTGCCCTTGAGGTCAAACGGGGATTGGAGAAGAGGGCCACCTGGCTAGCTTCTCCTTCCTGGGGGACTATAGTCACTTTCCCAGGGAGATCTTCCTTGGCCCTCCTTAGCATATATCATAGTCTACCATAGCATTTTTTTACTGGCCTTATTTATTTTCTCTATTCCCCACTAAAATATAAGCACCACAAAGCTAGGGAGTTTTGTCTTTTGTTCCCTACTCTGTGTCAGAATAGTGCCCGGCACATAGCCATTTCCAACACCTGCCTGTGGGCTATGCGTATGACTGTACACGCTGACTTTGGAAACAAAGGGAGCAGCAACCGCCTTCCCAACCCTGTGTGGCCCGTGCATGTTGGGGGTTGCCGGGAGCACAAGGAGGGTACTCAGGGAGGGTGGGCTGGAGGGAGGTTGGAGAGGGAGGGAGGAGCCAGCCATGTAGCACCCTGGGCTCCCCTTGAGGACCTGAGTAAGATAGAGGCCAAAGCAAGGTTTGAGCAAAGGAGTGACCTGAAACATTACTTTATAATACATATTAATATATAATTCATAAAGGGCCACCAGAGGATGCACAAAATTCTATTTAAATCCCAGATTCCAAAAGCAACTTTAATATCTGGTTCTATTCACAAGCACCTCCAAATCACGGTTTGTAGTTCACTATTCAGAGGCCCTCCTATTGTGAAAGGAATATTCCTGACTTGTCATAAGCCCCAAAATCTCCAGTGCTCTGGAGTGCTTGGTCCTCCATACCCAAATGAGCAGAAAGGGCTTCCCTGGAGGTAGATCGAAGGATAGGCTTCCCCTGGTGTGACTGGTCAAACTATGAAAGGACATGGAGGTAGAGAGGAAAAAAAGAAAGCAGGCAGAACAAGCTGCTGATGGAGTAGTTTGGATCATTAAGCCTTTGTGCACCTCCCCCCCGCCCCCACCCCGGGAGAATGTGCAAGTAGAGGGGAGCGAGTAGCCATCAGGGGTGCTGTGGATGGAGGAAGGTGAACCAGGACAAGCTGTTCTGGGACCTGAGGCCCCTTTCAGGTCTCCTGATGCAGTCGCTGCTTCCCTGCCCCAGATAGAGCTGGGGGTTGGCATCTTAATGGGGGCATTTCCTGCAGGCTGCCTGCTCCCCGTGCCCGCCTGGCCGCTACTGCAGCTCAGCGGGTCTCACCAGCCCTTCTGGGCCCTGCAGCACAGGCTTCTTCTGCCGCCATGGGGCCCTCGTTCCCAACGGCTCCCTAGGAGAAGAGACCAGTGGCCCTTGCCCTGCAGGTACCTCTTGGGGCTGGTCTGAGGAGGAGCCTTAGAAGGTGGGAAGGGAGCAAGCCCCAAGGCCACCACTCAGACCGGACTCCACGGTCCCCTGGCCCTATAGGAACTGGGTTTAGGCTGGGAGCACTCTGAGAGCCAGAAAGTGGTGTTTCCTGTGGACCTGACCTGTCGGACCTGCTTCCCTTTCAGGGCACTTTTGTCCCCCAGGCACTGTTACCCCCAGGCCCTGCCCAGCAGGCACCTACAACAGGCTGGCCGCCCAGGGCCACTGTGAGTCTTGTCCTGAGGGGTGAGTGCTGAGAGGCCATCCTGGGGGCTCACGTGTCCAGCCTTGCAGGGTGTGCTTTCCTACTATAGGACGTGCCTGGACCAGATGCTTGTGAAGACCCCTTTCAACCTGATTTTGCTGTGACTTTTAAAAAAGTTCTCTGTAGAACTGCCACATCTTCTAGCCACGCTTCTTGATCTCTTTATTGGGTATCATTCCTAATTTCAAACCTGAGGCTCTTTTGCTCAAATTCAAGCCATTTAAGTACCCCACCCACCCACCTCCACCCACCCTGGGGCCTTGAGCTGTAGCAGAGCTATGTCCCCAGCAGATCAATAACTCCTGAGGCCGACGATAAAAGGTGAACCTGGGCAGCCATCTCTGCCCCGCTCCATGCTGGTGGGGCCACCGAGCCCTGTGAACACCCCCCCCCCATTTGTCTTTTCTGTAGTTTCTTCTGCCCGTCAAACACCTCCTCTGTGGTGGGGAATGAGTGTCCTGCAGGCCATTACTGCCCAGCCTCCACGTCCTTTGCTTCTCAGTTCCCCTGCCCCCGAGGCACCTACAGGCCACAGAGAGGGGGTGTCCAGCAGTCAGACTGCACTCTCTGTGATCCAGGTAAGGGGATAGGGACATACCTCCACCCCAGCCATACTAGGCCCCATCCTCCCTGACCATGGAGGGCAGGTGACCACAGACAGCAATGTACATCTGCTGGCTGGGGTGGGAAGTGCCCCAATCTCTCCCCTCCCCATGATTGGGGATCCTATCTTTCCCTCTCTCCTACAGGCTCCTACTGCCTCCTGCCTGGGCTGGTGACTGTATCTGGGCCTTGCAGGGCAGGGTTCCACTGCATTCAAGCAGCAGCTGTCCCCAACCCCACTGATGGAATCACAGGAGACCTCTGTCCTCCAGGCCACTTTTGTCCCAAAGGCAGCCCCAGACCCACTCCATGCCCTCCAGGTAAGTTACCGATGTGGGGTGGGTAGCACCAGCAGGGCAAGGATGTGCTCTGGGCCCTTGAGAAGAGAAAGGAATAGAGGTCCAGACTTGGGAAGATATCTTAGGAAGGGCAGAGAAGAAACCCCCAAACTGTACTTAAAGAGCAATGTCCATCCCACATCCACATCGCTTGGGGCTTCGGGGTAGAATGATGAATGAGGTGACATAGAGCTTGGGCCCAGGCTCTCTGGGGAGAGGGGGTACTCAAACATGGAGGTGGTGAATGGCAGAGGCACCGCAAGAAATGAGTGAGGCCTTGCAGCAAAGATGGGGGGATGAGATGCACTTCAGCTTTGTCAGGTCCCAGACCACCATGTGGTGAGGCAGCCCAGGAGGCTGAGGAGCCCTTCAGCCCCTAGTCTGTGAGGCTAAGCAGGCAGAGCAGGGCCACAGCTCTCCAGTCTGAGAGGCACCACCTTGGGTTTCCATCTGGGAGAGGGGCCCCCTGACGGTAGCTATGGAGTGTGTATCTGCAGGCTCTCTCCTGCCCATCCCTGGGGCCATGTCTCAGGAGGACTGCCAGCCATGCCCAGGTGGCTGGTTCTGCTCCAGGGCTGGCCTGAGCTTCCCAGAAGCCCCATGCAAAGGAGGCTGGTTCTGCCCCAGGGCCTCTGTCTCTGGGCACAGTCCAGGTAAGAGCGGACTTCCTCGACATTTGGGTAGGGATAGGGTACTATGGGAGTCCCAGTGGGCCAGACTGGAAAGAAGACATGCTTGTGGGCTCTCCCTCTGTATTCAGGTTCTTGAGGCCCAACTGCAGTGAGACAGGCCCTCTTGACCTGGAACCTGCCGTTGAAGGGACTGAAAACACCAAGGGTTAGCAAAGCTCCTCATGAGCCCAAAGCACAGGAAGGGAGATGGGAGATGCATGGGATGAGTGGTGAGAAAAGTAAGAAACAAGAAGCATTTTTTAAAAATCAGTCAAAATGGGGAATCCCATGCTTGGGGGGAAAGCTGTATAAGAAACTGTAATAAGGGAGCAGGAAGGGTCTTCCTCCTCATGTGCTACCTGGGGTCCAGCAGAGAATGGGTAGAAGCTCAGACTCCAAAGACAAGGGTGCATAAGAAATCCATTTGGCAGAGGGGGCACACTTCTGTCTTCTGGGGCCTCTGTTCTCAGCTGAGAACCAAGAACGGGTTGGTTTTGAGATGTATGTAATTATACTAGAGTTTTTAATTATACATCAGTTTTGAGATGCATGTAATTATACTAAAAGTTTAAAGCAGATTCCCTTTTTTTTATCAGAATGTATTGAAAGTTGGCTCTATCACTACATTACTCAGTTGCATTCTGACATTCTTTCCTGCAATAAAGAAAAGCACGGTGAAGTCACCCCTGGTTCCTAGGAATCGTGCCCGGCCCTGAGAACCTTTAACAAGTGTGCTGTGCAAGGGAAGGTCAGCCACTGAATAGAAAAAAAGGATCTGGCCAGGACACAATCTTTACAGATCCACACAATTGTCACCAGAATACCAATCAGAGAGATTTGGAAGGACATGAAAGAACCCCTCCTAGGAGTAGGGATCACACCTGCAGGGCCCAGGCCAGCTGTGAATGCAAATGCATGAAGAGACCACAGTGCACATCAGGGCTCAAGGAAAGCTGCAAATCCAGGCAACTAAGTTTAAAAGATTATATTTCTGTGCAAGCCAAGCGAAGCTCCACTGCAGGCAGATCCAGCCTGCAGACCACTTGGCCTATGATCTCCATTCTAAGGCAGTCTTCCAACCAGCAGTCACTGAGACGGTGTGTCAGGCACTGTCTGTAGAAAGCCAAGAGATTCCAGTGCCCTGCTCTCACCAAGCTTACAACCTGATAGCATTTCAGTGGGAAGGGGCTCCTCACCAAACAGGGAGGCTCCCTCTCATATTGCAGCTCTTAGGAGGGATACCCCTATACCATCCTCCCTGGGAGATCTGGTCTTAGCATGGACAAAGCCCCAACCCAGAGCACAACCTAATTAGGACCACGTCTCCAAAAAATGCATCAACTATCCCCAGAAATTTAAAAAGTCCATACATAAAAGAAAAAAAGAGTTTCAACTCTTCATCCTGAAGAGTACAGGTTTCTGATCCTGTTCCATCTCTTCCTGTGGTCTCTCTTCTAAACTAGCTCCCTTGCAACCCGCATCTCACGCCTTCACTAATCCAAGGCCAGTGGAAAACTGAGATCATGAACATGGACAGGTTTCCTAATGCTTGTTAGTGCTCTGTATGATGAAGAGCACAGGTTGTCTCCAGGGGACTTAGTTGACACAGCATTTCCCAAACTTACATCCCAAAGAGTCTATGACTTGAAGAATATTTCATAGGACTAGGACCCCTGGGAACACCTTTGGTGAGAGATGTTCTGACCTGGGAGCCTGGGGCTGCCTCAGGTAACTTATGAGGTTCCCAGTTTCAACACCCAATCAGTGGAGAGCACTGTCCCTCACCCCACTCAGCCTTGTCATTACAGATCTCGCTTCTTCCCACAAGAGGCCAACAGGAGGTTCCTACGTGGACCTTCCACACAGAGCTGGATTTCAGCTGGAGTGTCCCTCTATGTGTCGGTGGGGCTGAAGTATAAGGGGCCAAACCCAGGAGAGTCACACATCAGAAGCACCATGAATCACATACCCCATCCCCTCAACCACACTCGCCTAGAGGGAGTAAGAATTGTTGTGGGCTCTGGCTGGGAGATGGGGAGTCTCCCAAGAGGAAACAATTATCTCCGGTGGTTTTCTAGGGACTCTCTGCCCTGTTGGGCACTCGTGCCCCCCAGGCAGCCTGGAACCCCAGCTCTGCCCCCCAGGGCAGTATCAGGATGAACCTGGACAGAGCCTCTGCAAGATATGCCTGGCTGGAAAGTGAGGAGGTGTTGCTGGGGCTGGGGTTCCTTCTTTATCTGGGTGACACCTGACCTGTCCTGCCCTCTCTGAAGCTAGAGGAACTCAGCCATGTTGCAGGGACCAGTGACCACAGGCCTTCCAGGAACCCTTGCCCTTCAGAGCCCAATGTAATTAAAACCCTAATGCCAATGCAGGGGGCTTGAAGAGCTGTAGGTTTCAAGTACAAGACCCGTGAGGAAAGAGGCTATTGTCCATCTTGATGTCCATTTCCTCTGACCTCAAATGGTCTGGGGGGGGTGGTTTGCTTCTGCCCAAATCCTCTGTGCTCCAGGAGCTTCCTTCCCCTAGAGGACCCTCACTGTCTAGAAAACCTAGGGATACAGAAGGCCCTGGCTCTCATTGCTGACCACCTACTGGCTGTTTCCACAGGTTCTGTTCCTTCAGGATCCAGAGACCAGGCGCCAGGCCTACTTGGCCAGTGAACTGTCCTCCTGGCTACTACTGCCCTTTGGGTACCTGGAGCCCCACCCAGCACCCATGTCCCAGGGGCACCTTCCGAGAATGGCCTGGCGCACGCAGTGCTAAGGATTGTAGGCCTTGTCCTGCAGGACAGTTCTGCTCAGATTCAGGTGACAAGAGCCAATTCTCTGGGACTTTGCAGGGTCCTTAACTGATCCGTTTATCCCAGAGGCATTCAGCCTGCATGCGGGTAACATCATAGTTTCCCTCCCATCACATATGACCTGCAGCTCTATATAGGGGACATTGCCTGAGGCCTGAACACGGGGATGGATAGAGAAGGCAAAGGTTACCTGACCCTGACCCCTGAGAATTGACAGTGGGGAAGGGGATAGAAAAAGACAACCAAGAACATGAATATCCCAGCACAAGCACACTGATTTCTGGCAGACAAGACACTCCAGCTGTCCTGGAGTTGGGGGGACATTGATCCCACAGGGGTTGAGGTTTCATGGAGCCCTTGCAGGCTTTGAAGTTAATGGCCTTGTTCAGGAAGCAGGGGCTTCTGTCCAGAATGGCAGGGGACAGGACTTCAGGGAGACCCTGCCAGAGCTGAGCCTAAGAATGAGAGGGTAGACAAGCAGTACCACAGTGGAAAGAGAAGGAGGACAAAGTATGGTGTGTCTTTGTCCATTGTAGTTGTCTACCACGTTCATGTATAGATCACCTAGAACGAGATATGGTAGGGCAGTAAACAGGCTGGTGCACAGTGCTGGGAAGCAGAAGAAGGGAGGTATGAATTCCCACAAATGGTCCCCCGGGGGCCCCCTAGGAGCATGTGTCTGTGTCACACCATAAAAAGGCTGAGGATGTGAGGCTTTGGCCCATCACCTGCAGCCAGGGCAGAAGAGCCCTGCACACCTCCAACAACCACAACAGAGCCCTACTTCTAGGTTCCTAAGTCAGCACTCTCTCACTTTGGTTCTACATGATCCCATGGGATGTGACCAGACAGGCCTTTTAACTCACTTATCCTCAGAATAAGGCTGTTATTTTGCAGATGAAAAACCTAAGTTGAGAAAGGCCTCCTGCACAGCTGCACAGGGAGAGAGCCCCGAGCATGAGGGGACATGGGGTCTGGCTACAAAGCCTGGCACCTTGAGCCTCAGGGCACACTGCACTTCCAAGCTTAGGCATAGCTCCAGACATATTTCCAGGTCCCTTTTCTCCTTTTCCATCTCATTGGCAGCCAGGCCCACCATCGTGGACTCAGCATGCCTCCACCCCTTCTCCACAGGGTCCGGAAAACCCTTCCCAGATGGGTTATGCTCACCAGGTTATTATTGTCCTCCTGGCCAGACTTCAGCCACCCCTACATCTTTCCGGTGCCCCCGTGGCTTCTACTGTCCAGAGGGATCTCCCCAGCCAAGGGCCTGCGAGAACGGAACATTCCAGCCCCAGGAGGCCAAGGGGTCTTGTGAGCCATGCCTTGCAGGATTCTACTGTGAAGCCTCAGGCACAGGTAGGCTCACTGGGGCTGAACACAAGGCCCCCATGTGGTGCTGGGTCCCAGGGTGAGGTGCTGGTAGTTCGAGCCCCTGCAAAAGTGATGCCTACTTGACAAGGAAGAGGTCACCTCCCTTCTAAAAGGTTGGGGGGAGGGCAGGGACTAACAGTGAATTGGCTCAGTGCAAAAGGAGACCCCTGGTATCTCCCTTATGTCCTCCTTTAGATTTGGCTTTAGAAGGTACCTCAGGAATTCTTATGTCAGAAGCTTGGTTGTCATAGTCATAGTATTATGATCCACATGCACCCCTTGACAACTGACAGTAGAGTGGAGGGAAGGGGACACCGAAACCAGCCAGGTACAAGGAAAGGACATGTCAGGAAGAGGCACTGCATGACGACTCATACCCTGGCATACCCTGTGCCAAGCTCAGGACAATAGGAACCAGATGCAGGACAGGACAGTCTGAGGTCTAGGACCCGAGGATCTAGGTGGCTGTGGCCTGACTCAGTTTTCCCAAGGTACATTCTGCACACTTGAGGTCATGACAGGGCCTTGGTCGTGTTTAGAGATACATGGGTGGCTACTGGCCTGGCAGAGAGACCATAGCAAGGCAGTGGTGGCTGCAGACCAGCATGTCCAGCAGGGACGAGTGCCACCTTCTGGAGAAAGGGAGCTTTACGCTCAACAGATAGCCTCAAGGCTGGAGATCTCTGGAGCCCACAGAGGTCTCCTGGGTAGCCATTGAGGGTCCCCCTCCAAGCCAACATGCCCAGAAATTGGACAAAGAATCAAGAACATTGACTGAGGACCTGGGCCAGGCCAGCTTCAGAGCCTGGGGTCCCATCTCTGACCAGGATGTTCAGAAGGTAGGGATCCCACGGCAAGCTCAGGCTAACCCTGCCATTGCCCTCTAGGTCCCATGGCTGGTGGCCCCAACCTGTGCCTCCAGGGCTACTTCTGTACCCCCGGCTCCCATTCAGCCACGGCCAACCCGTGCCCTCAGGGGACATTTGGGCCCAGGCGAGGGGCCAGTGCAGAGCTGGACTGTGAGTTGTGCCCAGCAGGTTGGTGGACTCTGGGTCACGGGCCCTTGGGAAGCCTCGACTAAAGGGCTGAGAAGAGAATGAAGAGAAGTAGAAGAAGGGCAATCAAACAAGTCCATGAGGGAATGTGCTTTGACCCCCTGGACCTGTACTGTCATGGCAGCCCCTCTCAAGTCTAACAGTTGGGGCAAGGAAAACAAAGTCACATTCAAATATGGGCCCGGGCCCCACTGACCTACAGGCCCACAGCTCCCACCATCTTTTGGATTCTCCAGGCCTCCTCATACCCTGTGGCCCAGCCCACCCCACATGTAGCTCTAGGGCTCAGGCAAGACCAGCCCCATGTTTTCTTCAGAGACCAGGGGTTGCTGGAGAGAAATTACTGCCTGGTCAGGGCAGATCCATGTCTCCCTAGCTCATTCTGCCCCTCACTCCCTGTATTCTGCCTGGCCATCCTGCCAACACCTTGTGCTAGTCTGAAAGCCGAGGGAGGGAGGAGCAGGTCAGGCACAGCCCAAGAGAGACAGGGCTGGTGCCAGAGCCAGTGGGTCTGCTTCTTCTAGGGATGTTCTGCTCATCAGAAGGGCTGTCCCAGCCATCAAGGCTCTGCCACGCGGCCTACTACTGCACAGGAGGAGCAGTGTCTCCCACCCCCCTCAGACACAAGGTATGTAATGCTGGGCATGGCCCCCCAGACGTGTATCTGAGCCCACCTGCAACACCCCTGGGGTACTGGACCACAGAGCTGGCCAGTGGCTCCTACTAGGCTGAGGGTCGAGTGCCCTGAGGGCAGGACCATTCTCACCTCTGTGTCACCAGGGCCTAGTGTAGGACCCACCCTGTGATAGCTTATTTCAGTGATTCTAAGATGTGCATCTTTTTCACATTTAACATCTCTAAAATCAACAGTGTCTTCTAATCCATGGCATCTGTAAGCCACGGTGGCAGTGACCTTTTTCTTTTAAGTCATTTGCCTTCCAGTGTGTGACTCCTGGGGTTTGATGGCATGTAACGATAACAGCAGTAACATAAACAGAGGCTTTATTCAGTGCTGGCCAACATGCCTGTTCTATGTCCATAGTGAGCCGGCAGTTCTCTGTGGGAAGCCCCGAGGTCATCCTACTTTAGGCATGCAGCTACAGGAACTCTGTGGGGTTCTCAAGGCCACGTGGTGAGAAAGAAACAGTCAATATGTAGGATCATTGTACTGTAGAACAGGGTAGTGGAGAGGCAGTTGGGTAGATGGACATCCAGACCCGCGTTGCACAAACAGATGGCGTGATGTTGGTGTGATAGTTGATTGTCTCTGATTCTCATTTTGTTACTGACTTGCTGTGTGACCTTGAACATACCTTCCCTTTGCCCTCTCTGGACCCCAACTTCTCTTTTAGAAACTGCCCCTTCTGGAAGCCCCCAGTTCCACACTGACACTACAGAGAAAATAGGCCCGGGGATGAAGAGGAGAGGGGAGGGAAGCCACTGAGTCAACACTATGATTTAGGAAGTAAGAGACTCCTCCCGGACCTCCTCACTCCTCCTCCTTAGTCTCTGGCTGCCACAGGCGAAAGCATGTAGTAATGGGACGATTTTTCATGTAACATTCTTATTTGCACCCTCCAGGGGCCAGCAGGTGCAGGCAGCGGTGTGTGCAACCCAAGACCACAGCTCTGATGTAAAGGCCTTTCTTCCTTCTTTCTGAATACACAGGTGGAGGCCCCAGGACTTTCTGGGAATGACATCTGCCCACCTGGCTTCTTCTGTCCCAGGGGAACAGCCTTCCCAGTGCCATGCCTGCCTGGGTTTTACTCCTCTGCTCCAGGCCTGGCCAGCGAGGACCAGTGCCTGCCGTGCCCCCCAGGGCACTACTGCAGCCATCCTGGGCTGTCCCATGCCATGGAGGCAGAGCTCTGCGATGCAGGGTAGGGGACCCTGACCCTGGAGTCCTCAGTGCAAAGAGGGAGTATCCCTAAGTCAGGTGTGACATGACCCCCAAGTCACAGATTAATCCTAGATCCTATGGTCTCTCCTCAGCCCCTGTGAGGATCCTGGGCTAGAGTGATTGTGCCCCAGGATGGGAGCCTCTGATGTGTCATCCCTTAGATACAAGGCTGAACTAATCGCAGCCTCTAGGGCCCTCCTAGCACTGACTTTCCAAGATCTAAGAGTGCTGGGGTGCCGGGCCAGCCCCATGTCCCACTCAGCCCCAGGACAGCCTCCACACCCTCTGTCGCCCCTGCCAAGCCCTGGTCTTTACCCCCTTCACCAACAGCCTCTGCGGACGGTGTCTGAGATTCCTAACAGGTGCATTTTCCCCTTACTGTTGAAAGGGCTAGAGACTGGCCACAGCCACCAGTAAGCTCTGTTTGGGTCCTATGTGAAGGAAGGCCTGCCCCATCTGTTCAGGGCCCTGAGGACAGAGAAATTCTGGAGAGGAGAGCCATGCTTGTTCTAGGAAATGTCTAACCCTTCCCAGTACCCTTCCTGAGCCCCTACTGCATAGTTTCCTATCACAGGAGCATAGACATTTTAGAGTTGAGGACCAAAGGACCTCCTTCCATCTGAGGGATGGCTCTTGACTGTGGCCACTCTGGCCTCATCCTCAGCACAACTCTGATGACCTAAGGCTCCAAAGGCCACCCCTTTCTCCCACCTTCTACCTGTCCAGGACCCCATGGTCATGCTATAGGAGGTTCAGCCACGGTTCTCCATTTCCTCAGGTACATCTGCCTGGGAAGAAGTGCTGTGCCCTCACCTTCTGACGGAACCCATGGCTACAGATGTCCCCCTGGCTTCCGCTGTCCCCCAGGGGCTCACAGCGAGCAGCCCTGTGAGCCTGGCACTTTCAGCCCATTGCCTGGGGCTGACACCTGCCTGCCCTGTCCAGGGGGCACCTACTGCCAAAAGGCTGCTACTGTGAAGCCCACCACCTGCCCCAAAGGTAATGAATGCCCTCGGGCCAGTCTCTGCCCTCACTCTCAAGGGTAGAGGGACACTGGACATGACTGCAATGGACAGTGCACCTCAGGGCTCAGTGCAGCTGGGACCTCTGGCCCCCGAAGCTCAGCCCTCTCCCAGAACTCTACGCTTGATGGCAAAACCTCAGCCTTCTCTGGTAGCCAGTGACCCACCTATAAAATGGGGCTAATCCTACTGCAGAGGGAGGACACAGGGTGAAGGTTGTTGTGGAAGGCTCACCTGCCTAGGGACGCTGCCACTACCTTCCTTTACACGGTCTGTGACCAGCCTCACAAGTCATTACCCTAGGTTCCCAGTAGGTGCTCAGGAGGTGAGTGTGCATATGTTACAGAGGAAGGAACACAGGTCTGAGAGGCAGGACATTCTGGTCAGTTCCACTCTGATCCTAAGGTGCCGCTGTCCTTGGACAGCCACAACCTGTCTCTAAAGCACAACCAGAGGACCCATGAGAATCCCACCCCAGGGGAGCTGCCTCCCTCAGTAAACACCCCACAGAGAAGACTACAGCACATCTTGTGTGAGACTCTTTAGCAAGTTGTTGGCCAAGGCCACCCTAACAGGTGGTCTTAGGGCAGCTATTCCTTGAGGAGGCTATGGGGGCTTGTGTAAAGTGCACATGACCCCACTTTCTCCAGGACAAGAAACTCTCCCTCTTGACCTATGGAGCCAGGCCGCACCTGTCACTTACTCTCACTAAGTAATGACCCCAGAAACCTCCATGCTGATGTCCTACACACAGGGGCAGGTACACACACATGCACACAGGCACACCTCGGCTGTCTGCACACACACCCCCACCCAAAAGTTCCCACCCCACTCGCCCGGATTCTAATCCTCCCCACCTTCTTCCACCACTGGGGCCAGTGTCCTCTTCCACATCCTTTCACTGTGCTCTCCGCATCCCCTCAAGTCTGTCCTCACTTCTTTGCCGTGAACGGTAGGAGGCTGTAGGGCCCAGGGAGCCACTGTGGGGTTGGGGTGCATGGTGCTCAGGGACACTGGCCTTCCCCACAGGTCACTATTGCCCAGGAGGGACATCCTCTGCTCTTCCCTGCCCTGAGGGAACCCTGAACCCACGGGAAGGTGCTCTCTCCCCTAGGGCCTGCCAGCCCTGTCCTGCAGGGAGGTATTGCCCTGGGGAGGGCAACGGGCAGACTGAGGGTGAGTACCGGTGACCCAGTGGAGCTATGTCCTGGCTCCACTGTGTGGCTTCCCCCAGCATTCTCCTTGGCTGAGCCACAGCACGGGTCTGGGTCTGACAGCCTGCCACAGTGTGGCCCCCTGCTACTTCCTCCCTTGAACCCTGCTCCTCCCTCCTTCCCCTAAAAGTCCTCAGGCTTGTGGCCAAGAATAGGTTCTCATTTTAGCTCTGAACTTGGTGCGAGTGTGACCTCAGATAGGTCACTTCATCTCTCGGACCTCAGTCTTCTCCCCTGTAAAGTGGGGATGATCACAGTATGCACCTCCCACAGTTGCTGTGCAGAGTGTGGTCATTACAAACAGGAGCTTAGAACAGTGCCTGGTGTACAGCAAGTGCCCACACCTGTTACCTCCTAGAGCTACCCCTCCCCCTGGATTCCGTGTGGAAGCCACCAGCTAAGGGTCAAGGACTCCCTTCTTCCTGCTTTAATTTCCATGATTCTTTGGGGTTAGGTACAGCAGGCAGGGACCAGGGAGGAGGCAAGATATAGCATAGGGAGCTGGTAAGGTTTCCGTTGCTGCTCTAAAATTCTAGTCTTTCTATATCCAAGGACCCTGCTCAGCTGGTTACTACTGTGAGGGGGGAGCTGCCAGCCCCACTCCCCAGAGAAAATCTGCCTTTCCCCTCAATGGACCTTGCCCCCAAGGCCACTACTGCACCCAGGGGACTCTGTACCCTGTGCCCTGCCCCATGGGGACAACAAGGAGCAGCCCAGGTGAGCATCTGCCCTGTGTTTCCCACTCCCTCCCAGCTATGGGCCCCTCCTCCTTCAAACTCCCAACTTTAACACCCTAGACACAAACAGCACAATGGGAACATCTGTTTGTCAGGGTCTTTGGGGTTCCCATTGGGGTGGACTTGAGTCTGGGGGAAGGTCTGTGCCTGAGAGTTGATGTTAGGGCTTCTTGTCCCCGGGACACGGCCCACTCCTCCACCCCTTAACCTATGCCCAAAGCTGGGCTCTGCCCGTGAAACGCCAGGCTGCGCCACTGGCCAACCCGAAGAAGAGATGCCCTAAGGGAGGCTCTGGCCAGTGGCTGCTTCATTCAACACATATTGTACTAGGCTCCATTCTAGCAAGCAGGAAAAGGTCTCATCCTCAGGGGTTGATATTCCCGCCTGGGGACACACAGGGTCCATGAACCGTGACCTCCCTATCCAAGGTGGCACCTCTGAAGGAAGCTGTGGACTGTGCCCAGCTGGATCCTTTTGCCCTGGCCTGGACCTAAGCTCTCCTATCAGTGCCTGTGTGGCTGGCTCCAAATGCTCCTGGGACCTCAGGACCTCCAGCCCCATGGCTTTCCTCTGCCCTCAGGTACCTCCCCAGGAGCTACAGGAGGGAGCCTGGTCTCCTAGGCTTGGGGAAGCCAGGGATCCCCACACAGGATTCAAGCTGGAGCCCTCCAACTGGGGACCTCGGGCGATTTTCTGGTGCCTCCTATGAGGCACCTCAACACTCCCATCTCCAGGCCCCAGTTCTTTCTCCAGTGCCCCCACCCAGCCTCTGGTCTCCTGTACTCCAGTCACCATGGCCTGAACCAGCTGGAAGGAAGGACAATGCACTGACATTCCTGAGCACACAACCATACCCAGCCTGGCTCTCAGAGGGACCACTTTGTGTCCAATGCCCAGGGTCACTTCTGCCAACCAGGGTCTGCTTGGCCTGCCCCATGCCACCAAGGGGAGTACCAGCCCTCCCTAGGCTCAGACACCTGCCTCTCGTGTCCACCTGGCTTTCACTGTCCTCATCCCGGCACCAGAATGCCCAGGCTTTGCCCAGCACATGCCTACTGCCCAACCGGTAAGCTCTCAAGTCTCCATGCATCCCAGGCCCTCATCTTTCTCCCCAACATCTTCACCTATCTTCCTTGCTTCTTTCTTTCTTTCTTTCTTTCTTTCCTCATTTAAACTCCATGGAGAGCCTAAGGATACAATGCCAGGCACTGTATTCGCACTAGGAATGCCAATGGTGAAGACCATCTGCATAGATTTCATCCTCCCCTCATCTTTGCCCCAAGCCCATCCCACCGACTCTGTTCCCTTTCTTTTCTTCAGCTGTTGACTCACCCATGCACAATGTCCTGTCCCTTCCTTACACTCAGCCTGGGGGTCCAGGGTGAGCGCCTGGACCAGGATGATGGCAAACAGATGTCATCACCTGTGCTGGTCTGGGTCAACCATCTGGAAGCAGTTTCCTGAACAACACATAGAGAACAGCTCCTCGGTGGTGTTGGGCCACTGGAAGTGGAACCCAAAGTTCAGAAGATGGTGCCCCAGTGATCACAAGTGTGCTCTCCTCAAGTCTGAGTCCAGTCATCCTGAACACACTGTGCATGAGCCCACCCTCATACCATACACACACCCTCACAGAACACATACATATATGCACAAATATACTCACAGTGCACACACAAACTCACACGTGTGCACACACAGTGTATATAGGCACACACACATGCATACACACATATCTATGCTGTCCCCAGGCAGCCTGGCAAACAAATAGGTATCCACAAAAGTTCACAGTCTCTTCCACGTCTTACATCAATTTAGGCAAATCTTCCTGCCAATTTTAGGAGTTGTAACTACTTATACTTTGCAAGTGTTTGATTCACATGTAATGCATACATTTGTTTTCCCTGTGACTAAGGTGTGAAATGCCACTTTAAAATGAGTGACCTCTTACCCCAGAATATTTACATTTCAAGTCCAAAGAACTTGGCCTGTTGTCCCCATGACTACTCATTGTATTAGTCACACACACACACACACACACACACACACACACACACACACACAGAGGACAGCTGGTCTCTGGGGAAGCACTGTTCTGCCTTCCTGTCCCCACCACCCAGACCCTCAACCCACTCTTGCTGAAGTTGCTGATTCTTACTTTAACCCCCGCTAACTAAAGTCACACCTTTCAGTTTCTTACTCCCCCTCCTGGTCAGAAATTTTTTTTCAGCAGATGCAGCTGCTCCCTTTAACTTTTTTCCCTGTTGGGGGACTTCTCTTATTTCTCATTGCAGATGTGTATACTGGGGTGCCCCTGGCACCACAGCACAGGCCACAAGAAAATGTTGAGGTCAGCAAAGCCAGAGGAAGGCCCCCAAGACAAGGGCCACCGATGCAAGGGGGCTGTGGGGCAACCTATGTTGGAGAGGGGGGAACCACACAGGCACATCCCACCCAGCCAGGCCGGGCAACAGGGCACTGTGGAAGGATTGGCTGGGAGAAGGCAGTTCCCAAGAGAGATGTGCTTAGTATGGATGGACTGGTTCCAGTCAGTCCCAGAGAACCCAGTGTCTGGTGCCAAGAAGGCAGCCCACTGAAACTTTTGGCTAGATTAAAGCCCCTCGCCCCTAAATAGCTTCACTGCTACCTGGAAATCCTTCCCTAGGGAGTTACCCTTCTGTAAGGGGACAATAATCCTAGGGAGAGAGACTAAAGTCATGGCCATTTCAGCTCTTCAAAAGCTCTGAGAAAGCAGGAAGGAAAAGCTCAGCACCACGGGGGCAGCAAGAGGCTGATGGGTGGGGGGCCTGGTCACTAATTGATCCAGGCATGGAGCAGGTGGGTCCACAGGGATCAATGTGACCTGAGCCCTTAGCTGCCCATCTTCACTGCCTAACCCCCCTCTCCAGGAACGTGCTCCCCTCCTCCATGTCCTCCAGGGACCTTCACACCCCAAGATGCGTCAGGCCTCCGGGAAGAGGGTGACTGCTCCGTCTGTCACCCTGGTAGCTACTGCAGGTCAGTAATAGCCCAGAGTCCCACACTGACATCGAAGAATGCCCTCCAGACAAAGAGGCCCAACAGGCCCTGGGACTGCCCTGAGCTCGCCTCCCCCCATTAGTGGGGCAGCTAAGGAGCGAGGGGGCCAGGGCCCACTATAGGATGGCAGCCCTACCTGGCCACACAGACCTGAACAGGGAAGGAAACCTGACAATTAGGTGAAGAGAGATAGGACAATGGGCGCAGGCCCAGGACTTTTTTTTTAAAATAATAATAAATACATTCAAACTGAGGAAGGGTCAATATAAAATAAAAACAGCTCGGCTTAGTCCCTGCCTAAAAACATGGGAAAGTTCCTTAGAGGCAAAATTCTTTGTGCCTCCAGTTAATACCAGAGTTCTGCACATACACCCGGGGAAAAAGAGGAACAATCCTTCCTTCTATCTCCTCTTCTGAATCTTCTACAATGTGAATAGTTTTTGTAATTATTGGAGCTAGAAGGACTATGAATGTTACCTATAAACAAAATAATCAGAGAGCAGGGCTCAGGACAGCCAAATTCTACCTGAAATGTCCTACACCTACTTGGTATGGTGAAGACACGTATTTATACAATGGGGACATTCTCACTGTAGCAGTAGAAGCCACTGGAAGAACACTGTGCTTGGGATTCAGAGACTCACAGGCTCTAGGGCTGCATGGGATAGGGGTTCCCCAGGCTCCCATAAGACCTTTGGGACAAGCCCAGCCCTCAAATTAGCCCTCGGCCCAACTC
This sequence comes from Enhydra lutris kenyoni, assembly GCF_002288905.1. Taxonomy (NCBI): domain Eukaryota; kingdom Metazoa; phylum Chordata; class Mammalia; order Carnivora; family Mustelidae; genus Enhydra; species Enhydra lutris. The sequence continues at coordinate 7,184,132 of NW_019154155.1, read as the reverse complement.
CCCCAGAGTAACCAGACAAAAAGAAAGCATATCGTGGGTCTCTGGTCCAGAGAAAGCTCCCAACATTTGCTGAAAACACGTACCTCCAATTTCCTGGGACTGGGAAGAGGGATCCTCAAAAGAAGAGTTGCTCTACTTCATGCAGAGGCAAACTTGCTTCAAAGCAGATGATTTTCTACTTAAAAGGTGATCGTGGAGGCTTCCTCAGATGCTCTTTCTGGAGGATTGTCTCCCTGTACTCAGGAAGTTCTTCCTGAGGTCTAGCCTGCTTTCTGCTACAGAGTGGGAGATAAGACTAGTGGCCAGACTAGTCTTCTAGAGAGCCCAGGCCCAGGAACCTGGCAGGCCGCCGGCAAGCCCGGGGGTAATGCAGAGAGTGGGTAGACTAACCAAGTTCCTCCAGGAGAGGCTCGTCCTGCTACTGGCAGTCCTGAGTCCTGCCCTTTATCCGCTGAGCTCCGCAGTCAGTGGAGTAGACATCCAGGAATCTGTCTTTTCCGGAAGGATGAGCAAGGGTGGAGCTCCTATTGCTGTACTGGGCCCAGCACCCCTGGGTCTGAGCCTCATGCCCCGTTTTATTGCTGGGTCTTGTTTCTATTCTATACATGGATAGATCCATGTGTTCTCCTGGGAGAGAGGTCAAAAGCATTTCACACTGTGGGTCACAATAAAACTATCTGAAACAAGGGCCTGGATCCCCTCTGGTGCTGAGGCACTGGGCTCAGATCAGTCCCTGCACCCTGATCTCACCCTTCTCCCCTCTCTGTGCTGTTAGAGGTGGACAGGTGTGGGGGAAATGCCCTGCTGGTTATTTCTGTCCTGCTGGGACCTCCGAACTGATGACACAAGGTCCCAGGGAGTCTCAGCCCTCGTGCCCCCAGGGACAACTGTGCGCCAAGCAGTGCCCACCAGGTAATGACCCCTGTTTCTTGCCCTTAGAGTGTGAAAGAGGCAGAGAGCAAGGCTGCTTGGCTGCTACCACAGCACCCACCAGGGCAAAGGATTTCTTGTTTGGGTCAAAAACAGACCCTGAAAATAGCTGACTCCCACACCTGACTGGCTCAGTAGAACCCGTGACTCTTGTCAAATCAGTAACCTTCTGAATTTCATTAGAAGGTTTGATCCCCATGTTGGTCATAGAACTTCCTTAAAGAAATCATCAAAAATAGTTGAGCCCCAGTGTTGTGCAACTAACATGTATCTGCATGTGCATGTGTATGTAATTACATACATCAAACATATGCGATATGAATAGACACCTAGAGCAATTCAGAAGGTTACTAATTTTACAAACATAAAAGCAAGTGAAGCCAGGACTGGCATCCAGACCAATCAACTCCTGGGCCAACAGAACCCCCGTGCCACCCCTGGATTCATGCTGTTCCTGCTCTGCCACAGCGAGCAGTCTACCTACCTTCCACAAGACCCAGTGTGACCCCTTATGCTTCAGGCTTTTACTGCCCAGAGGGCAGTGGAGAACCCACCTTATGCCCACCTCATACTGTGGCGGCTGCCCCTGGAGCCAAGCAGCAAGATGAGTGTGGGCCTTGCCCTGCTGGGCGCTGGTGCAAAGCCGGTAAGTTAACTGCACTGTAGCCAGGAGGATACTGGACCCAAGAAGGGCCGAGGGAGGCCCTCTGGGCAGGAAGAGAGGATGGAAAGTGAGACAACCTTTGCTCTCCAGGAGACCCGACCACTCACCCCTGCCCTGCTGGCCACTACTGCCCTGGAGGGAATAAGACCAGTCCAGGAACCCCCCAGCCCTGCCCTGAACACACCTATCTGGCTGCAGAAGGAGGCCAGAGTCTGGCAGAGTGCCTCCCTTGCCCTCCCGGGTACCACTGCCTGTCCCCAGGTGAGAGTTTGATCCTAAGCTGGATGCTGAGAGCCTCTATGGAGGAGAGTAAGAGGTTTTCAGAGGTCACATGGCCATGCCTGATGTTTTTGCCTCCAGGTCTCTCTTCCTTCAAAAGCCACCCATGTCCTCCAGGCTACTGGTGTCCAGGTGATCAAGGTGCCTTTCTCTGTCCACCTGGCACCTTTCGAACAAAGCCAGGGGCATCATCCCAAGAAGACTGTGAGCTCTGTCTCCCTGGCCACTACTGCCCCCAGGCTGAGCTTCAAGATCATGCAAATGTGTTTGTGATCCCCTGCAGAGCTGGAGCTGAGTGCCCTGAAGGTGAGACTGCCTTGCCTATCTGTCCCTTCCCAGCCCATGCCCCTAACTCTGTGCCCGCACCCCTGAGGCTTAAGCCAGGTGCTCAGGCAGGTCTCACCAGCACAGGGCACATCATGCAGGCATGGTATGGCCACTTGCTTGCCCTAGCAAGCCATATACCCAGTCCCCCAGGGCCCACTCAGTCTTGGTTGGATCTGTACCACCTTGAGTCCCCCTAAGACCCAGGTGCCTTGGTCCGTTCTGTTTCTTTCAGGTTCTGTGGCTGAGGTCACATGCAGGGCTGGCTCCTACTGCGGGCCCCAGACAGGGGTCCCCCCACTTTGCCCTGGGGGCTATGCCTGCCCTGCTGGCTCTTCCACCTACACTGGCCCAGGGCAGCTGTGAGTACCTCCCCTATCTGTGTATCTGGGGCTCCCCCTGTGTCTCAGCCTCTGGGCTCTCCAGAGAGGAGTCAACCCCCTGAGTCCCAAAGGATGCAGACCAAAATAGCAGAGCCCAGAGGCAAGTACTGTGTAGCACATTGCTTGGGCTTCCCAGCTAGGGTGTTCTGGTGCCCCAGTCCTTCCTCTGTCCCTGGGAAGGATGGGTGAGGAAACAAATCCCACTGAGATGCCCTTCTTAGTTTCCAAGGTCATTCCCTGTGGGGTGGCCAGATTTAGCAAATAAAAATACAAGAAAACCCAATTAATAAAAAAAAGAAAGGAAGGAAGGAAGGAAGAAAGAAAACCCAGTTAAATATGAATTTCGGGTAAACAATAAATAATTTTTTAGTGTAAGTACGGCCTATGCAATATGCAGTAGTACTTATTGTTTATTCATTGTTAATTGCTCATCGTTTATCTGAAATTCAAATATGACTGGATGCAGTGTATTTCACCTGGCAACCTCAATCCTGTGTCCAGAACCGACATTCCCAGCACTCCCAACTGTGTCCCCCAACCCGGAGATGATCAGATGTGGTCCACATATTCTGTTGCCCAGGGTGAGGTGGGTAGGGAACACAGGCTTGGACACTGTCCAGTGGCCTGGCCACTTAGACGAGGCTCAGCCTCCTCCAGGAAGACACCTTGACCTACTTAGGCCTCATCAGACAGTAGACCACCTCAGAGCCCCTTATCTGGGACAAATTCAGGGCCACCCCTCCCCCAGCCAGCTTAAGGCCCAAGTGTGGAGAATGTGGAGAGGGGTGGGGGACCCAGCTAGTGTGCTGAGATCAATAGCACACACAGATCCTCTCAACATGAAACTAGAGTCTGGGGGGTCTGTGTCTCTGTGCAGCTGCGTGTTTCCCTTTTACTGCCCCGTGGGCAGTGCCCATCCACGTGCGTGCCCTGGGGCCTCTGAGGCCCTGAATGGAACTGGCCTTAGGGTCTCCAAGGAGACTTGCTGCCGCCTCTGTGAAGCAGGCACCTACCGCAGCCAGGCCCTGGATTCCCAGACCTGTCAGCCCTGTCCGCCTGGATTCACCTGCTACCAGGGTGAGTTTGGGAAGCCTGGGTGTGAGCAGGAGAGGGGGGCTGGGGCCTTGGAATTGGACAGAGCCCAGTGAGGAGGATAGAGGTGGAAAGTAGGGAGGACCCACAGAGCCGCTAGGAGCATGCAGGGGAACAGGCCTATAGTTTTTCTCAGCTAGGCCAGCCACCTGATTGAGAAAAGCCCAACTCTATGGCGGGGGTGGGGGGGTGGGGAGGGAGGAAACACAGGTGAAAGGAGAGTCAGAGAAATTAGGTGCCACACCTGTCTTGATGTTATGTTTAAAAGACCTAAAAATTATTGACTGTGCATCATATCATACAATGAGCATGTTGGAGCCTGTCCTGGGAAACAGGACAAACTACAGCCTGGTATATAAGCAATGCTGGATATGCAGCTCTGTGTCTACTGAGAAAGATGGAAGTGTGTTGTGTAGTGCCCAAAAGGCCAAGGGTATTGTTGCTTGGGGGGTGGGAGGGTAAATACAAGAAAGCACAGAGACTCTACTATCTCACAATCTAGATTCTTCCCTGATCAGTATTTGCTTTGCTATCTCCCCTCCCACTCCCTTCCCCACTTGAATCCTACCGGCAAGCTCATTCTTACCTCAGACTCTGCCATTTCCCAGTCTGCACCTCAGCTAGAGTCCATGGCTCAGAATTTCCCCCTCTATATCCCTCCAGGAACAGAGAGTTACCACAGCCACCCCTGCCCAGTGGGGCACTACTGTCCTGCCAGGACTCATAGCCCCAGGCCCTGCCCAGTGGGAACGTTTAGAAACAGCAGCCAGGCAGGGGCAGCTGGAGAGTGCCTGCCATGCCCTGCAGGCACCTTCAGTGCCCAGCCTGGCCAGGCTGGCTGCCTCCCCTGCGGGAGCTCTGCTTTCTCTCCACCAGGTGAGTCTCCATTTATGCTCTCCCCTGAAAACTGGTTAATCACCCTTGTCTCCAGATATGGCCTCCAAATACACCATTTCTCCTGTCCTCTGAAGTTTTGAGGATGAAGAGTGTAAGGTTTCAGAAAACCTCACTGCCACCAGATTTAATTGTTTTATGAAAGCTGCAGTATGTGAGAGAATGGGTGACCCCATGACTCCCACAGCACAGGCATAGTGTGTGTGCATAGGTAAAATGAGTTTGTGCCTTGACTTCAACAAGCAAATGAGTGAATGTGAGGAAACAAGCTCAGAGATGTCCAGCAACTTGCCCCAGATGACTCGACTAACGGAGGAGCCAGAACCTTGCACTGAGACAGCAGGAGAGGTTCTGATGCTGCAGCAAGCTCTTAAAGGTGGCAGCAGCCACACCCAGTTCTCTCACACCCACCCCCGGCTCAGAACCTGTGCAGCAGGATTAGGCACAGAGACATAAACCCAGGACTCAGCTGTGGTCACTGGTTCCTTGTTGATCCCCTTCACCTCGCTTCATTTCAGAGGTGGTCTCCTCCTGGTTTTTGCTGTGCGAACCACTTGTGTGTGGTCCACAGAGCAAGCAGGAAAAGTAACCAACAGCAGGCGATTTAAGTTGTTCAAATCATAGGTATGTAGCCTCAATGGGGGCTCCCTCCAGTCCTGCTCCCTGATGAGGGCTGACCCCAGATCTCCAATGATAAGAGCACCCACTGTGTATGCCCTCTACTGTTGCAAGTGCCGCCTAATATCCATCCTAGTGATCCACCAACTCTCTGAAATTGTCACAGTTACTATCATCCTTGCTTTATAAATACACCAACTAAAGTGCAGAGAGTTTAAATAACTTGTCCATGGTCAGAGAGTTAGTGGCAGAACCAGGATTTGAACCCAGTCTAGCTGACTTCAACATTCCTGCTCTTAACCACCATGCCATACCACCTTCAAATGGTGTGACTTGAGGTTTCCAGGGATTCTATCATCCTTTCTTGTCTCTGCTTTAAGGCATTCTATCTCTTAGGTGACCAAGCTCTGAATCCAGTGACCAACCTTCACCCCAGAACTTGGAGATTGGTAGCTGAATGAAGCAGGTCCCAATGGTTGTGTGATCTAAATTGCATTTCACTGGCTTGTACATAACAGCCTAGTACAGCCAGTTGCTTTAGTTATTGAGAAATACATTTTAACCGTTTTATCTTGGAATGATCATGAGAGAATTAGAGCTATACCTTCTATGGGCATGTGATAATAATTTTTGTGGTGAGATGACCCTTAGGTCACACTAATTAAATTTTTTTCAGGCTGAAATTATTGCAAGCATTCTCTGTCACATAGAACCTTGGGGCTATATTAGTCTTCTTGGGCTGCATGACAAAAATACACAGACTTGATGGCTTAAACAATAAAATTCTATTTTCTCATAGTTTTGGAGACTAGAAGTCCAACATTAAGTAGTTGAAGGATTTGGCTTCTTTTGAGATCACTCTCCTTTGCTTTCAGATGACTGCCCTCTTTCTGTCCTCATAAGGGCTTTCCTCTGTGTGCAGGCATCCCTGGTATCTCTCTCATGTGTCCAAATTTCTTCTTACAAATACACCAGTCAGATTGGATTGGGGCCATCCTAATGGACTCATTTTAATTTAATCACATTTTTAAAGGCCTCATCCCCAAATACAGTTGAATTCTGAGATAGTGGGAGTTCAGACTTCAACATAAGAATTTGGGGGAATAAATATGAAGCCGTAACATAGGCCTTGATCACCTCTAGGTCAAATTTTGAAATAAGCCAACATTTTCTTCAGGCTTGTGTTCGGATTAGCCTTTTCAACTTCTACAAGAAGTCTCACTCCAGTTAATATAGTCTCGTATTTTATTTTCTAAAAGTTTTGCTGATTTATAGCATAAGGTATGAGTTAAGGGTCAAAATTCATTTTTCCCAAACAGATATCCAGTCAGCATGGCACCTTTATTGAAAGATCACTCATATTTGTCATTAATCAAACATCTCAGTGAATCTTTATGTTTATGAATCTCTATTCTGTCCATTGAATTTTTTTCCTATCCTTGTAGTAATCATTGTCCTAATCACCACAGGTTTTGGTTTTTTTTTTTAAGATTTTAGTTATTTGCCAGAGAGAGAGAGTACACACAAGCAGGCAGAGAGGCAGGCAGAGGCAGAGAGAGAAGCAGGCTCCCTGCCGAGCAAGGAGCCTGATGCGGGACTCGATTCCAGGACCCCAGGATCATGACCTGAGCCGAAGGCAGCGGCTTAACCAACTGAGCCACCCAGGTGTCCCCTAATCACCATAGTTTTATAATAACCTTAATATCAATAGTCTATGTCTTCCAACTTTGTTCTTTTTAAGATTGTGTTAGCTCTTGTGGTCCTTGATTTCTATACAATCAGATAATATCCACAAAGATACTTGCTGGAATTTTTTTGGATTACTTAGAAACAACAAACCCTTTTGGAGAGAAATGGCATCTTTATTATGTTGAGTCTTCTAGTCCTTAAACATGGCTTAACTTTCCTTTTATTTACGTCTTCTTTACTCTTACAAGTTTTTTGTCTTATTTTTATTTCTGGGTAGAGCCCTTATATACATCTTGTTAGCTTTATTACTAGGTACAGGAATACCTTATTTTATTGTGTTTCTCTTTATTGAGTTTCATGGATACCACATTTTTTACAAATTGAAGGTTGTAGCAACCCTGCATAGAGCAAGACGAATGACGCCATATTTCCAACAACATTTGCTTGCTTCATGTCTCTGGATCAAGTTTTGGTTAATTCTCTCAATATTTCAAACTTCTTCTTTAACACTATATTTGTCATGATCTGTGATCAGTGATTATGACCTGCTAAAAGCTCGGATTTGATTAGCATCTTTTAGCAATGAAGTATGTTTAATTAAGGCTTATACATTTTTTTTTGGACATAATGCTATTAACACTTAATAGACTACAGTATAGTACAAACATAAATGTTATATGTACTGGGAAACCAAAAAATCCATTTGAATTGCTTTATTTATGTTTTTACATTGTTTTATTGCAATCTTTGATTTATTGCAGTGGTCTAGAATCGAACCCACAAAATCTCTAAGATATCCTCAAGTTTTAATATTTTTTGAAGTTATTGCAAATTCTGTTAGGTTTTTAAAATTTCATCTTCCAAAGTTTTGTTTTTCTAAAATTTCCTTTTTCAGCTTATACTTGAAACATATTTTGACAAAGCAGAGAATTCTAGCTTGATAGTTGTTTTCTTTTAGAATTTCAAAGATAAACTTCCATGGCCTCTGCCTTTTGTTATTTTTGTTGAGAAGTGTTACATAAGTCTTATATTTGCTCTTAGGAGGTAAATATCATTTTCCCCTGGTACTTTTAAGATTTCCTCATTGTCTTCAGTTTTGGGGAATATAACTATAGTTCTCTTCCTATAGTTTTCCTTTTTTTTTTTTTTTAATCTTCTTTGAGTTTCTTTAGTATTTCATCAAGTCTGTGAAATTCTTAGCCATTATGTTTTTTAAAATTTTTCTACTCTACACCCTTCTTTCCTCTTGACTCTTCAATTACATGTTATCTCTTTTTACCATACACATGTCTCTTGCATTATTTTCTGCATTTTTCATTTTTTATTTTCTCTTTCTGAGATTCAATCTGGATAGTTTTTTCAGACCTATTTTCTTCAGCTCCATACAATCTGCTATTAAACACATCTATCAATATTTGATGTTTTGCTATTGAATCCTTCAGGCCTGGAATTTATATTAGTCTTTTATAATTCCCTGTTGAAATTTTCCTCTGATCTTGTCCTTTGATTTATCAAACATACTAATCACAGTTTAAAGTACATGGCATGTCTTAAAACTCCAATATTTGGATCTCATATGAGCCCGTAACCAGTGTCTGGGGTTTTGGTTGTTGTTTTCTTTCTCCTTCGATTTCTTAAAAATTCTTGCTTTTTTTGCATGTCTGGTTTTTGTTTTATTTATTTTGTTTGTTTTGTTTTGTTTTGTTTTGTTTTGTTTTGTTTTTATTGAACACTACACATTGTGAGTGAAAATTGTGGAGAAATTCTGGATGTTGTTACCTTCCTCCACAAAAGAATTACTTTCTTTCTGTAGTAGGAATAAATCACCTCAGTTCATCAGGGATTCAGAAAATCAGTGCTAGGCTCCAGGTTTTGAGAAATTTAGCTTCCTTACAGTCAATCCATACTAGGTTGCAGCCCTTCAATTGTCCAACCTAAAAGTTTGTGATGTTTACCAGAGACACTTATTCTTGGTGGGCCCAATTTTTGTCCCCTTACCCTTATAAGACATCCTGAAGCTATGCTTCAGCCTCTCAATGGCACCTTTGAAGAGGTAAATGCCTTTCAGGAAAATGTGGTGCCAAATGTGGGGCTCACCCCTCTGAATTTCCATTGTCTCCAAGATTTTTTTCACCATAAGTCTTAGTTAAGTTCTTCATGCCTTCAAATAGATGTTTTTTTTATATTTTCCTGGTCTTTCTAGTTATATGTCATAGGAAGATCGACCTAAAGTAAGGTATTCTGCTATTGCCAAAGGTAGAAAAACTTATACACACTTTTATAAACTGCCTCTTTCTCTTTTGGGATGAGATGGGGAGATTTTTAGTTCATTTATTTTAGAGGTTAGCTCACAAACACTAAACCTCCAACTATTGTTGTTAGTGCGACAAAGACCCTATGAAAGATATGAAGACAAGTGCAATAGGAAGAAAGAAAAGAATATATAACGAATTGGCAGAAGCATCAAGTGCCACAAGAAAAAAAACAAAGAAGTCTGGATGGTTCAATATAGGAAGAAATTGAAGGATCAGGGAGACTTATGGGAAGGTTGTAATTTTTTTTTGAGGCTTGATGCATGTTTATTTAAAACAAACAATGGAAAGTTTATCATGCCATTTGCAGCAACCCAAGCAATATTTTCTAGCCATTACAAAACACATTAAAACAAAATTTCTAGATTGCCTTTGACTTTTATGCCTCTTTCTGAAAAGCTAATTTCACAAATATGCTTGGTTTCTTTAATACAATAGGGGCAACTCACATCAGAGAACAGAAACAGTAAACTGTGAACTGAGTTGAGGGGAAGTTCCTGAGGTTGAAAGAGCAGATGTGCATAAATGTAGAAATGAAAATCATTGTCAGGAAAGACATCTATTTTGTCAATTTTGGAAAAGTAAAGTGAGGAAATGAACTAATGCCTTCTATTGCCTTCAGGTACTTCCAGTGGTAGTCTAGATGCTTGAAATAGATGATTCCATCTTATCCAGAGTCTCAAAAAAAAAGCCCTGTGAAGTAGATACATCATATACATTTTTGTATATTTGCTTCAAGTTTTTATTAAATTCTACTTAGTTAACATATGGTATAATATTGGTTTCAGGAGTAGAAATTTAGTGATTCCTCACTGACATACAGCAAGTGCCCTCCTTAGTACCCATGACCCATTTAGTAATCTACCCACCTCCTCTCTATAAACCCTCAGTTTGCTCACTATAGTTAAGTGTCTCTTATGGTTTGCCTCTCTCTCTTTTATTTTCCTCCTTCCCTTGTGTTCATCTGTTTCCTTTCTTAAATTCCACATATGAGTGAAATCATATGGTACTTATCTTTCTCTGACTTATTTTGCTTAGCATAATACACTCTAGCTCCATTCACATCATTGCAAATGGCAAGATTTCATTCTTTTCGATGGCTGAGTAATATTCCTGGGAAAGTTTTTATTTATTTTATTTTTTTATAATTTTATACACATTTTATTTTATTTTATTTATTATATTCAGTTAGCTGATATATAAAAAGGTTGTATTTAAACAGGAACTTGAAGATAAGTAAAATCTTGTTGGTTGAGATGTTCGGGGGAAGATATTAAACAATGATTCTATTTTTTTTTAAGTATTTATTTTCAGCGTAACAGTATTCATTGTTTTTGCACCACACCCAGTGCTCCATGCAATCCGTGCCCTCTCCAATACCCACCACCTGGTTCCCCCAACCTCCTACCCCCCGCCCCTTCAAAACCCTCAGATTGTTTTTCAGAGTCCATAGTCTTTCATGGTTCACCTCCCCTCCCAATTTCCCTCAACTCCCTTCTCCTCTCTAACTCCCCTTGTGTTCCATGCTATTTGTTATGCTCCACAAATAAGTGAAACCATATGATAATTGACTCTCTCTGCTTGACTTATTTCACTCAGCATAATCTCTTCCAGTCCCATCCATGTTGCTACAAAAGTTGGGTATTCATCCTTTCTGATGGAGGCATGATACTCCATAGTGTATATGGACCACATCTTCCTTATCCATTCGTCCGTTGAAGGGCATCTTGGTTCTTTCCACAGTTTGGCAACCGTGGCCATTGCTGCTATAAACATTGGGGTACAGATGGCCCTTCTTTTCACTCCATCTGTATCTTTGGGGTAAATACCCAGTAGTGCAATTGCAGGGTCATAGGGAAGTTCTATTTTTAATTTCTTGAGGAATCTCCACACTGTTCTCCAAAGTGGCTGCACCAACTTGCATTCCCACCAACAGTGTAAGAGGGTTCCCCTTTCTCCACCTCCCCTCCAACACATGTTGTTTCCTGTCTTGCTAATTTTGGCCATTCTAACTGGTGTAAGGTGGTATCTCAATGTGGTTTTAATTTGAATCTCCCTGATGGCTAGTGATGATGAACATTTTTTCATGTGTCTGATAGCCATTTGTAGGTCTTCATTGGAGAAGTGTCTGTTCATATCTTCTGCCCATTTTTTTGATATGATTATCTGTTTTGTGTGTGTTGAGTTTGAGGACTTCTTTATAGATCCTGGATATTTTCCTGCTTATTTTTAAGCAATCTCACTGAGCTTTCCAGGCTGAGCCTCAGACAGTGGTTCTGTCATGGCCCCCTGCCCAGGAGGGCAGAGAGGGGCAGCCCAGCAGTGCCTGAGGCATAAAGCCTGCAGATGCTCTGAGTGGTCATCACATGGCCCCTGCCCCTCTCCCCTGCCCTTGCAGGAGTGCTGCTAGCTATTGGCTTAGCAACCATGCTGCTGACAGGCCTCAGCCTCATACTGAGACCCCCGCTAGCCCAGGCCTACCCTGTGAGGACTTGGAAGCCCCAGTGGAGGGGACTTGGGGAGCCTCATGTGCCCACTGAGTATGTGCCCCTCAGGGACAGGTGAGTCCCCTTCTACCCTTCACTCCTTTCCCAGCCTAGGGGCCATGGCCAGTCTGGCCACTCCCCACCCTGACCCTGCCCACACTCATGACCCCAGGGCTGACCCTGGAGACTCAGGAAAGAATGCCTTCCCAAGCTGACCTGTGATGTTCATAGCTGGCACTCCTGGTCCACGTGAGCCCTGTGTCACCTGCGTGTGGGTGCTTCTTTCCAGCTTTCTATCCTATGAAGATCTTTGTCCTCGGGACTCTGAGGAAGAAGCTGATTCCAAGAAGACAGCCATTACCTGGGGCACAGGTACCACACTTGTGTGGAACAACTTTCCTTCTCTCTTCCCACCTTCTACCCCAAACTGCACCCCAGATACACACTCTGGATAACATCTTATATTTCTACAGCACTGATGATTTATAAGACACTTCATGCTGTCCATCTGATCATCACAATGGTAGCTAGAAGTATGTGTTTTCAGGTGTTTTCCATCTCCATTTTATATACAAAGAGACTGAGTCTCAAGGAAATGTGAGTGGCTTCCCTCAGATCCCCAAGTGGCAATTTTTAGATAGTAGGTGATGTGCGACTTGAAGCGAGAGTTCTCTACTCCTTACTGTGCTGCTCAGAAGTTCTTAAGAACCCAAGAGCAATTCTCCAGCTCATGGCTAACTTGCTGTAGCTCACTGCAGGGACAGAAATGAAGCCCTGCTACGGAAGCCCTTTACAGGATCACTCACCTGCCTCCATCAGCTTCTCATCTGGAGAATTGGACATTGCCTCCATTTTCAGGAGGACATAGAGGGACCACATGTTCCTCCCCATCCCCACTGGGCCCCCCTGTGAGGAGGAAATGTATACAGAATTGCATGAAGAAGCAGCTCTGCCAAGACCCTTCCTCTGCTTGGGAAAAACAACTGGATTACCTCACTTCGGACATCAGACAAAGAGACAGAGGAAGGGTCCTATAAGCTCTCACTGATGTGGGTTCACACAGCTTCAAGTTTGCCTCCATTGTGTCCTTAAGTGCCATGTTGCAAAAACCCTAGGAAGCAAATTGAGTGCCAGGGACCTGGAGGAAGCAGTGAAGTGAGTAGTTACAAGGCACAGCCATGGGACCAAACCAGCACTAGAGTCTTGCTAGCTGTGTGAACTTGAACACAGGCCTCCTCCTACCATCCACACGTCCACACAAACACACATATCCACATGCATCCACACACATACACATTGCATATACACCCACACACAGACACACACAGACATGCACACACACACACACACACACACACACACACACACACACCATCCAAGGCAGGCCTGCCTCTGTGTTGTCACTGACTATGACTTTGCATGGGCATCAGAGGCTGTTCATCTCTTTCCTGGTGATAGCTCTGGATAGTGAGGACAGCAGGCATGGAGAACTGACTGAGTCCAGGACAAATCTATCCCTCCCACCCTAGGCCGCCCCTTGGGGGGTGAGCAGCAAACCCAGCTGTGCAGAACATGTACAGTATGGACACCAGGAAGGGTACACAGAATCAGGGGTCAATGCCAGCACTTTAATCTTCAAAGGAAGCCTCCATTCAGGGTCAGGGCTAGGGGTTGGGAGCTCATTGCAGGGATCTCCCACAGGGGGAGATGCTGGCACAGGGTTTTTTTGGTTAAAGGACTGGCCATGTAGGGGAGGGTGAATTGCCCCTATACAATGGTGCATGTGACAGGGCATATAGAAGATCTTGATGGTGAAGGGCGGTCTGAAAAGCTGCTTTCCTCCCCTTCCCACCTGAACAGCTGGTAGCTCAGGGAACAGACCCCACCTGGGCTACAGAGAAAGGAAAAGAAGGCAAAGCTGGCTGTGCAGGGGTCTGGCCCATGTTTGTTACCCAAAACGAGAACTCCTGCATCACTGTGCCAGCATGAATGGAACTACCCTTCTCCCCTCTTGCACCCACCAGGTCTGGGAAAGAGTAGTGTAGGGTTGGCAGTGGACACACACTCAGCTTCATATTCACACTCCTGCACGCCACTCTCTGAACAAGGCCTAGGCTGACATGAGCCCTCACACCACCTTCTTTCTTTCTTCTTTCTTCCTTTGAGACTCAGCTCCACCAGGAAAAGCAGTTGGAAGGGGAGCCCCTTCACTCACATGTGTCCTAGCAGAGCAGAATGGGTTTGAGGGAGAAGAAGGTCAAGGGGTTTAAGACCCTCAACCAAGGGACATTCCTGCAGGGAGTGACAGAACCCCACCGGGGCCCAGCAGCCTAGTGGAGTTGCTTGATTTACTCCCTTGGGGTCTGTCTGGGTCACACTCCAGCCTGAAGCCTAGAGGAGACACCTCAGTCAGACAAGTGAGACTCTACTGTCTGCCAGGTGCTGTGGGATACCCGAGGCTGAGCAGGAGTCCACAGAGCAGTGGGGACAGGTGGGGCAAGAGCTGTTGAAGGGGAGCACAGAGTGGTTATAGGGACATGAGGACAGTGAGATGAACTCAAGCAGAGGGAAGGGGCAGCCAGATGTGGCCTGCAGGACCCTGCAAACAGCCTCCTCAGGGGGCTGCCATCTTGTCCAGCCCAGGGAGACCCACCCTCAGCAAAGCAGGGAGGCAGTGCCCACCACCCAACTCTGATGTGTCACCAGGCACAATGGACAGAGGCTGTAAGGATCCTTGTTGGTCACACCCACACAGAAGAGATTCTCTCCACAGCCACTGCTACCTGCCTCTAGGAAGGCTTCCCACCTCCTCCAGCTCCAATCAAGCCTAGCCCCTGTCTTTCCTGCCAACACTAACCCTCTGCCTACACATGCATCTTCTGCTCTTCTTTCCTTGCATACCTACCTGCAAAATCCCCAAGAGAAGGAGAGAAGCTGCAGAGTCAGCATCCTCGGGCCCAGATTCTGCTTCCAGCTCCTGCTCCATCCCACAGTCTCACTCCATGCATTCCTCCTGCAGGAGAGCCACTCCCTGTGAAGACCCTAGAGGACTTCAGCATCCGTACTCTCTACGACAAGCTCGAGGACCAGAGCCTACACGTGGCAGCCCAACTGAGCAAGCACCGGAGCGATGCCCTGATCTTCTACAGGGGCGCCAGCCAGCAGCTCCAGGGCCTCAAGGTCAAGTGCAATTCCCAGACAACCAAGCCACTGTCACCCCCACCATCCCAGGGAGCAGGGGCGCCCCCTCACTCACTTCTGGAAATTGCCTGAACCAAGAACACTCGTAACTGAGAGAGTGACACAGCCATGGTTTTTCCAGGACATTCTGTAGCACTTCAGCGCAACTGAGCAGCATGTTCTGGGGAGGGACGGAGACCCAGAGATGGAGGTCACAGCTGCTACCAGGACAGCCACTGGGCTGAGCAAGGAATCTTGGGGCCGCCACACTGCAGCTTCACCCAGGGAGCCCTGGCAGCATCCTCTAGGTGAGAGACAGGTGCCCAGGGGTGGGATTATGATGTCATAATATTAACTCTAACTTTGTATAGCACCTAACTTTGTACATCTCATATTTATCATCTCACTTGGTGCTCAGAACCCCCATGTCATAACTGGAAAGCATCAACCCTGATGACAGAAGATGGTCCCGGACCTGGAGAGGGAAGTGATTTGCCAGAAGGGGAGGGAAACTCGGATAAAACATAGCAGAGCGATGTTTGCCCCAGCTCTCCTCCTGGCCACATGCACCATTGTGCTTTAAGAGCTGTCCTTATGTAGGAAATTAGGGTGACAAGGGCCTTAAGGCTCTTGAGAGTCTCCTTAATTTATACTTTTAGTTTTGTTTTCTAAAGGGCAAAAGCAATACATGCTCCTTAGAAAAGTTTCATCAGTACAAAAGAGTAAATAATGGAAAGCTAAAGTTCACTTGACCCCAAATCCCAGCATCCTCATAGGTCTGTAGATGAATATTTATTGGCTCTTTTTTGGACCGTGTGGAAGCTCCTCCCACAACAGCCTATACTCTGAAATACTCCTGCCATCTGGTAGAGTCCAACCTTTTCCAGGTTATAAAGGCTTCTTCTTTTACAACCTGGGTGTTGAGGTTCACTGTAAAGAAGCATGTGTTAGACAAGGCTTATGATGGAATAGGGAATAGGGTTAGGGTGTGGAGGGACATCCCTGGGTCCTCCTGCATGGTCTGACTTACAGTCACACTCAGATATTAGAGCCCAAAACTGAGCATCGTCCTGGTTGGGTCTGACAGATGACAGCTCTGGGTGTGCAGTCTCCAAGCTACCCATGAATGGCCCCAACATCCCTGTGTTTAGGCCACTAGATAAAGCACAGCTCTAGCTGCCATGGTAGAGAAACCTGCTTCCATGTTGTAAGTGGTAAGGGTTGTCATCCCCTTTGCTCCTGGCCCCTCTCCCTCCCTGTGAGTGTCCAGTGGACACCAGTTTGGGGTGAGAAGGGGGCCACCAAGCTGTTCTTTGCAAAACTGTGTCCCCCGGGAGGCAAACTAACCCAGCAACTCATCCAACAGGCTTACCCACAGTTCTCACTGGCCTAGCTGCATGCTTCTAGAGAGTATGCAAGCCTTCTCCTCCACTCTAGAGACAGCCTGGGTGTTCACTCCCATGCCAGGAGCATGGACACTGGAGGAGGCTGTGTGCTTCCTGGAACAAGCACTCCTGGGCTCAGCAAAGACTTCCCAGCCCCAAAGCATGTTCTGTGATGGCCCAACCTCAAGGCAGGAAAACCTAAGCTTGTTGCTTAAGTCATCCGTTTCTGAATCCAGACCTCAGCATAAAATCAGCTGATTTTTTTTCTTTTATTTAAATTTTGTTAGTTAATATACAGTGCCATATTGGTTCCTGGAGTAGAATTCAGTGATTCCTCACTTACATACAGTAAGTGCTCATCACAAGTGCCCTCTTTAAAACTCATCCCACGGGGCACCTGGGTGGCTTAGTGGGTTAAGCCACTGCCTTTGGCTCAGGTCATGATCTCAGGGTCCTGGGATCAAGCTCCACATCGGGCTCTCTGCTCAGGGGGGAGCCTGCTCTCTACCCCCTTCCCCCGCCTGCCTCTCTGCCTACTTGTGATCTCTCTCTCCCTGTCAAATAAATAAATAAAATCTTTAAAACTCATTCCACTACTAGCCCTTCCCCTGCCCTCCTCCCCCCATCAACCCTCTGTTTTCTAGCACTAAGGGTCACTTATGGCTTGTTTCCCTCTCTCCTTTTTTTTCTTTTCCTCCTTTCCATATGTTCATTTGTTCTCTTTATTAAATTCTACATATGAATGACATCATATGGTATTTGCCTTTCTCTGACTGACTTACTTCACTTAGCATAATACACTAGCTCCATCCACATCATTGTAAATGGCAAGATTCCATTCTTTTTGATGGCTGAATGATATTCCAGTGTGCACGCATGCGTGTGTGTGTGTGTGGGTGTGTATACCACATCTTCTTTATTCATTCATCAGTTGATTTAACATTTGGGTTCTCTCCATAATTTGGGTATTGTTGATAAAGCTATTATAAATGTCAGGGTCCATGTAACCCTTTGAATCTGTATTTTTTTATCCTTTGGCTAAATACCTAGTAGTGCAATTGCCAGATTCATTTTTAACTTTTTGAGGAACCTCCAAACTGTTCTCCAGAGTGACTGCAACAGTTCGCATTCCCACCAACAGTACAAGAGAGTTCCCCTTTCTTTGCATCCCTACCAACCCCTATTGTTTCTTGGGTATTTAATTTTAGCCATCCTGACAGGTGTGAGTTGGTATCTCATTGAAAATCAGCTGACTTTCCATCTCTTGAAGCAGTTTACCAAACTGCAGATTGTAGCTTACTATAAATCAGTTTAATAAGTTGCAATAAGCATTAAGAAAAAAAAAAAAACCTAGAAAGGAATAAAATCAAAACTACCAGAAGCCACACATTTGTAAAAAGTGATATGGCTTCATACAACTCTCCTTGTAGTATTATACATACATATATGGAGAAGTGTGCAAACAATGAATTTCTTAGTGTGCACTGTGATTCTTAAGTATAGAAGCCACTGTCTACAAGGAATCTAGTAATAGGATTTGCCCCCAGAAGATCCCCTTAAATCAGAATCCCACTGGCCTCAGGCCCACCTGGTCAGCAAGAGCCTCGGGGGAGAAGTTCAGAGAATTTGTGTTTGCCTCCTCACAAGGGAAGAAATCTCAGGTCCAAGAAGGAAGGGTCTCCAGTTCTGGCCTAACATAACCATTTTTAAGATAAACCTGCAGAATTTACATTATATCCCTCAGGACAACATCAAGTCATAGTAATGAGAATAAACTTGATGGATTACTTGTTTATTCCCACAGGTTCTGAGGGGCACACCCCTTGTTCTTCATCCCCAGGGTGTGTTGTAAGGAAGGTAGGGAGAAGACAGCCACTTTAAAGGGGAAACACATGATTCCTAAGTCTGATAGACAATTTTTGCCTGGCTTAATGTTTCCTTAAATTTCTTCATGTTAAAGGACTTATTTAGAGGAAGAAAACTTGTTTTAGTCTCTAATTTGGGAAGGAGAAAGAATTAAAATAGCCCATAATGTGGCAGCATCCCACCAGATGGCTATCTATTCTGTCTATTCAGTCCAATCAGAAAATAAGCCCCTCCCTTAACTCAGCATTTAGAACACTTGATGGAAGCTCCTTACAGGATGGCCCCCAGAGGCCTGTCTCAGCTGTTGGACATCAGGCCAGGATGCTGTCTCATCAGCATCAAGAGGGGACCAAGGAGCATCCCCAGGAGAAGATCTGGACACATGGGTCATCTGGCCAAGGAAGGGAGCATGCCCCACTCTTCCTATGCACAGCTGCCTGGGACTCTGGGGGCTCCCACCCACCTTTGCACAGCTGTCTGGGGCTCTGGGGCTCTGGGGGCTCTGGGGGCTCTGGGATCTCAGCTCCAAGCGCTCTCTTCCACAGTCCTGAGGGCTGTTGTAAACACTGAGCAAGCACTGTCTCAATTAACCCATTCAGTTCTCACAGGAAATCTATGAGTGACATTACCATAATTTTATAGATGAAGGAACAGTGTCTTAAAGAGGCTAAAAAGTCAATTCCACCAAAGTTACATGGAGAGTGACAGAGCAGGGCTAGCCAGAATCCCAGTCTCCACCACACAGCCCTTAAACATCTCTGCTGCCTCTGGCTGAAAGGGCATGAAGGAATGTACCTCACTCGAACCCAAGGGCCCACCACTCAGCCACCAGGCTCCAGTTCCAAGAGCCCAGACACAGTCCTTTCCACTGAGCTTTCTGGCCCTGTTGGGGAGACAGGCTGGCCAGGCTGGTCTAGGGTCTCACCCCTCAGTATAGATCACTCTACAGAAAGGAGTGGGTCACTGGAAGAATGTGTTTGAGGCTGAGATCCAAGCACTTATTTTTTCCATGATGATGGCCACGTGTCCTCAAAAGCCCTAGCAGAAAGGGGAAGCAGGTCAGACAGATGCCAGAAACCTTGCCTGGCACATGTGTATATGTGTGTGTACTTGTGTGCATGTGTGGTCTGTGAAACCATAGAGATGGAGCAATGTTGTTAAAAGCTTTCCTTGACCTCTCAATACCATTTCCTCTTCTTAAACTTCTCATCCATACACATCTGGGCTGGAACACCTGGCCAAGTGATCATGAGAAGAAGGACAAAAAAGGCTACCTTCCTCTGAAATTGGTCTGGGACTAAGCTGTAAAAACTTCATGTCCTAAAAATCCTCTCCATGTGTGCTGAATACAGAAGCTGAATACAGAGGACTAAATGAAGCCTACTCCTTGCCTAGCTAACTGAAGGTAGAGGCTTCCATTATTTCTTGATGGGGAGCACTTTTTTCCAAAAAATTATGTAATGAAGGTTAGAAAATTAAAAAGAAGAAAGCAATTAAATAATATTTTGGCAAAATTACCCTGCAGCTTATCAGGTTCCCTCTGAGTAGGTATTTCAGCAAGTCACAGTGCAGTTCTTGGAGACTGCTGGGTGTGAATCCCAGCACAGCCTTGGTCTTGGCAGCAGGTATCTTAAGTTGGCCTGGCAGTTGGGGGGAGTAGAGGGGAGGGCACACAAGCCAAATGCAGCACTCAAAAATGCTCAAGCAGTCAGAAGTAACAGATTATGTATGGAGATAAAAGATCTTTAAACATTTCTGAGTTAAAAAAAAAAAGAAGAAGAAAAAGAAACAGAAGGAGTTGTATAAGAAGGGAAGAGATTATGTACAAAAATTTTATTCACACATAAAAAACCATGATGTAGTCGTCAAGGTTCAATCCACATATATTTAGCACATTGGAAAGACTGCCTGAAGGAAGGAGAGAGACGGAAGTGGGTTCGGAGATGGAGGTAGAAATGGAATAAAAAGGCAAAAGGCTCACAACAAAGCTTCAAAAATGGGAAAAAGTCAAGTAAATGTAAGGTGGGTCATCTGTGGTCAGATGAGATGACTGTGTCTGAGGCTGGTCTCTGTGTCCTCCTTCCCCAGGCTGCACCACCAGTGTCTCACCCCTGGGCTTGCAGCCAGAGCTTGACAGAGTGATCGTGGCCCTGGCGTCAGCACTTTCTCATGCACGTGGGCAACCAACTGGGGCCAGCAGAAAGGTGAAAACCCCCCAGGGTAATAAAGTGTACCTCTGTTTCCAGACAGCTTCACTATCACCCCAACCTTGTGGAGACTCATTCGGTGTACACTCAGGCACACACACACACACATGTGCACACATTCATGCACACTTTCATGCATGTACACACCACACACAACCACACACATGTGCACATTCACACACAGAACACCAAACTCATGCATACATACACATCTGCACACACCACACACACGCACACACTTGGACCTGACACTCTTCTGGTAGCCCTAAGCTCTATTCAGAAATCTGGGGTGCACTGCCCATGCTCATAGGTTAACCCCTGTTTTTAGCTCTTTATCTTCTCTAAGATGTGTGTCAGAGACAATCTCCCCAGTCCCCTTGATAATCTGGCCTCTTACACAGAGCTCAGAAGGGAAGCACAATTCATGGATCCTACCCTGAGAACAGCATGTCAAAGGGAAGAAAGACTCAGAGGGCCTCTGTTCAGGAGTCCCTGCCTGGTACATCCCCAGTGCAATTGGGCAGAATCCATCACAGTCACATTTGTTCCCAAAGTGCCTGTGGGGGCAAGAAAAGGAAGACCATAACACGTATCATGGCTACTGACCAGGCACTTGGGGCCCCCAGGAGAACTAAGCAGTCAGTGGTCTGGCCACACCAAGACACGGAAACCCAAGCTCAAATCAGTGCAGGTGCCCGTGGTGGTTCAGCAATGATGCCCCTGTCCATTACAGTTCTTTTCTGGGCCCAAAACTGAAGGAAAGTTGCAAAACTGTCTGTTCTTCCAAGGCCTCTCGTCAGGTTGGTGAACAGCCTCTCCCTAACTATCAACAAGACTCTCACCTGACAAGTAACATGACCCTGAAGCCACAGCCTCTGCCCTTGGATGAGGAGCACCAAAGTACAAGGTGGGGACAGGTATCAGCATCAAGCCTTGCACACAGCTGCTATATTCTTTGGTTGTGGTCCTTAGTAAAGATGACATGGGAAAGAACTTTAGGGTTCGAAATCTATGGCCAAGAAAGAATTCTTGAGATATCTTTGGTACAAAAGGTGATTTTATTAAAGCACAGGGCCAGGTCCCGTGAGCAGAAAGAGCTGCTGCAACAGGGTTGTGAAGGGTGGCTAATTATATACTTGGGAATTGGGAGAGGTAAAGAAAAAGGGAGGTTTTGAAAGAACTTTCATATGCTAAGGAGGACCTACAAGATAATGGCCCTCTGATACTGCATTAACATTAAGTTACTTGGGAGATTCTGGAAAAATATCACATATGTTTCATCCAGGAGTAGAGGGTGGTAGGGAGGTTGTAGAGTGTGAGCTTATCCAGTCTTCAGGCAGCCTTTTGTTCCGTCATCACTGAGAATTGTATTTTTCGTAACCAGAACCAGATTTAAATCCTTAACCCACTCATATCTAGCTGAAGGCTCTGAGATGCTCTTCCCATAGTAATTCACCCGTTGTCCTGGCTACCTTGGTTTACCAAGGGATTCGCTGGTTTGAGTAACTCATCAGAACTCATGTCATTTACTGGGTTTATTCCCACCCATGGGAACAAGGCCACATTCGCTCTGGCTGACTCTGGACTTTACCAGACACCACCCTATCTCCTTCCAACTTTCCTTCCTCTGACACACGGTCTCCTCCACAACATAGCCTCATGGTTGACTTGTTCTTTCTCCAAGTCAACCAAGAGGCTGAAAGGGATCTGTTAACTTGATTTCTCTCCATGCATTTAGGTGCATGATCTATTCCTCCATACGTCCCTCTTTAATAACAATAAGTGGTAATAGTCATAGTGACTGTTTGTATGTACTGGACCTGAGGCAAACTCTTATCTGCTCTCTAAGTTAATCCTCACAATAACCTATAAAGTAGACACTTTATAGGCACATACACATGAAAGCACTCAGTGAAATGTAAAGGAAGGGTCCTTAGAACTGGGGCTTACACAGCATCTTAACAGAAGAACAGTAAATTTTAAGAGAGGTGAAAAAAACAAAAGAAAAAAAAAGAAAAGGTCTTTGAGTTTCTAGGGCATCAAATTGTGAGAAGGTAAATATATGGGAGAACTAGTGGAGAAAAAGGGCCAGTTTCAGCAAGGTTTTTGTGTAAATTCCTCTGGTGCCATCTCCAGGCTGATAAGCATCTAGAGTTATCTCAATGTAACTCCTGTCCTTCCTAGAGAATGTTGGAGGGCACCTTTAAAATGTATGTCCTGCTTTCAGGTAAATAGGGTGAGAGCAGAGCACTTGTCTTATATCTGTTTCTTCTCAATTGCCTTCAGCTGAAAATAATCAATATGCCAAGTTGGCATATTTGGCATATTTCTGGATGGCATATTCTGTACTCATTACTGAGAAGTCATTCACCTGCTGAGACAAGAATAGTTTTGTGGGTGCAGTTTCAGGGAATCTATGTGTGTCTGTCAGTTTCTCTGTCATGTTAATAATCTCATCCTTCTCTAATCCCAGACATCTCAGGGAGGAGTTAAAAGTGGCCAATATGTTCTTTTTCTGATTGGGGAGATGTACTACTGGGTAGCAAAGGCCTGAAAGTATATCTCTCATTCCCTTTTCCTAGATCCCAGCAGGACCTGGGACCTGGACAGCTCCCTCAGTGTGCCACCAAAGGAGGAGATAAAATGAGCCCAAGTTCTATGTTGTGGATCCTCACAGCTGGACACAGGCACAGAGCATTTCCTGAGCTGCAGGTAGGAGTCTGACTCTGTGACCAATGTCCTCTTCACCTCAGGGAGTGATATGGGCCTCTGCCTCCTCTAAGGATTCTGAGCTGTTTGGCTGTCCCATCTTTCAGCCCTCCTTGTTACCTACACACTGACTCTGGGGCTCAGAAATCAAACACAGAGGTGGAGAAAACATGACTGGGAGGGATATTTTATGCGAAAAGAAATTAGGACAAAATTAGGATTGGAGAATATTGTTCAATCCAATCCAATTAGGATTAGAGAATATTGGTCAAAAAAATCACTCATTAAGTGTTCACTGATTGTCTGTATAGGGGAGGAAATCATTTTTTCTATGTCCTTCAAGGTTCTTCTAGCTAGACTAAGAATTAAATTGACATGAGACAGATTAACAGGAGAAAATCAAATTTAATTTCATACATATGGAGAATCCATACAGACATGAGATCCTAAAATCAGACAAAAGAAGGTATATCCTGAACTAAAGCTGGAGATAGGGAATTCAAAGGAAGAAATGCAATTCACAGGAAGATGAAAAAGAGTAAATGTTTGGTGAACAAATGCTTGCTGGATCATCCAGAAACAATAGGACATAGAGAGGACTTTGATGCAACAGGCCTTGCTCCATTCCTCCCTGTCCACCACACTTAGTTCATATTACAGTGTAGTTTTCTATGGTGACCACTCTCTTCCTCTATCTAAATTATTTTAGGTGGTTGTGGAGTCTTTTTGGCCTTGATTGTTTTAAACTTGGCATGAACTTTATGCCAAATTGGCTGGTCTTGGTGGGTGACAGCCCCTGGCCCCTATATCTATAACATTCATAAGGGCAAGAGGTGGGAGACTGTGAAGGTTTAAAAGAATCCCAAAGGAAGGCAACAATAGGTATGATCATATAATAATATAAAACAGGATTCTCAAGGTCAAAATTTGCCATCAACAGATACTTTTGTTCTGTGAGAAAAAAAAAATATGTAAATTGCCCTAAGAGAAAGGAAATACCAACAGATAAATTTATATGAAAAATATTCAAAGAATCAGAGAAATCTTAATTAAATGTTAGTTAAACTAGATGCCCTTTTATATCTACATAAATTTTTTTTAGTGTTTGAGATAGACGTTTGAGATATTGTTTGAGAGATAGACGTACCACATCCAGCTAATTGAGGATAAAAAGTTAAAACCTTGCTGGAAAGCAATCTGGCACTTTGTGTCAAAAGCCTCTAAAATATTCAGTCCACTCAGTATCTCTAATCCTAAGAATCTGTCTAAGAGGAAAAAAATTTAAATATAGACAAATATGAGGAAACAAGGACATTGAAATTTTTTATATTATAAAAATAAATGGAGAAGATCTAAATTTCTGATAATATAAGGGTTTACCTAAATTACGGTAGAGCTCTACTATGAGATATTAATGCCTTTATGAAAAACAAGGTTATAGAGAATTTTCAACATTATTAAGGTAAAAGATGAAGACAGAGAATTGCACATGTGGAATGATTTCACATGTGGGTGTATATATTCTTAAAAAGACACATGGGAAAAACAGAAAGAGAGGGCCATAAAAACAGTAGTGAGAGTAGTTTGAGGGAAGAAAGAGAGAGAAAAACTGAAATGAGAAGACCCAAAAATGTAAGAATGATTACTGAGTATCAGTTAGCTTTTGCTGCAGGACTAACAACACAAATTCTCAGCAGCAAAGAACAATAAACATTTATTGCTCCTATGTCTGGGGGTTCACCTAATTTGGTCTGGGCCTGCCCCACAGTTCCAGATCTCACAGGGTATCTGCATTTCACCTGGGCCCCAGATCCAGGCTGGGCTTGCCTGAGACACTGTTTGGGGGCAACTGTGCTTCAGGGGTATCTCCTCCTCCTCCCAGGGCCAGGCTAGCCTGGACATGTCCTTCTTAAAGTATTTATTGGTAGAATCACAAAAGACCTCTTCAGGTCTGGGCTCAAAACTGGCACCAGGTGACTTCTGCCTATATTAATCCCAAAGGAAGTCAGATGGTGGAGTTCAGCTTCAAGCTATGAGAAAAAAGCCCACACACAGTGGGAGAGCATTACAGAAGAACGTGGTGAAGGCCATAAGTCTAGAGATGGCAAAGAATTGGGACCCTCCGTGCAGACCTCCTCAGTAGGTTATCATGATATTAATGTACTCATTTATACATTTAAATGTTATATTCACTAATATTCTGCACTGAACCAGGGTTACCTTTTATGATAAGAAAAGTGTAAGTTGGGAGATTCTTTTGTTCTGGCATAATTTTCTTTTTCATTTCTTTTTAATCAAAAGATACTTGAGCAGATCCGATAGTAAAGGGAATGGAAATGAGAAAGAAGCCTATGAAACATAATGTTGTATCCATAAGGCATCCTCAGAGATTACAGTTTCTGCTCATTAACTTAAAACAAGTGCCACCCCTATAAGGTATAGCAACACCTACAGATGTCACTGACACTATTCCTTCACACAACCCAGGATGGTCACAGATTGGGAAATTCTTTCTATGGAAAGAACATTTTCCCCCTTTCCTTCTTTATGAAAGTAAAATAGCAGATACTGTGACAGTCCATGACATAATGGAGTTACATGACATGGAAGGTACCTAAATGTACCCAAAATGGATGGTAATGATTCTTTTTTAATCATTTTTTTAATTTATTTTCAGCATAACAGTATTCATTGTTTTTGTACCACACCCAGTGCTCCAT
>NW_019154155.1:7090796-7158294 GCF_002288905.1 Enhydra lutris kenyoni | reverse complement strand
CTGTTCTTTTGTGGGTGTTGCAGAGCCCATATAAATCCCCCCTTGGCCGCTGGCAGAGCAGGTTCCGAGTCGCGGTCCCTGGGGACGCAGGATCTTCCGCTTGTACCCAAAACCACGGCAGCAGCGGCGGCTGTCTGGGCAGCTCCAGACCGCCAGAGAGGTTCCAAGCAGCGATCGCACACTGAGATTTTCCTGCTGGCCCGGGCTGGGAGTGCCTGGTCTTTCTGGGTCTAAGAGCGCCCGGCTTGCACGCACCTCTTTCAGGGGAGAGTCTGGGGCGCGCGTCTTAGGCTCTGAAACAATGGCGCGTGTCAAAGAGCGCCGGCTGGGCCTTTGTACCTCTCTCAGGGGAGGATAAGGGCACGCACATCTCAGGCTCTGTAGCAGGGCTTGCGCGTTCTGCCATCCGGCATGGCTCCCATCCCCTCACAGGGGCCAGAACCCACGCAATCTCAGGCGCGCTGGCGGCTCAGGGACCAAGACCTGGTTTCTCCGCCGCACTCTCTCTGGCTCCACGCCAGGGGAGGCTGTCCTGAGACCGGGGACTTAAGCCCCTGTCCCTAGCCGCCCCGATTCCCACAATTTACCCCCCTCGATCTTTTGCTCTTTTGGAGTGCTTTCAACCAATCTCCCAGTTAATGCTGGTCCCCAGACGCAGGGCACTCTCACTCGTATTAGGGGTATTACTTTCCAACCGGTCACTTCTGGTGGCTCCCTCCCCCTTTTGTTTATCTTCCGTTATCAGTCCGCCTTTCCCACTCCGCTTTACCTGCCCACTGGCGTCTTCTGCCCCTGTAGAGATCCAGATGTGTATAATTCTGATCTCAGGCTGATTTCATGGGTGATCAGAGTTCTTTCGTAGGTAATCAGCTCACTTTAGGGTACAGGTTGAAAAGGTGCCTCCTCCTACTTCCCCACCATCTTGTCCCCCCCTGGATGGTAATGATTTTAACTATCCTCCCCACACACTAAGCCATGATTAATTTTCTCTCTGCCAAATACACAGGGAGTCACATTAGTGTCCAAAAAAGGCAGAAAGAAAAGGTGTTATTTGTTGAGAGCCTCCTATGAGCCAGGACTGCGCTGATTGCTTTCACAGAGAACACCCATGTGAATCTCAAAAAAACCCTCTGAGACAGACCCATTGACTCTTCAGCTGTGGAAGCTGAATGTCGGAGAGGGAGGTAAACTTGCCCAAGAGAGTTTTTTTTTTTGTTGTTGTTTGTTTGTTTGTTTGTTTTTATGTATTTATTTGACAGAGAGAAATCACAAGTAGGCAGAGAGGCAAGCAGAGAGAGAGGAGGAAGCAGGCTCCCCGCCAAGCAGAGAGCCTGATACGGGGCTCGATACCAGGACCCTGGGATCATGACCTGAGCCGAAGGCAGAAGCTTTAACCCACCGAGCCACCCAGGTGCCCCCAAGAGAGTTTTAAGTCCCTTTCTATCCACATCAGAAACTTCTGCTTTTTCTTCTGTATCATGCTGCCTGATCTCATTCAGAAACACAAATGAGGAAGGGGACAGAGATCTTACCCTGATCCCCATCTTTTTCAATCAGCTTTTACAGAAAAAGGGCTGAGTGTGAGGGAGCTAGGGATCTAAAAATAGGTCAAATCCATTTCCTTTGCTCAAAGAACTGACAGGTCAGGAAGGCATCTTGGTGTCCAGTGAGATGGCAAAATGAACACACAATACGGACATGTATAAAATTGCATATGCAAAAAACACCATCTATTAATAAATACTGCTAGACAACATTTCTACCTCTGTATTTCTTCACTTCTCCATTATGTTTCCCATCTATTTGCCTCTGGGCTCCATATTCCAGGTGATGTCCTCATAAGTTTCTACAAACCCACTACAGTTGGGTCTATATGTAAGCCATTGTTTTTCTCTTCATGTGTTTTCATTTCTAGATTTATTTTCTCCATAATGTTCCTGTGCTTGCCTTATGAATTCTATTCCTTCTTTTTGTCTTCCTTCACACATTTTTTAAAAAGATTTATTTATTTGTTTTAGAAAGAGAAAGAAAGAGTATGTGCACATGTTGGGGAAAGGGGAGAGATAAAGGAGAAAGAGAATCTCAAGTAGACTCTCTGCCGAGCAAGAAGCTCTATGTGGGGCTCAATCGCATAACCATGAGATCATGAGCTGAGCTGAAATCCAGAGGCAGATGCTTAACTGACTGAGCCACCCAGGCGCCCCTCTTCCTTCACACTTTAAACATGCTTTTATGATAGTCATACTCAGATTTTACTGTTATCTCTAGTTTCTTGAGGGTATTTTCATCAAATCTGCTCACTTTTATGCCATTGGGTTTCCTTCCATATTTTGTGTTTTCATCCACAAGTCATCTTCAGGGGGATTATCCTCTGTGCATGCCTCCCTGTGGGGCAACTATCATTGTCTCCACTTGCACACTATGAGGTTTGTTGCTTCCAGTTCTCTTGGGAGGTTAGTTTCCACATCCTTCATCTCTCTCTCTCTCATCTGGCCTCTTACAGTGTGCTCAACTTCATGGTTCCAATTTCTCACATCGAATCTGTTCCAGCCTCAGCCCTGAGCAACAAACTTGCTCAGCAATGGGCCATGTGCTCAGGCCAGAAGGAGTTTTTAATTCAAGTTCAGAGAAGTTCCTGAGCCCAGACTTTACTCAGGCAGCCACAGGCCAGTTCCCATCATAAATAGCCTCAAGATGGCAGTTAACACCTCAGCCTTTAAGAAAAAATACCTACATGCCATGTGCCTTCAGCTTCCTCCTACCACTGACTTGTCTCTTCATCTCTGGCGTCAAGAGAGTTCCCACTGAAACGTGGTTCTGCATTTGTATTTATATTTTATCTGGAATTTCATGTGTGGAGCAAGAGGTGAACTATCCATGACAGCCAAGTTGGCCAGGCAATTGGATGTTGTATTAACTGAGGGTATGCCACAAATAGCTTAAATGTAACATGTTCAAAAGCGAACCCATCAGCACCTATGATCTACAAAGTCTAGGACCGTTCTTTCTGCTCCATAACCCTTAGCACACAACTTTCATCTTCATGGTCCTTGTGGTCACAAGATGGCTGCTGGAAAGGTAGGAAGGTAAAAGGGCACAGGCTGACTGAGTCAGCTCTCTTTTTAAAGAGGTTTTCTAAAATCCATCCATTCAACAATTTTCTTTTACATCTCATTGGCCAAGACTTACGGAAATCTCAATCTAGAAGAGAGTCTGAAATAAGCAGTTTTTTAGCTGAGCACACAACACTCCCCATAAATTGAATTCTATTAATAAGAAATTCTCTGCCATAGTAGCTGAGACTAATGCACAAGACCCTTTGTGGCCTACTGTCTCTAGCCCCCTCATCACCTCCATTTCTCCAGTATCATCTTCTTCTACTCTTACAAACAAATTCCTTGCTACCACCAAACTGAAGCTGGACTACTTCCTGTAGCAACCTTCCCACAGCAATCCACAGGTAACATTCGTCACTCATAATTCCTTGTTTTAGGTCTGCCGTTCTTGATAGACTCTAAACCCCATGGAAGTTCACAAATGGAATTTCAGAACTAATCACTGGCTTGACATATACTGGGTGCTCAATAAATCTTTCTTTACTTATGACTGGATGGACAGATAGATGGAGTGATAGATGGATGAGTGTTCTCTTTCTCTCTCATATCTCTTTGTTTTCATATACGCTGTTCCCTTTGCCTAGCATGCCCTTCTTCCATTGTCCACCCAGCTAATTCCTGTTTATCATGAAAATTCAACTGAGATGTGCCCCATACAAGAAAGTTCTCCCTGGTCACACCTACCTGGATTTGGTGTCCTGCTATTTGCTCTTGTGGTCCCTGTGCGTCCCTCCACAGCAGCCTTTACCATGTGTACCTTGTTTTTAGAGAAAGATTTGGCAGGTGGAAGATACTTTGGATGAGATGAATGAAGAGTTCTTCTGGCTCACTGCTCAAGCCCTGGAGCTCCAGAAAGAAAAAGACAAACCAGGACAACTGCTCCCAAGTGAAGGCAATACATTTGTGGTAAGCCTAGCAGACCACTGCCTCAGCTCCTGAGGTGCCCACAGATAGCTGGGTCTCACAGTCTGCCATAGAAGGGGTTGAGACCAGAACAACCAGTTCTGATCAGAAATCCCACCAGCCATAGTTTGGTTTTGCCTGTTTGCTTTGGCAAGTACTTCTAGTGACAGGGAAGCCCACTCAATCAGCTTGGGTTTGCAGCTGGGGTCTCTAAGTAAACTTATGGCCTGGAAAGATTGAGGAAGAACATGAAAAGGGAGCAATAAAAATAGCAGTTCAGATGCAGCCTAACCAGTAGCACATGGTTCTGGAACAGTGACTTTTTCACAAGATGCATCTGTCATCTAGATTGCTCCCCCAACCTAACTTGGGTCTTTGGAGGTATCAACACAGGGAAGGTTGGAGTGGACAAAGACAAGAGACAAAAGGGATGATTTAGTTGTACCTGCACTGAGCTCAATAAAACTCTATCCACTAAAGCAGGCAGCCAGCTTGTGGGCCTTAGTTTTCCATTTGGAGATTTTTAATACTCCATAAAAATACCATTTTTCTTGACCTGAGTTTTTTTGCATACTCTTAATTTCTGCACCCAAGCCCATTCCTCCATCATCTCACCCTACTCCCTGCCTTACTAAGTCGCTAAACACAGGCAATGCTCTGAGTGGTGGAGGAGCATGCATAGACACCTCCTCTCACCAGGCATCCAAGAATGGGCATCTCTGTCACCAAGGAATCCCCTCTTCAGCTAAGAAGGGCCCTGGGAGTGAGGACCCAGGAGGAACAGCATTGGGGCACTGCAGTACTCCATAAATACAGAGAGTTCCATGAGAACATTGTATGTGCCTGGGCCTTAATGTTGGGAGATTTGGAAAATCTGTTCTTGGTCAAGCTGACCTCCTTCTTCAGACAAAAACAACGAGAAAGGTCACCTGTGCTCCCAAATGAATAAAGGAAAATTTATCTTGTGTACAAACAAAGGCACAACAGGAGCTGTGTAACAGCCATGAAATGCACAGATGCCCTTCCCAGCAGGGCTGAAGGAACAGTCTCCTGAGGCCCAAAAGATTCCCTGAACCCCCAAGGTGGGTCTTCCTTATGAAACCCAAATGCAGATACCAACTTCACATTGTATTCTTCCCTCAGTGTGTTTATTGTTCCTTCCCTGAGCTTCATCTAGACTTTTTCCAAAAAAGTCACACTAAGCTGTGGGGTCTCTAGACAGCCACCCTCCAGTCAGATAGGCAGCTATGATGTCAGTTCCACTGCAGAGAGATCTAGCACAAGGATCTATCATTAACTGCATTGAGGGGCTCAGATGATTTGGTGAGGATAAAATAACAGGGATACTTCAAGATTAAAGAGACATTATATAAATGTCTCTAGTATTAAGGAAGAAAAAAAAAACAGGATGAGCTGAGGGGCTATAAAATGCAGCAAGATTTAATTATTCAATAATTATTCCAGATTATTAACCATGATAATTATGTAATGATATAATTAGTTGTTGTGCATTACTGTAGCAACATAAACTCAGGGAACACTATGTCTTTATTAGTTAATTGTGAGGTCAGTGCCTGGAGGTAAATTGTTGGCATCTGCCCAAGTATTTGGAAGGGTGGTAATGCCTAGAGGCTGTTAGAGTGACAAGCATCTTGCCAATGTTAAATGGTGGATTCAGGAAAAAGTGAGTTTACAATTCACAGGGGCCACATCTCCTTTTTCTATTTGTGTCCTTTTCAGGAGGTTCCCAGCATCTTCCCTTGTGAGTGGCAAGAAGAAAGACCCTACCCAGTGGAGGCAAGTGGCCCAGAAGGAGACAGTCTGGGTACCTGGGCCCTGAAGAGTGAGCAGACTCTGATGCTGGGAGTTAGAAGAGCCCACCTGGCTCAGAGGATTGAAGACCTGGAGTGGGAGCTGTCCCTGCTCCTCCAGGTGACAGATGGCAGTGTGTGTGTCGGAGGGAGCTGGCCCAGCCTGGGGAGACACTGAGTCACACAGGATGTTGCGGTGGCCATCTGTAGGAGTGCCTTCTCCACAGAGAACATAACCTGGTTAATCAGCTCACTCCTGATAGGAAGGAGTGGGTGTCTAAGGGGCCACAAGCCTGAAGCATGTTCTCAGTTTTATGACATGCTTCTTTTGGGTAATACCCAAATTTCTTTCAGAGCCTAAACCTTGGCTTGTGCAGATTTCTGTCTGCCATCTTTGGGGTAAGGGAAAATAAAGTTATACAGGTTGAGAAAATTGACATGTATCCCATCACTGAGTCTATCCCCCATTTTCTCTTCAGGGTGCTGGTCATTGTGTGCTCCAGTCCAGACCAAATGCCCCCAACAGCTTTACTGGGGAGCCTGGCTTCAGGAGTGAGAAGTGTTTGGGATGGGGACCATGAGGACTTAGGTACAGCCATAGCACAGAGCTTCCACACCCATCTTCCAGCACTTCTGAGTCCTCAGGGGATCCCATAAGCCACATTCCTTGGTTGGTTTCAGTGATCTCCTGCAGCACAAAGGCTGGCCATGCCAAGCTGGAAAGCCCCAGCCTCCTGTGCCATACTGAAGGCCTCAGCCCCAGAAGGGACTCTGCTTCCCCAGGACAGCCTGAACTTTCTGCCCTCTGTGCCTTTGCACAAGCAGCTCTCTTCCCAGAAGGTCTCTCCTCTCTCTGTCCGCTTATGTCAGCTAAAGCTCTTTGTACCCTCCAAGACCTAGCCCAGAGATGCCAGGCTCCCTGCAGCAATTCTCAACCTTCTTTGCAATCTTTCTCTCCTTTGAATCCTCATGTTGCCTTGTCTCTACTATTCATCATATTCCCACGTTAGCCATTTGTGCCATGGTTTATCCTTTCTTCTAGACTTTAAGTTCCTTAAAAGCAGAGTGTGTCACATACACACACACACACACACACACACACACACACACACCACATCCCACAGCACACTCCTTTACACGTACAGGGTACCATACTTCATGAGTGTAACTGACTACAAAGCCACTAACCCTGATGTCACATAGTCATGTTGGAATGACCAACACATGGGAAACTGAACACCACTAAGAAAGAGAGGGGCATTCAGAGGCAAAGAAGCAGAGCTCCAGAGTTGGAGCCCTGGGACAAGTTCAAGGAAGGGTCAGGATCTGAACCAAGCCTTCAAGGGTGTGAAACATGGATTGTGGGTAAGGGGCCCAGAAAAGAGAGAGCACTTCTGGCTGGTTAGGTAGCTGGTAAAAGAGAGGCATGAAAGAGAAGAGCACGCAAGGTATTAACCAAAAGGAATCAGGACAGAATCCATTTAGGAAGAGGAAACCACAAGAAGAAATAGGGGTGGAAAGAGTGTCCTGAGTCCCAGAAATCCCTGGCTCTTGGGGCTCCCCTTCCCATTCTCAGCAAGTGCTCTTTGGCCCATAGCCATGTTGTGACTGAGGCTGCCAGGCTAGGTCATGCCACAGAACTGTGTCCAACCATTTCTGATAACTAGTGTCGGGTTGTGGACCTTGGTCCTCAGAGCAACTAGGTGGAGGCATTCGTGGACTCTGATAGCTTGTCAATTTGATCATACATGTCTGCACATGTATGTGTCTGTCTCACCATGGACCTGAACCTGGGAGTCTCAAGCAGATATTCACCTAGGGCCTGGAGGAACAGACCTCCCCTTGCTATTCATTGGGTCTGTCATGGTGGCCACCCACAGTTGTGCCTCAAACACTTCAGGAGGGAGCTTTCTCACATGACTCTCCCCCCAGCCAGGAGCTATCACTACCATAGGGGGTGTAGGTCTCCAAGTCTCTTCTGCCTGTGAGATCCTACAGTTTAGAGCTCCAGGCCACTAAAGAAAAACAAGCTGTTACGGGGGCCAAAGTCCCCCATCAAGTCCTCACTAGGGTATGGGATGAGAGGAGGTGCTTTGCTGACTGTCAGCTGGTTTTTTTTTTTTTGTTTTTTTTTTTTTTTTTTAAAGATTTTATTTATTTATTTGACAGAGAGAGATCACAAGTAGACAGAGAGGCAGGCAGAGAGAGGGAGGGAAGCAGGCTCCCTGCCAAGCAGAGAGCCCGATGCGGGGCTCGATCCCAGGACCCTGAGATCATGACCTGAGCCGAAGGCAGCGGCTTAACCCACTGAGCCACCCAGGCGCCCCTGTCAGCTGGTTTTTACTTCTCTGGCTGGTCTGAAATATTCATCATCATTCTCTATGGAGATGAATGATTGCTGTCTCTTTTAGTAGCAGCAAGTCTCTGGGCTAGGACACAAGAAAGGTCACTCCCCATTTAGGCTAAAAAGGAAAAAGCACCAATGATGCTGTATTTCTACTGCTCCCTGGGCCTCCAGGCAACTCTCCATATAATCAAACTGCTTCCTAATGTGGTCTCTAGGATTGACACTGCTGACCCTGAGAGACCTAGAAATCCTATTTCTGCCACCATCAAACACTACAACACAACCCAAAGGTGTGTCTATCTGACAATATTCATTGACAGATACATGGTTCAGAGTGGACCAAGGCCCAGAACTGAGCTGTGAGCAAGAGGCCTGGGGGATTTCACTAGATCTGTATCTATGGTTCATGCCTGTGGGTCTGGAGATCAGCTAGGAAGGAGTCCACATGGGGGTTCAGATCTGACCCCATGGCCACCTCTCATGGATCCTAAATCAACCATTAGAACGGCCAGACATTTAGCAAACTCAGAAACTACCTTCATTCACAGAAGGGGATCCAAAAGGGTGAGAGGCTGGTCCAGGCTTTCATAGTGCTGGGCTCAGTGCATCTCAAACTGCACATGGAGGAAAATTGCCAGGGGTCTTGTTAAAAAGCAGCTTCCTATTCTAGAGGTCCAGAGTGTCTGTGTTTCTAACAAGCTCCAAGAGAGACACCTGGGCTGCTGGTCTGTGGGCTTCACTTTGAGTCCAAGTTCACAGGCCCTTGGTGAGGAAAGTCAATAAATAGTATTTTAGCCAGGAGAATAATATGATCTGGGGGTACACAGCATTGGGAGGTCAGTGGGTCCTAAATTCTGTTTGTTCCTGAATTTGAGATGCTACTAGACACCCAAATCTGCTATAAGCTATACATATGATCCTGAAGCTCGGTGACATGGGAACTGGATACAGGAGAGCCTCCAAAGGACACTGACATCCTAAAGACACACAGCCCTCAGCAACCTGCATAGCACTCAGCCCTTGGCAGCCCTGCCCAAAGTAGCTGCTCCCACTCCCCCTTGGACAGTACTTTCTAAATGCCAAAGCCTGGTGTAAGAGCTTTAAATACATAATCTCATTTCATTTTCACAGGAATCATATTGCTTAGGTAGCATCGTTTTCAGCCCACAGATGAGGAAATGGAGGACAAAGAAACAGTGATCTCGGGAACTGCATGGCAGGTTTCATATTCAGACCTTGCTCTATCTAACAAAACCCATGTTCTAACCATCATGTTACAGTGCTGACTACCCAGTGAACATTCTGAAATCTACAGGTAGTTAGAAATGAACAGCCCAGCACATACTCACAGAGTCTCAAATGAAGGCCATCTTTGACTTGCCTGGACCAGTGGCATCTAATGCAAGCTACTCTGAGTCCTACAGGTCTTCCAGTATCAGAGAGTTCTACAAGGATTTACTTCAGTTTTTTAAGTCTAATTTAACTATTCTAAAGCTAAAATATATTCAAAGATATAATGGCCAACACACAAATCATTGGAAAACACCCAAGTCTCAACTGCCAGGTTAGTGTGTTTTAACATGGACTCCAAAAATTAATCTCCTGCCCTCTTAATTTTAAAATATCCTGAAATTGCAAAGCAAGATGTTTTTAAACTTTCAGAATTTAAATAGTTGATCTGTATGAATCCAGATTTTTCTCAATAATGCGTCACAAAATAACATAAGTAAGTGAGCCGAAGCCATCCATACCTCCCATTAAATGTTTGTATTTGTCAGAAGAGCCTCATGCTTTTGTTGACCAGTTTACAATAATTTGTTCAATTTGAATTATAAAACAACTTATACTATTAGAAGGTGGTCTCTCTCTCTTTTTTTTTTTTTCAACTTTGTTTACTGCCTTCTCATAAGATTTTGTTGGCAGTAAGATTCCTTTACTTAAAGAGAGCTTCTGCCTGCCTGTGGGTCCCATCTGAGCCCTGAGGCTCTGGGGCTGCGTTCTGGCAGAATGACCTGCCGTGCCCCTCAGGGGAATGCCCTGGGCGTTGGCAATCTTTGTTTAAAAGCCTTGTCATTTCCCTGGTGTGGGCAGCATCTCTGGGGAAAATACTGCAGCATTTCCGTGTTTGATGGTGCTACCAGCCCTGGCCTGGCCCTACCACAGAAAAGGGACTGCCCCCAGAACTCTGTAGGCCTGCCCCATCCCGCCCTCCGTTCCTTCTTTCTGATGTTGTTGACAATGATAATGCTTGGCACTGACACACTAAGGACAATCCAGCCTCCCAGCTTGTTCCCACTTTCCCAAGCACTGCTAGGGCATCAGGAAGGTCAGAGAACAAACACAACAACTTGCTCTCCACCACCTTCTTAATCACTGCAAACCACTCTCAGCTCAAGAAGGAGTGGCTCACCCTTGCAGCTCCTGCATTTGGCTTTACCCTCAGAGAGATGATCCACTAGAGTAGAGAAGCTTGAAGGACCTGTGCTGCACAAGACAATGATACTCCAACATGGACAATGCTGAGAGAAGTATCAGCATTCACACACAGGTGGAGCTGGAAGCAAATGAAAACTCCCTGTCATCTGAGAACTGTAGATTCCTCCTCAGCAGGAAAGAGCTGCAGTCTGAGACAGTGTCTGGCTTATGGCCAGCTCTGACACCTCCTGGTAAAGCAACAGTGAGCAAGTTCCTTAAACTCTGTGCTTCAGGTTCCCTGTCAGTAAAACAAAGGTGATCAGCACTTGCTTGGCAGGGTGGCTGCTGGAATTAGAAATACTATGCATTAAGTTTTTGATGAGGGACTGGCATTCTATAAATGGTAAGCTGGTTTGTTTATTTTTTCACTCTGAAAAGGTTGGGAGATTGTGCTGTAAGGGCCAAGGGTGAGTTGCCCCAAAATGTGCCACTTTGAATGCAGGTTATTTCAAGCTGAGAACAATCAAGTCTTCAAAGATTCAGGAAGAAACTTTGATATTCCTCCCTAAATGCCTGAAAGAATTTAGGAAAATTTTTCCTCGCCAACAGTAGAAAGGGAGGGATCTTTTCCCCTGATGTGAAAGTTGGGACCACGCAGCCAGGGAGAGAGATAGGAGGAACTTGGGTTTAGGTGACAAGTCCTCCCAGGGTTTGCATAGAGGCTTCTGAGTGTACACCACCCATTCATGTTGATGTCTCTGGGGTCTGGAAAAGCCTCAGCAAGACACTGGCCTTGCCTCAAAGGCCCAGCTCCACACACATGAACTGTTCAACTTTGATGTTGTCAAGGAGGAAGAATTCCCTCTGCCTCCAAATGTCTTTCTAGCTAGACTAAAAATCAGATGACATGAGACAGATTAACAGGGGGAAATTAAATTTCATTTCTTGCATACAGGAAATCCACAAAGACATGGAAATTCCAAAGACAATCAGACAAAATGAGGTATATGTATCATTCTGAACTAAAGAGAAGGTGATAGGGAATTCAAAGGAAGAAACGCAATTCACAGGAAGATGAAAAAGAGTAAATGTTTGACCAATAAATTTTTTTGGACCATCTAGAAAAAATAGGACACAGAGAGACTTTGTTCAAACAGGCCTTGTTCCATTTCTCCCTGCCCACCATACCTCATTCATATTACAATGTTTCCATGGTGACAGCTCTCTTCCTAGAGCAGGTCCTCTATCTAAATTCTTTTAAGCATTTATCCATTTCTCCCAGATTGTCTAATTTGTTGGCATATGATTGCTTATAATACTCTCTTATAATTGTTTGTATTTCTGTGTTGTTGGTTGTGATCTCTCCTCTTTCATTCATGATTTTATTTATTTGGGTCCTTTTGCTTCTCTTTTTGATAAGACTAGCCAGTGGTTTATCAATTCTTTTAATTCTTTAAAAGAACTAGTTCCTAGTTTTGTTGATCTCTTCTACTGTTGTTTTTTGTTTTGTTTTGTTTTTGTTTTAATTTCCAGGTCATTGATTTCTCCTCTAATCTTAATTATTTCCCTTCTCCTGTTGGATTTAGGTTTTATTTGTTGTTCTTTTTCCAGATCCTCTAGATGTAAGGTTAGGTTTTGTATTGGAGACTTTTCTTGCTTCTTTAGGAAGTCCTGTATTGCTCTACAATTCTTCCCTCTTAGAACCACCTCTGTTGCTTGCCAAAGGTTTTGGACTGTTGTGTTTCATTTTCATTTGCTTCCATATATTTTTTTTAAATTCTTCTTTAATTTTCTGGTGAACCCATTCATTCTTTAGTAGCATGTTCTTTAGCCTTCATGTATTTGTGTCTTTCCAAGTTTTTTCTTGTGGTTGACTTCAAGTTTCATAGCATTATGGTCTGGAAATACACATGGTATTATTTCAGTCCTTTCTTGGCAATTGAGGCCTGATTTGTGACTCAGTATGCGACCTGTTCTGGGGAATGTTCCATGTGCACTTGAAAAGAATGTGTATTCTGCTGCTTTAGGATGAAATGCTCTGACTATATCTGTTAAGTCCATCTGAGACATTCTCTTTTTATTCTTTATTTGATTTTTCTAATTTTACTTATGTGAAGAGTGCTATGATGAATGTCTTTAAAATAAGTAGATGTTTTTTCTTTTCAATTATTTTATTGTTATGTGTTTTTCTAAGGTGGCATTAATAGGTCAAAGGGTTTGAGTGGCTTTTTGGCTTTGTTTATATTGTCAGGCTGCTTTTCAATTCAATTCAAATTCAATTGTGCCTAATTATGTCTGACCCTTGAACCTACATTGGGTCCCCCACCAAGGCAGAATACAGCCAAGATGATGATCCTAGGAGACCATGGTATGTAAGTAATCCCTGCCAGCTGGGCCCTCTTTTCTGTGAACTACCTCTGCACCAGTCATCAGGCACTCAATGCGAGCTTGGTTTATTCTGTTTTCAGGCATGTGTCTTCTCAACCTAGTTCTTTGGTGAAAGGCAGAAAATAAAATTGATTAAGTGTCTATAATGTGAAAGACCCTGTTTCATTTTTACAAAAAAGGAGGTCATTCTCATCCCTATATCTGAAGATGAAAACATTGAAGTTCATGGATATTTCATAACTTGCCACAGGCCCCAGAAACAACAAAGGACTGGTTGGAAATCTGTTAGTCAAGCTAATCTGAATCCATTTCAACTCTCAATTGTTCTACAAAGGTCTGAAAAGAATGATGCTCGTGCTGAAGGTGGTGACAAGGGAAGGAGAAGCAGTGGTGTTGGTGGTGTTGGACATCCTTAGAGGTTGGGAGAGTGAGATGTGTCTCCCAGTGAGGAATCACTAGCTTTAGCACTGATTTCCATACCCCTCATCTTTTGCCTTGATGTTTGCCTCATCTCATGGGCCATGATAAACAGGGAAAATGTATGAAAGATGGGACATTCTGAACTGCCCTTTGGTACATCTCTAGAGGCAAGGATTTGCTAAAGTTGCTTATGGACTTCTAAAACCTTTTTATTTTTATTTTTTTCAAACCAGTTAAAAGCATCAGTAGATCAGTTTCCTATGAAAGACTGTAAATCTTGACTCTTCTAGTTCTACATGAATAAGTTTTAAGATTGGAGTTGCAGTGATTGATTTAAGACACAAAGGCCATTAATAAAGTGTAAACAACTCATGTCAAAGAAAATCAGACATTGTATTCTCTCCCAACACCAACCCTGCCCTCCTCCTCTTTATCAAAAGCCACGGATTTCCCTGCTTTAGTTTTTATTCAAATTGTTCTTTTATTATTATTATTATTATTATTATTATTATTCAAAGCTATTCTTGAAAAGCTTAGTGTGTACAGAGAATCTGTGGAAGAAACAAAGAAATGAAGAAGTTACAGAAAAACAAGCAGCTTGGGGGAGTTGCCAAGGGATAAAAATTCCCAGACAGACAGTGGGGCATTAACACAAAAAAAGACACATAGATCAATGAAACAGAATTGTGAGTCCAGAAATAAACCCACAACTATATGGTCAGTTAATCTATGACAAAGGAGGCAGAGTATCCAATGGGAAAATGACAGTCTCTTCAACAAATGGTGTTGGGAAAACTCAACAGGCACATGCAAAAGAATGAAAACGGACCACTTTCTTATACCATATACAAAAACAAACTCAAAATGGATTAAAAACCTAAATGTGAGATATGAAACCATAAAATCCTAGAAGAGACCCCAGACAGTAATTTTTCTGACATCAGCCATAGCAACACTATTCGAGATCTATCTCTTAAGGCAAAGGAAACAAAAGCAAAAAGAAATTATTGGGGTGACATCAAAATAGAAAGCTTCTGCGCAGTGAATGAAACAGCAAAACATGAAAGACAAACTACTGAATGGGAGGAATATACAAAATGACATAGCCAATAAGGGATTAGTATTCAAAATATGTAAAGAATTTATGCAACTCAACACCCAAAAACCAAATAATCCAAATTAAAAATTGACAGAAGATGTGAACAGACATTTCTCCAAAGAAAAGATGCAGGTAATCAACAGACCTATGAAAAGATGCTCAACATCACTAATCATCAAAGAAATGCAAATCAAAACCACAATAAGATGTGGCTAAATCAGAATGGCTAAAATCAAAAACACAAGAAACAACAAGTGTTGGAGAGGACGTAGAGAAAAAGGAACCCTCTTACACTGTTGGTGGGAATCCAAACTGGTGCCACTGTTGTGGAAAACAGTATGGAGATTCCTTAAAAAATTATAGAATTACCATATGATACAGTTATTCCACTAACAGGTGTTTACCCAAAACACTAATTCAAAAATATATATACACCCCTGTGTTTATTGCAGCATTATTTACAATAGCCAGAAATGGTCGTAACCCAAATATCCCTCAATAGATGAATAGATAAGGATACACACACACACACACAGAGGAATATTACTCAACCATAAAAAAGAATGAAATCTTGCCATTTGCAACAATATGGATGAGTCTAAAAGATATAATGCTAAGTGAAGAAAGTCAGTCAGAAAAAGACAAATACCATATGATTTCATTCTTATGTGGAATTTAAGAAACAAAACAAGACAAAGAAAAAAAAAGACAGACAAACAAAACAAAACAAACAAACAAAAAACCAGATTCAAATACAGAGAACAAACTTGTGGTTACCAGATGACAGGTGGGTGAGGGAATGGGTGAAATAGGTAAAGGGGATTAAGAGTATACTTATCATGATGAGCACTGAGTAATGTATAGAATTGTTGGATCACTATATTGTACACTTGAAATTAACATACTGTATGTTAAGTGTACTGGAATTTTAAAATGAAATTTAAAAAAAGAAAAATCCCAGGCAGCAGTGGCCTGCCTTCAGAGACAGAGATCAAAAATTCTCAATAGATTTCTTATTTTTAATATCCAAACTCTTTTAGAACACAGAGATATGGATGGGCTCTGTTGAGGTTAAGATCTTAAAGAGAGGAGCGAAGACAGAGGTCTGGCCCAAATGTGCCAGGCTTTCTGGTTGTAGGATAGACATGTTTGATCATCTCCGAGGCAAAGCAGGCCATGCTGAAGCAGCTCAGAGAATAGGACCTGCAGTCCTGGAAACAGAGACTACCCCACTCAGCAGCATTCCAACCACAGGCTGCAAACACCAGTGTTTGAACTTAAAAAGCGTCTTTTTTTTTTTTTTTTAAGATTTTATTTACTTATTTGACAGAGAGAGATCACAAGTAGGCAGAGAGGCAGGCAGAGAGAGAGGAGGAAGCAGGCTCCCTGCTGAGCAGAGAGCCCGATGTGGGGGCTCCATCCCCGGACTCTGGGATCATGACCTGAAGCCGAAGGCAGAGGCTTTAACCCACTGAGCCACCCAGGCGCCCCCAAAAACGTCTTCTTTTGTATTTAGAGGAACATTCACCAGGAGAAAATTTTGATCACCCTGGAGGTACCCAGGAAAGTAGATAAGTGAAGGGATTAAGTATAACGTATCCAGGGCCACACAAGGGCAACACTGCCCCAACATGCAATTGGCTTCTGGGCTTTGTGCTTCTCCTGTTCTGGTCCTTTAAAAGATGAAGGCAAGGAAGGGAACCCCTTGGTGTCATCAAAGGCAAGAAGATGTGTAGGGACAGCAACAAAAGAAAGCAGGAACTTTCTCTTCCCTTTCTTTCATACTGCTAGCTCAAGAGAGATCAGCCTTCGTTTTCAGGCTTGTTCTGGGCCAAGGACCAGAGTGAGTACCAGCCTTCAACAGGGTTGCTGCCCTTCGCTGCACAAAGTAAAACCAAGAAAGTCAGAAGTTGTCTTTGCCCCAGTTCAGCCTCCTTCAGGAGTGGAGGTTTCTTTCTTATAGAAGGAAGTAAACATAAAACTCTTAGAACTCAGGGACTTGTCCCTGCCTTACAAGGAAAGTAGTTCAAAACAAGTTCTACCCCTTACTAGCTGGGTAACCCTGGACAAGTTTCTTATCCTCCTCAACTTTAACTTTCTCATCTCCTAGATGTGGACAGTGACAAGACCCACCTCAAAGGTTGGTGGTGGGGCTGGGTAGGTGAACAAAGTTTTCAGAACAGCACTTGGCACATGGAAAGTGTTAACAAATATTAACTATTACAATTTTATTTGGTCCATAGTAAGAATTCAATTAAATAAGCATTTTTACTATGATAAATAAGAAACCTGATGTTTATTGAGAATCTGATGTATATAAGGCATTTTTCTAGATATATTGGGCTTGCCCTCCATACACCATGAGGCTGACACTTGTGTAGTAAGTAGAACACTCAGCAGATTGTGGTGAATGCTCCTTTTTTAAGTACAGGAAAGGGCTGTGGAAACACAAGGGAAGGAGAGTCTAGGAGAGATCTGGAGAACCTTTGTGGACAACTTGACACTTAAGGTGGGCCTCAAAGTTGGGATTCTATAGGTGGAAATGGTGGAATTTTCCAGGCAGAGACAGCCTACAGGGCTTAGAGGCTGGGGAGGGGTGTGTTCAGGGAATCATGCTTGGGTGAGGGATGCAAACCCTGAGCAGATTCAGTGGGACGTATGGAAGTGTACTGAACAAAGCAGGACCTGCTTCCAAGGAAGTTGATTTGAGAATGGGTTTTACTTCTTACTGGGACCTTAAGTGAATTATTTAATATCTGATCTTCTAACTATTCAGATGTAAAATGGGTGATACAACACCCTCACCTCACCAGGTGATTGCAAAGACCAAATGCTTAGCTGTGTTTAAGAAGTGGTATGTAGGGGCAACTGGGTGGCTCAGTGGGTTAAAGCCTCTGCCTTCGGCTCAGGTCATGATCCCAGGGTCCTGGGATCGAGCCCCACATCGGGCTCTCTACTCTGTGGGGAGCCTGCTTCCTCCTCTCTCTCTGCCTGCCTCTCTGCCTACTTGTGACCTCTGCCTGTCAAATAAATAAATAAAATCTTAAAAAAAAAAAAAAAAGGAAGTGGTATGTAAACTGTGAAGCATTATGCAAACATTGGTAATCTCTCTGTTGTGGGCCCTCCTAGGAGTCTGAGCAAGGCAAGGGCCAGGTGGCCTTCTGGGAATCCATTGCAACACTGGGGAAAGGAGAGAAACCAGCTAGGCAGACTCAAGCTGTGAGCATTTCCAGCTTCTGTGGGATGCTTCTATTCACCACCATTACCCCAAACTCTGGTGCTGGTCCATGAGACAAAGCTGTGATTAGCCTATTTTTGTAATCTGAATTTCCATGCTGGCTTAGAGTCCTCAGTATCAGTACATATATATAGAAGACAGCGAAACCCTGGAAAAAACTCAGGTCAAGCACTTTGTACTCAAATGGATTTTAAGTTTGTTTTCTCCTTGTCCTTAGAATATATTTACTTTTTTTAAATAAAAGCTTCTAACAAAGAATATTACTTTAGAAGAACAAAAGTCTTTTTTTTTTTTAACATCTCTTCTGCATATTTGATTTGATTTGCACAGGTTGGGGGGCTGGGACAGAGGAAGACTGATACTCTAGAATTTTGTGGCTTCAATAAAGTCAATCACAGATTTAGAATTAAAACCTAGCTCTATTATATAATTTTCCTTCCTGATCCCTTAGGCCGTACTTGTAAGGGTTCCAGTATTGAAATATCAATGATCTTTATAGAAAATCTACTTTATAGAAGAGTAGAATAAAAAAAAAAAAAAAAAGCATAGGATTTGAAGTCAGAAGACTTGAATTCAGAGCCCTGGTTCTCCAGGGAATTCACTAGTCTGCAATTTTGCTCCTCATTGCTAAGAAGCCCTAGTTTTCTTCTAAAAATAAGGATGGGAATACCCAAGACACTGAGTTGTTGAAACTTTAATAAAATAAATACATGAATGCACAATAGATAAAATGCTTGGTCCACAATGGATACTAAATAAATTTTGACAGCAGCGGGTTTTAATTTTAAATAAGTAACCAGCATGTCTGTATCCATTGCTAAGCACTCAGGGAACACAAAGGAGGAATAACAGTCCCCTTCTCTGGCTGAAATGGATTCTTGACATTCCCTCAGAAAAGTCATCAACAAGGGGAAGAATTAGCCATCATTAGCCCCGGTTCAGTCAGG
Organism: Enhydra lutris kenyoni; assembly: GCF_002288905.1. Taxonomy (NCBI): domain Eukaryota; kingdom Metazoa; phylum Chordata; class Mammalia; order Carnivora; family Mustelidae; genus Enhydra; species Enhydra lutris. Next base: position 7,139,610 of record NW_019154155.1, on the reverse strand, counting down.
AAACTTCTGCTCTAAATCTGCAGTTACTGGTGTCTACAGCCAGATGGCATTCACTCCTGAATAGGACAATGCATGATTACTTTCAGCTTTTCTAAACTGAGGAAGGAGCAAAGTGTAGTTTAAAATGCAAAGTTGTAAAATATAACAACGGAACACTAAGCAGTGAGAAGCAGGATCTGTCTGTATCAGCCTTGTTCTTTCTGCTTCAGAAACATATAACCTAACAAAGGACACAGAAACAGCCATAAGACAGTGAGAGGGAAATGTGTTACACTGCAAGATTACCACTAACCAAATGGGAGTATAAATCGTGTAAGTCTCTATCTATTGGAAGATTTTATACTGTGGGTGGAGCTTTGATGGGCCTTCAAGAACATTGAGTACAGAGTCATCGCAAGATAATGAATAAACACCTCACAGTGGGCAGGATTTATTCCCTGTTGAGGAACAAAGGAGCATGTGAGATAAGCTTGGACAAGGGAGTAGGGGCCATGTTATAATGAGTCTAAGGCAAAAGGCAAAGGAGTATATGGTTGGGGCAGCAACAGGAAGTCCTCTCAAGTTCTTGGCAAGTTAGTGACTGCTGAAAACTACATTTTGGGAAAATAGCATGAGGCCTGAGCCAATACCCTTTAGAAAACCCCTTTAGGTTTCCAGCCTAGTTTGGAGAGGGTAGTGCATATTGGTTGATTTCCTTTCAGCCTGTACTTTCAGACTAACTTCTATATGTAAGGTCCCTGTAGAGCAGATTTTCCATGTAAGAGTGGAAGAAAAGCAATAGGGATGTGTGTGTGTATGGGTGTGTTGGAGGTAAGAAAGGATGGAAGAGAATGGTGCAAGGAGGGGAAAGGTACAGAGGGGATGGTGAGGGGCACAGGAAGGAAGGGAAGGGAACATCCTCACCACCTACACTGTCAGCCCTTTGGGAGCACAATGCCATACACACAGTAGAGAGGTGACAGAGATAGCTAGAGACAGCCATCTTGCTCCCCTTCAGAATGAAGAGCTGTTGGCCAACCAGGTATCTCATTTCCCAAGCCTCTTGTAGCTAGGTGGTAACATGGAAGTGAGTCTGGGCCACCGAGTGTGGGCTGACATGAGTAGTCCATGGCACCTTCCCAAGAAATCTTCCTGCTCTCTCTTCCTCCTTCCCCCAGTTGGTTGTTGATACACAGGGCAGGGCTACACAGCAGAGGCTCCCTCCCCCAGGTTCCAAAACTACTGTAAAGAAATCCCCTCCCTTCCATCCTAGCTCTTGCCTTCCACCCTGAATTTCATACGATAAATCAACTTCAATCATGCTAAACTATGGAAGTTTGGGGATTTAGCTTGGGGATTTAGATAAATCTGCTGAATTGCTATGAATTTAACCAAATTCTTTGTGCCTATGGGGTTTTATATGTATTTTTTATATGTATGTTTATATAGCTGTCCTTCTAGCTAGGTGTAGTTAGAAGGAGGATTAAAGCATCAACCTTCCTGAGAGCTCAGCCTGCATATTAAAATAAAATGTGAACTTGGAGGGCTCCAGATTCTCAATCACCACCATGGAGATTGCCTAAGATAGCCAGATTTGATGTCCTTAAATAATTTCTGAACATTTTCTTAAAGTATGATCGTTATCTCTAAGACTTTTTACAAGATGGCAAGTCAGAGAAATTATGTGGCATAAGAGTTTGAATAGCCAAGCATACTTTAAAGCACTTACAGGCTAAAGGTGGTCTCCATGAATACCTCTCTGTCTGGCATTCTTCTAGAAAGAACAAGTCATCTAGGAATTCGAACTTTAAATTAAGCATTAAAGGTGATTATTGAGCAAGATGCTTCCACACAGCAAAAAGGTTTCTAGGAAGTCATATAAAGAAACAGAAAAGATCATTTTTACCCCTTTTCACACAAAGAATCAAGGGTTCATGGCCTTGAGTTCCCCCAAATGGTTTAAATTAATGAGAAGTCAGAAAACCATCCCTTGCCCTTTATAAAGAAAATCATTCATGCTCATTCTTTTCAATCCAAACTACCTGCCCAGCCTTTTTCTTTCCAGCTCTTTACCAAAAATTAACATAGTGAGGCATTTTTGTGGGGTCCCATCCAAAGCAAATTATTCTTACTTGAGTTCTCTGGCACAGAAGGCACAGGAAGAAAACATTCTAGATATAAGGAGTAGAAAGCAAATCATAGAAATGATCATGTGTTTAAAAATAACAGAAATTAAAGGATATTAGTGTCAGGACTAATAAATATCAGGAATTTTGGTTAGCACCCAGCACAACCCTGGTTCAAAATCAGCACTTAATAAATATTAGTATCCTGTGTGATTTCATGAGACTTTCACATGACAGTTTGTGAGGTAAAGGGACACTGGAGATGGTCCACCAGAAATCTCCTAGAAATTGAGTCAGAAGAAACCTAGAAGCTGGAGATGAAAGATACCCTAAAGTGACTTCCCCAAGCTCACATACTTTATTAGAGGAGGTGGAGAGCCTGGACCATAGGTCTCTTGACTGGGCTTTGCTGGATGACAAGGAATCAAGAGACAATGGACAAAGACATCTTTGGAACCATGTACTCCTACATGCTGTGTCTCCTCCTTGGGCAAATCCCTTAGTTTCTCTGACCCTCAGCTTCCCAACAATGGCATGTTAATACATATGGTGCAGAGACACTGGGAAGATGGGTGGGAACACAGAGTACCTGGCACACTTTGGTAAAGGGCCGCTGTTACCAGGAAGAGGAGGAAAACATTGAGGAGGTGGTAGACAGATGCAAACATTGCAAAGCTGGGGAATCTGAGCAACTGATTGATGTTCCAATCAATCAGTTTTTATTTTTAGAGCTCTATTTTTACAGCTCCAAAACAATGTCCAAATGAGTTTGTCCTGGTTTTATGTAAAAGTTTCCATCTAAGGTTCAAATGAAACTCAAGAGCAACTTGAGAAGGAAGAATTGCTTTATCCTTCATGAGTCACCCTTATTTCCCCCTCCTATTGAAATGAAAATGTCAGGCTCAAGATTCTTATGCAAAGTAAGAAGAGAATCAAGTCAGGTTCCACACCCTTCGCTAGCTTCTCTGGCAGAAACAGAGTCCAGGCCTTCCCCATTACCAGCCCAAAGTGACTCAGACTTCCTCAGGGCTTCTCCACCCACTGCATGGCGGCCTCGAGTGAGGGCTTCGGCACAGCTGCAGACGTCACCTTGTGCAGGACCTATTCTGGTCACCATGGAAAGATAGAAAAGATGGAAACAATGTCCCCATTCTCAGGTACAGAAACTCAGCAAAACTATTACTGCTAAAACAGAAACTCAGGCCCTGACTTCCTGTGGCCACATAGGGAGTCACTTCCTGCAGGTTGTGCATACTGTTTCCTATCCTGCTATATCGGTGCCTCATTTCTCCTTCCTGGTTTCATTCATTCAATTCAGTTCAGCCTTCCCTGAATGGTGCTGCAGGTGAGTCCCAGAATGCAGGAAGGAATGCATGGGGCCTGCCTACAGAAAGAAGGCTCAGAGTCCCTATGGAAACCCCCATGTACCATTCTGTGTGGGCATTTCCACATTTGTCCTACACAATCATGACATAAGTTGTTCATACCCCCCTTTTTTTAAAAAGATTTATTTATTTATTTTCAGAGAGAGAGTGCTCATAGAGGTTAGGGGCAGAGGGAGAGGGAGAGTCCTAAGCAGACTCCCTGCTGAGCATGGAGCCCAACGTGGGTCTTGATCCCACAACCATGAGATTATAATCTGAGCCAAAATCAAGAGTTGTACACTTACCTGACTGAGCCACACAGGCAACCCCATTCATATGCCCATTTTACAGCAAAGGAAAATGAGTCTTGGAGAAGTTGTCACACATACCCATAGCCAACAAGCAGCAAAGCCAGATTTAGACCTAAGGCTCTTAACCTGAAGCCTGTGGCCTCCTCATTCTCCAAAACTTACTCACCTTAGATGACTCAGATGACAAATAAAAAGGGGGAGAGTCAGAAAATTGGATTCTAAAACTAAGGTGTTAGTGCGCTAAGAAATGGTTTTACCACAGGTGTCAGTCTCAAGGGTGATAAAGGAGTAATGGCAAGAATACTTAGCATTTGTTGATGACAGTTACAATGTGCCAGGCACTCTATCTTTTCTAAGTGCTCTGTATGTGGCATCTCATTTAATCCTTGCTATGATCAGGTATGGCAGGTACTATTGTCCCAATTTTATTTCTGGGAAAACTGAAGTTCAGAAAACAATCAGCCTATTATCTTTATGATCTCACAGAAAGATTAGTGACAGTTGGAACTGAAACCCAGATATAGAGAATGCCAAAGGTAATGCTCTGAATTATTATAGCGTACTGCTCTTCTGTGGACAGTGCAGAAGCTGAGGGGAGGGCATCACACTTCCAGAAAGTTTGCTTATGCATTGGCACCTACATCTGACTAAACGGATACAGAGAATCAGTATGTATAGGACAGGATGTGCAAAACATGATTTTAAAACACAAGCAGCTGGGCCTTCCAGCCCTGTCACTGAATGTATGAAATAATCATACATCCTGACAGTTAATCTGAGGTGATTGGTGATGTTTCCTATTTCTGACAATATGGCTGATATAATTTGTCTAAAATCCTTAAGATTACGAAAACAGAGCAAAATTTTTTTAAGAAATTTTTTTACGGTTTTATTTATTCATTTAACAGAAAAGGAGATTACAAAGCAGGGAGAGCAGCAGGCAGAGTGGGAGGGAGGGAGGGAGTGAGGGAGGGAGAAGCAAGCGCTCTGCTGAGCCAGGAGCCAGATGTGGGATTCGATCCCAGGACCCTAGGATCACAACCTGAGCCGAAAGCAGCCGCTTAACAAACTCAGCCACCCAGGCGTCCCCAGAATAACTTTTTAATGCAAGGCTGATCTTTAAACAGAAGGAAGTGTGGAGCAGGGTGGGGAAGGGTAATTTCCAAGTGCCATAAACTAAGAGGGAATGAAAAGTGGAGTAGTGAGTGCCTCAGCTGATGCTGTGGCTGCCCTCAGAGAAGGGTGTTCCCAGGCCCCTGGGAGCTTGAACAGAAGGTGTGACTGAATCCTCACAAAGAGACGGGTCATGGGACTGTGAACACAGTCTAAACACAATCCTTAGTTCACATGAGGGGTGGGTTAAGAGAAACTTACCCACAGGCACAGGCTGTTGAAAGGAAGCTTATCTGCTGTAGGCACTGGATGAAAAGAAAAGTTTCTCTGAGAATTTAGAACTCCAGGCTTTCTCTTCAAGTAGAGGTGGAGCTTGGCTACTTATATTACCACAGTAACCCCAAAGCCACAATATTATAATAAATTGGCTGCAAAACTGGTCTAGAAGGACTTTCACAAAGAAGCCAGAAGAGATTCTCATGGAGGAAACAAGGCCCACTAACCACAAACTCATAAGCTAAACTGACAAAACACGCAAGGAAACAGCCAACAGTGAATGAAAGTCAGCGAACAGAAAAAAAGCAAAATTAGATCTGTAAGTACTTGAAATAATAGAATGGCAATGTGAAAGAGTATGTAAAAAGTATATTCACTTCTTCCCATTCAGTTTTACCTCCCTTCCCCTATGATCTTCTGCACTGTCCCTTATATTCCACATATGAGTGAAACCATATGAGAGGGAGACAATCCATGGGAGGCTCTTAACTCTAGGAAACAAACTGAGCATTGCTGGAGGGAAGGTAAGTGGGGGGATGGGGTAACTGGGTGCGGGGCATTAAGGAGGGCAGTTGATGTAATGAGCACTAGCTGTTACATGCAACTGATGAACCACTGAACTCTACCTCTGAAACTAATGATGTACTCTGTGTTGGCTAATTGAATTTAAATTAAAAAACAGTATGTTGACTACTTAAAATTTTAAAAGAATGAGTCAAGTTTCTTTTTAAAAAAACCCAAAATCTTATTTAAAAATCAGTGTGGGGGGGGAGCAAATTATGAAGAAATACCAGGTAGAACTTTCAGAAATGAAAAATATAGAGTATTTTAATTAAAAATTCAATGAACAGGTTAAATAACAGAACATAGACAGCTAAAGATTTACTAGAATTGAAAAGCACATCTGAGGAAACTACTCTGAATGCTGCAGAGAGAAATAGAAAGATCAAAACCGTGCCCGTAGTGTTACATGGAGACTAGAATGAAAGAGTCCATCACACTAACAAGCATTGCAGAAGAAGAATATAGGCAAGGGGCCATATCCAAAGAGATATGGACAGAGAAATTCAAAAAGTTTAAGTCTCAAACAGTATAAATCATTATAAACACACAGATAGACACACACACACACACATACACACATACACACATACACACGGAATATTACATGACAACACAGATAGACCTATAAGGTATCCTGCTAAGGGAAATAAGTCAGACTGAGAAAGACAAATACCATATGATTTCACTCATATGTGGAATCTTAAAAAACAAACAAAAAAACAAGTGAATAAACAAAAAGAATCAGACCTATAAATACAAAGAACAGACTGATGCTTGCCAGCAGGGAGGGGCTAGGGGCATGGACAAAATGGGTGAAGGGGAGTAGGAGTTACAAGCTTCCAATTCTGGAATAAAATATGCTACTGGGATGAAAGGTGCACCACAGGGAATACCATCAGTGATATTGTAATAGTGTTGTCTGGTGACAAATGGGACCTACACTTGCGATGAGCATAGCATAATGTACAGAATTCATGAATCACTGTGTTGTACATCTGAAACTAATGTAACATTGTGTGTCACTCTTATTCAAATTAAAAACAAAGCAAAAAAAAAACTTTTTAAAACAGTATAAATTGAAATGCGAAGGTTTTAATGGACTGGGATACATGGGTGGCTCAGTCAGTAAGCATCTGCCTTCAGCTCAGGTCATGATCCCAGGGTCTTGGGATTGAGTCCGGCATTGGGCTCCCTGCTCAGCAGGGAGCCTGCTTCTCCAACTGCCTGCTCTGCCTGCCCCTTCCCCTGCTTGTGCTCTCTTCTCTGGCAAATAAGTAAACAAAATCTTTAAGAGATGTGTGTATATTTAATGGACTAAAAAGTGAAAAAGAGGAAGCACTTTTTAAAAAAATTTTATGCATTTATTTCAGAAAGAGAGTGCGTGGAGGGGAGGGGCAGAGGGAGAAGAGAATCCTAAGCAGACTCCCCACTGAGTGCAGAGCCAAATGCAGGCTCCACATGGGGCTCTATCCCAGGACCCTGAGATCATGACCTAAGCTGAAACCAAGAGTCGGTCACTCAACCAACTGCACCAGCCAGACACCCCAGAGGAAGCACATTTTAACTACAACAGGCACACTTCAAAACTGCAATCAGTTGCTTTATTGACCAGATATATTTCTGTTACCATACACTAAAGATGAATTTCCTTTTTTGTCATCAGCAGAACATACTCTAAGTGTAGTAGAACTGGCAAGGAGTAAGAAATTTGAGTAGAGGGAAGCTCTGTGAAAGCAGAGCAGGATGGCAGGAGGAAGGTAGAAAAGGAAAAGTGGGGACGGTGAGGCCTTGGAGGGGAAAGTATTAGAAGAAGAAAGCCTGAGGCATTTCTGAGCAGAGGGAGGAGCTTTCTCTGAAGGTGCTGCTGAGACTGGGTATAGGAAAGAAGAAAGCAATGTGTAGGGGAGGATAGGTGAGGGAACAGGAGCATAGTTTAATAAAAACAAATCACACATTTTCATTAGTATTTACCAAATATTTATCACTGGGAAAGAGGCTTTCTTCTTTGCCATACATACTGTGTTTCCATTATGATTATTTCCATTATGAATATTAACATAATGGAAATCAAAATTTCCATTATGATTATTAACACATGTCCATAGGAAAAGTACGGGTGATATTGCTGCTGACAAGTTTTAAGACAACTTGATTCCCCCTCAGCTTGCACCCCTGTTTCACACTGGAGAAAGTGTAGCTGTTTTCATTCAAGCCTTGTTATCAACAAAATGAACCAGTGCAGTTTCCCACAAAAAAGGCCTGTAGGCACAACTATTTGTCATCATAATGTCATTTTTCCTGTTCAGGCCATGAACAGACAATTGTGGTTAGTACTCACATTCAAAACTATCCACAAATTCTCTCCCCCCAAGTTTTTCCCAGTTCCCCCCACCAAAAAAAAGTTTTCTGATTTTAGAATAACTATTTGGTTAAGAAGTGGTTTGCACTGGAAATTAATACAGAGTAATATTTTTGGAATAAAATATTTAAAAGTTATACTCAAATTTCCCCTCTTTATTCTCTCATAGGAGCATAAGCATAGATGTAACTGTCCCTCAGAACAATGCATTACTTAAAATATAACTTATAAGAAATTGTACTAGCCATCAAGCATGCCTAGATATAGCCTTAAGAAAAACATATACTGGCAACAGGCCTCTGGGGGAGAGGATGATATAGGTCCTTGAAGCTGAGCAGCTGGGGATGCCCAGCTGGCTCAGGGCAGAATGCCACCTGTTCCATGGAAGTTGAGCAGTGGGGAACTGCTTCTTTTTTCTGTTATCTCCCCTACTCCAGAGACCCCCATGGCTAATTAGATGATCCCTTTGAATTGTGCTTGCTCAACTGTAAATTTTATACTGCTTGATCAGGCATATCCTGCTTTTCTTCTTGCTTATCTATAAGACTTATAATTAATGTATAACTCCTATTCCTTCTTGTTTATCAACAAGGCATATGGTAATGTATAGCCTTCTTCAACTCCTTTGTTGATTATAATACCTAATAAATACAGGACTGAGGAGTTATTCAGGGAGACAGTCTTTTCTACTGTCATACCCTGCTCCCTTTCTCTTGCAGCTGACTTGTTTGTGCCTCATTCTTCTCCCGTGGGCCGTCAGGAAGTGGCAAGCAGCACTGGAACAGGGATCTGAAACGGAACAGGATAAGAAGTCCCAATGTGTTTGCCTGCAAGGCCGTGCCTTTTGCTCCCGCTGGTGAGTTGTGGTACTTATCGCAGGGTATGGGTAATATAAAGAAGCACCAACAAATATCGCCCTTAAGTATGTTTATTGAGATGGCTCCTAAAGGTTGGAGGAGCAAAATTCAGTGAGGGCCAACTTTTGGAGCTTTTAAAAGTAATTAAAGAACATTGCTCCTGGTTGCCTACATTAGGGACTTCAGATTTACGGACATGGGAAAAAGTAGGTCATAAGTTAAAACTTTTACATGCTAAAGAAAAACCAACTCTGATTACTATATGGTCCACTTGGACCTTTATTCACTCCATTTTGGAGCCTTTACAAACCTCTGATTCAGATAGCGATAATGAATGTTCAGGAGAAACTAAAAAAGAGGGAGCTGAACATGCCATCCTGGAGAGAAAAAAAATTACTAAAGTCATCACAAAGAAATATATAAAGGAGGAGTCTTCTCCTCCCACCCCAATAACAAAACAGAAAGAGAGAACAATTACTACTATGCTGTGGCACCATCGCCATCAGCTCCACCATCCTATGAGAAGGCACCATTTAGCATAAAGGATGAAAAATCCATGCTATCAGCCATTCAAAAGGGCCTCCTTGAAGCAAAGTGAGCAAGAAGACCCAGATGCCTTACATTTTAATTTCCCAGTTACTATTAGAGAACATGTCACTCTAGGACATGATCTTAACAACCCTAATGGTATTTATGAGGCCATACACGAGCCATTTCCCTTCAATTTATTGAAGGAATTAAAACAAGCAGTACAAAACGATAGAGTTAATTCTCCATTTACAATGGGAACCATTCAAGGCATTGCAGAAGGCAATCGACTTATTCCAATTGATTGGTCACTATTACCAAAAACAGTTCTATCCTCACAGGAGTTTTTGCAATTTAAAACATGGTAGCAATATCATGCAGATATAGCAGCTGCTCATAACAGAGCTAATAATGTTCCTATTTCCAGGGAGCAGCTCATGGGCATTGGGCCATGGGCCTGGGTGCAAGATCAGGTACAAATGAATGATCAAGCTATTGAGCAGCTCCGGCATTGTTGTTTGAGAGCCTAGGAGAGAACAGAATCCCAAGGAGAGAATTGCTCTTCTTTTCAAAAAGTGGTACAGGGTCCAAAAGAACCCAATACTCACTTTATTGCGAGATTACAAGAAGCTGTTAAAAGATAAATAATCTCGAGGCTGCTGATACTATTCTTCAGCAGTTGGCTTATGAAAATGCCAATGCTGACTGTAAGAAACCGATTACACCCTTTAAAGGCAAGGGAACATTGACAGATTATATTAAGCTATGCCAAGGAGTAGAAAGAGAGACCTGTAAAGCTGATTTGTTAGCTCAAGCAGCAGCTGCTCTGACCACAAGAAAATTAAAAGGACAATGTTTCAGCTGTGGGCAGACAGGATCTACTAAAACTCAGTGTAGGCAAAAAGGAAAATTCCCTCCACGAAATGCAAGAAATAAGTCACCAGGTCTTTGTCCTGAGTGTAAAAAGGAAAACATTGGGCAAATCAATGTCATTCTAACTTTCACAAGGATGGATCCCCCCTTCAGGGAAACTTATTTTGGGGCAAGTCCTCAGCCCTGAAAAAACAAGGGGACCAATTCTCCCTTAATACCCAGCTTTCGGACAATTGTACCATTTTAAATTTATTACATGCTATGCCTGGTAGTGCTGGACTAGATATCCCCCTTCCCAAAAATCATCTCTTAATGCCTGCCAAGCTTCCCACTAAAATTCCAATTAATATTTTTGGCCCTTTACTGAAGGGAACCACTGGGCTACTTTAGGGGAGATCCAGCCTTACTTCAAAGGGAATACTAGCTCACACCAGCATTATTGATTCAGACTATACCAGTGAAATTTCAGTGATGATAACTACTGTGGCTCCATACCATTTTCAAAAAAGAGATTCCATTGCCCGGTTGCTACTTTTACCCTATCTCCAGGGTCAATTTAAAAACAAAGAATTGCACTTGTGCTGTTTTTGTTTAGTTTGTGAACAAAGACTTAGACAAAGTACAAAAAATAAATCCTCTTTTGCAACCTAGAACTCATGGCTCAGTATGAGTTTTGATGCAGATAAGAAGGAACAAGATCTGGGGCGCCTGGATGGCTCAGTGGGTTAAGCCTCTGCCTTCAGCTCAGGTCATGATCTCAGGGTTCTGGGATTGAGCCCCGCATAGGGCTCTCTGCTCAGCAGGGAGCCTGCTTTCCCCTCTCTCTGCCTGCCTCTCTGCCTACTTGTGATCTATCTGTCAAATAAATAAAATAAAATAAGATAAAATAAAACAAAGAAACTAATGGGTTTGGAAGCACTGGAAAAACTGGGGCATATTTGACTGAGAAAATTTATCAAGATAAACCGATTTATCATGTTAAAATACAAGGAAAGGAATTTTCAGGTCTAATTCATACTGGAGCTGATGTCTCTATCATAAGCTCATTACATTGGCCTAAAAAATGGCCATATAATTCATCTTCTGTTACTATTATGGGATTAGAACAGGCTAGCAATATACATCAGAGCTCCAATATTCTTTTCTGTGAAGGATGCGAGGGTCAAAAGGACTATATGCAGCCATATATTGTAGACTTGCCCATTAAACTTTGGGAACGAGGTTTACTAAATCAATGGGGAACCTCTCTGGTTATACCTTTCCCTAAGGAGGATTCCCAAATTTTTCACTGAGCGACACTGCTCTTGAACCCATTAAGTTAAATTGGAAGAGTTACAAACCTATTTGGGTGGAGCAGTGGCCCTTTACGGAAGAGAAAGCACTTACTTTACAAGCCCTAGTTGAGGAACAGATAAGAAAAGGGCATATTGAAGAATCTCACAGTCTTCGGAATTTGCCTGTCTTTGCTATTAGGAAAAAATCAGGAAAGTGTAGACTTTTAACAGACCTGCATATGGTTAATTCTGTTAATCCAACCCATGGGTTCTCTCCAACCAGGATTGCCTTTGCAATCTAGTTCCATGAGAATGGCCAGTAATTATCATAGATTTACAAGGTTGCTTTTATACTATACCACTTGCCAAGGAAGACTGTCCCGTTTTGCTTTCACAATTCCCAGTGTAAATTTAAAAGAAACAGCCAAACGATATCAATGGAGAGTTTTACCACAGGGAATGTTAAATAGCCCCACTATCTGTCAGGAGTATGTGGCAAAAGTTATACAGCCAGTTAGAGATCAATTTCCACAAATTTATCTTATTATATAGATGATATATTATGGGCAGCCTCTGATATAGTACAATTGCAGGACGCATTTAAAATATTTCAATTACAATTTGAAAAATACAACTAATTGTAGCTCCAGAAAAAATACAAACCATGACACCTTCCTCATATTTGGGATTCATTAATGACAGGACCTCAATTAAATCACGGAAAGTTCAAATCTGTAGAGACAAAATTATGACTTGAATGATTTGCAAAAATTATTGGGAGACATTAATTGGATAAGACCTAAAATTAGAATTCCCACTTATGCTTTGCAGCATCTATTTGCCTCTTTAAAGGGAGATCCTAATTTAAATAGCCCTAGGACCCTATCAAAAGAGGCCTTAAAAGAATTACAATTTGTTGAAAACCAGATTCAATCAATGCAAACGGATAGAGTCCTGCCTGAGATATCATTAGACCTTCTTATTTTTCATACCCCACATACAACCACTAGATTAATTATACAGGAAGAACTAATCATAGAATGGGTTTTTTTTCCAAATAATACTGTTAATACTCACTACCTATATAGACCATATTGGCAGCATTATTCAATTACGAAGAAAAAGAACTTGCCAAATATAAAGATATGATCTGAAGGTTATTGTTCTGCCTTTAAGTAAGACGCAAATTGAAGCAGCATTCCAAAATAATTTAAATTGGCAAATTGCCCTTAGTGGCTTCACTGGAAACACTTCTCATTATCCCTCTTTACCTGTTGTTTCCTTCTTAAAAATGTACTGCTTTTGTCCTTCCTAAAATTACTTCTAAAAATCCAATAACAGATGCCCCTACTTAACTTTTCTGATGGCTCTGTCAAAGGCAAAGCCTGCTATTATGGTCCTACGTCAAATATCATATCTATTACTGGTCTCTCAGCACAGAAATCAGAATTAATGGCTGTTATTACATTGTTTCAAGATGTTTCTCCTGCATTTAATCTGTTATCTAATTCTTTATATACAGTGTATGTTTTATAGCATATTGAAACTGCTGCTATTTCTACATCTGATGTCTCCCTCCACTCATTTTCATCATTTACAATCCCTCGTTCATCAACATTCTGCCCCTTTCTATGCTATACACATCCGAAGTCACACGGCCTTCCTGGGCCATTAACCAAAGGTAATGAAATAGGTAACTCTCTTGTTTTCTCAGCTTTTCAGGAAGCATCCGATTTTCACTCTCTTACACATGTAAACCAAAAAGGACTTCAACACAAATTTCCTATTACTAAGGAACAAACAAATTCTATTGTCCACTCCTGCCCTTTTTGTGCTGCCATCAGTCTGCCTACACAGCCAGGGGGCATCAATCCACAAGGCATAAAAGCCAATGAAATATGGCAGATGGAAATTACTCACATCCCTTCATTTGGGAAAAAAATCTTTTGTTCATGTCACTATAGATACACCTTCTCACTTTATATGGGCTTATTAGACATCTCCACTCTGCCTTTGCAGTCATAGAAATTCCCAAAGCTGTAAAAACTGATAATGCTCCCGCTTATGTTTCCAATGAGCTACAATCCTTCTTTAATTTGTGGAACATTAAACATTCCACTGGCATCCCATATAATCCTCAAGGACAAAAAATTATAGAGCAGGCTAATCAAATATTAAAATTACAACTTCATAAACATAAAGGGAAAATACAAGGTCCTCCTCAAAAAATATTAACAGAACTTATATTTACTCTTAATTTTTTTGAATCATAATGGTAAAAACACTGCAACAGTAGAAAGACATTTTAGTAAACAAAAACAAGACAACGTATATCCTCTGATCTGGTGGAAAAATATTACTTCTAATCAACGGCTCCCTGGTAACTTAGTTACCTGGGAAAAGGATATGCATGTGTATTACCTGACAAGGCCATAGAGCCCATATGGGTGCCCTCTCATTTCATAAAGTTTGTGATGCACAAGAGGAAAATATTCAGATTCGAACCAGTCCCACCAATCATCAGCTTCTAGGGTCTCACACTGAAAAGCGCCAAATCACAATATCTGGGACAGACCGAGCAAAAATTCCAACATGGGGTCAGATAAAGAAGCTGACCAAGAAAGCAGAAGAAGTTCTAGAGAATGAGCAGCGTTCTTTCACCCCTAACAACGTGGTGATAACTATGATGGCCCTCATCTTGGTAGCCGTATGTTTTCCTGGATGTTATACACAAATAGATAACTTCACTTACTGGTCTTATATACCCAATCCTCCCCTGCTCTGTCCAGTAGAGTGGGGAAAAGATATAATACCAATTTATTTAAATGCCTTAAAATGGGCACCTAAAGGTTTGGATCCTAAGTTGCCACTATTGCCCCAAGAGGAGGGCACAAGCATTAATCTTAACTTGGGATATCAAAATTGACCAATACATATCAACAATCATTCCAGTTGCCTTATCCCTGATGATCAAAGATGGTTTGTGGCCTCTCCTACTAATAATAATCTGACTAAAGTTCAGTTACATTTACTCTCCACTAAAGGATTCTTAGCCAATAAATATCGGGGTCCTAGCTATAGCACAGCAGCACCCCCTATTCCCAAATGCAAACTGACACAGATGTGATCTGATGAGGGAATTTGTCCTTTATGAGAGGATTGTCGAGCTTCTTACCCCAGTGTCATTACTAATGGTTCCACGGAATCGTATGAGACTGGTCCCCTAAGGGGATGGCAGTCACCAACTACACTAGGAGACCCTGCTCCTCTCATCAAAATTTATAATGGCAAGTTTTTAATCACCTCATCTTACCACAAACCTTAACTTGGGGAGATGTGCCTCTGGTCTGGCATGGACGAGGACTTTCAGCACCATCCCCTTTGGTTAATTTTCATAAAAGACGAAAGAATTTATGGAAAGTCGCCACCACTTTAAATCACCTTAGAATTTGGAATGGCTCTTATATTTATCAGTCTGATAACTATGCATTCTCCATTTCCCTAATGAGAGAAGAATGGGTAAGAGTGTGTGTTAGAGATCCCTATGTTTTTGTTATTGGAAAAATGATTTTTAATCATAAAAAAAGAGAAATATACTATCCCAAATGTTAAATGTTTACCTGCATGACTGAGAATGTTTACACACACAATTCCATCATTCTCATAGCTAGAAGAATAGGAACCTGGTTACCAGTGAAACATCACCATGTTTGGGAAAGTTCTCCAGATATGCATGTACTTTTAACAGTTTTGAAAGACTGAGTCTGTAGATCAAAAAGATTTCTTGGGTTGCTTATAGCAGCCATTTTAGGAATTATAGCCATTACTGCTATGGCTACACTGCAGGAATAATTTTATATCAGACTGTACAAACCACACAATTTGTACAAAAGTGGCACAAAAATGTTAGCAAAGCTTGGAATCAACAAACAATCATAGATCAAAAATTAGATGAAAGAATCTCTGATTTAGAATCAGCCATAATATATATAGCAGATGGTCTTCAAAATACAAAACTTAGGCTCCACCTTTTATGTGATTGAAATTTTTTTTCCTTCTCTGTTACTCCCCATGCCTATAACAAATCAAAAATATTGTGGAGCAAGATTTGCTATCATATTACCAATTATTATGGCAATAATTTAACTTTAGATATTAAATAGCTTCAAAATGCTATTCAAGACATCACTCACTCATCATTACAATCAGTTCCAGGAATGAGTTTTGCGCAAAGGATTAATGATATTCTGTCTGATCTAAACCCTTTTACTTGGATCAAACAAACTGGCCTTGGCATTATAGGTGCAATGATTATTCCTTTTATTGCTATCATCTTTTAATGCTTAGTCCTCAGATGCACACAAAAATCCTTCTAGTGACTAAAGGATTGAGAAGTTGCAAAATCAACTTTCCTACTTCTGTACAAACAAAAAAAGGGAAATGTAACTGTCCTTCAGAACAATGTATTACTTAAAATATAACTTAAAATATAACTTATAAGAAATTGTACTAGCCATCAGGCATGTTTAGATATAGCCTTAAAAAAAACAAAAAACAAAACAAACAAACAAACAAACAAAAACAAAAAAAAACCTGTACTGGCAATAAACCTCTGGGGGAGAGGATGATATACATCCTTGAACCTGAGCAGCCGGGAACACCCCACCACTCAGGACAGAATGCTGCCTGCTTCTATTTTCTGTTATCTCCCCTACTCCAGAGACTACCTGTGGCTAATTAGATGATCCCTTTGAATGTGCTTGCTCAACTATAAATTTTATACTGCTTGACCAGGCATATCCTGCTTTTCTTCCTGCTTATCTGCAAGACTTATAATCAATGTATAACCACTATTCCTTCTTGTTTACCTACAAGGCCTATGATTAGTGTATAGTCTTCTTCAACTCCTTTGTTGATTACTGTTTAATATCTAATAAATACAGGACTGAGGGGTTGTTCAGGGTGACAGTCTTCTACTGTCAACCCCTGCTCCCTTTCTCTTGGAGCTGACTTGTTTGTGCCTCATTCTTCTCCTGTGCACCATCAGGAAGTGGCACATAGACAAATTTTAGAGCTGTTTTTTTTTTTTAAAGATTTTATTTATTTATTTCTCAGAGAGAGAGAGAGAGAGAGAGAAGAGAGAGCACACAAGCAGGCAGAGGCAGAGAGAGAAACAGGCTCCCTGCTGAGCAAGGATCCTGACACAGGACTCGATCCCAGGACCCCGAGATCATGACCTGAGCCAAAGGCAGTGGCTTAACCCACTGAGCCACCCAGGCGTTGCAAATTTTAGAGCTGTTATACAATCACCCAACAAGTACAGAGATCCTGGTTTTATCCTCTTTAAAATTCCCTAGGACAGATCATCTATAAGAATGACTTTAATAACCCTTTTGACATTTTCAAATATCAAATATGCCCCCATTTTATGACAGTGGAAATACTGTACTTTAAAATCAAGAGTTCAATAAAATGAATCAAAGAAATGTTCTCATTACTCAGGCTTTGGTTTTATATATTCTGTTCCAATATTGACTTTTGTTCATTTAACAAAAATAATAAGCATATATTTCAAAGTATATCTAGCTTTTGTCCTATCATAAAAAAACAAGCCTTGTCCCCCAAAATGGCCTCTATAGAGTTCTTTAATCATGTTTAAATGACTGCATATGAATGTATTTCCATTTATATCACAAGGATTTAAGAGAAAGCATTTCTTTCTGATATCAATTCACAAGTTGACCTGATCATTTTCATATGTAAAGTCACTGCTGCCATTTTGAAACACAGATTTTTCTGAGATGTATGTAATACCAATCATGACTCTTTTGCATCCCATATTAAGGGACATTTAGGTTTCTATTCTACAAAAGATTCAATAATAGCTACATTGACAAGTGCTTACTACCTCCCAAATCCTGTGCTGATGCATTCCTAGGAGGTGAATATGTTGGCCCCATTCTACAGAAATAGAGGAAATAAAGGTTGCAAAAGGGTTCCTGTGCAGGCAGCTCTGAGCCTCCACTGAATACTGCCTCTTCATAAAGCATGACAAACATGGTTCCAATTTCTGTATATTTCTGTATCTCAACCTTTGGGGCTAGAAAGAAATTATGTACAGCAAAATACAAAGAATCCAGAGAAGTACTTGAGGCTCTTTCCCATCACAATTACAGACTGTTTAATGGAGATGAGTATCATATGCATAAGATATCTCACTGTTTCTGTGTAATAACCAAAGTCCCAATACACAATGGAGTGACTCTTGGCCATTTCCCTTGTACACCTGAGTTCTGTATTAGTCTAGAGGATTGAACCAATAAGGATGATGTGAAGCCTGGCAGAACTGTCTGCAGCAGAGCCTGCAGGAAGAAAGCACTAAAAATAGGAGATCTCTAGTACTTAAGCCTAAGACAAGTGAGCCAGGAAGTGCTGTAGCCCCTATGGGGAAAACCCACTGGTTCTCTAAGGTTCTCTCAATAAAGGATCATTACACAGCTATTAAACTGTCTTAAACTGCAGCCCAGGACGGTATTTCTATACAATATCCTCCCCTGCAGGGAGCATTGCATAGCAGTCTAGATCAACTCAGATACCAGGATAGGCTGAACCATAAATTAGCTTTCTATTCCCTGGCCATTCCTTGGGTTTGAAAGCTTTTTTTTTAAAGTTGAGCATAGAGCAACTGACAAAAGAATATTTTCTACTGCAGATTTAATGGGCTAAGAAATGGAGAGGAAAAACCACTGGTGGTAAATAATCATTCTTAAAAACTATGCAAATGTTTCACTTGTGAACCCTTAAGTGGGGTGGAACAGGGAAGCAATGTGTGAATGTCATCTAGAGGTGAGGTGCTGAAAGAAGCCTGACAGTGGGAAGAGGGAGGAGGGACACCTGATAAATGCTTCTGCGGTTTATGCTTACGTGTGCACCTGGGGGTGGCTGCAGGCATGCCCAACAGTAGGTTCCAGGAGGCATTTCTCTGTGGGTTGTTTGTTGCTACAAACTCTCCCTATGCCTAAACTAGAGAGTTCTTAACTCTTAGGGTCACCACTTAATAGTTTGGAACTAAATAGATAGAGCATGCTACAGTCAGCCTCTTTGCAACACATGCCTTTGGCTACTAAAAGGCTAGGGAGGGGTGAGTAGAAGGCTGACTCCCCCAGGGCTGTTACCAGGTGGCATTTACTGCTGGCCTGGTGCACTGGTCCCAGCCATGGGATTGGTTGGCACCCCTTCTGCAATGCTACATGTTTTTAAAATTAACCCTGACCCCATTGTCCCCACAGAGGGGAAGGTGGGTCCACACTAGCACCATTCCCAACTGATATCAAGGCTCATCATTGCCTCTGATGTTCAGGGAGCACCCTTCCCTGCCCATGAGGCTTTCTTTCTGACTCTTCACAGAGTATCCCCACCGTCTTATGCTGTTGCTCAATTCTTCTGTCCTCACCCTCCTGCATCTTATTCCTGAGAACCTTCTGCCTACACCAGATTGACAATTATCATTCCTTCCAGGATATCCATCCTGCCTTTGACAGCAAGTCCCAGACTCTTTCTCAGCTTGGCTTGCTGTACTCATGTCCTTTGCACTTCAGGTGGACAAACAGAGCGGACTTCTTTCAACATACTCATGACAGCCACAAATGATAATAACAGTTTCAAATCCACTGAGGCTACCATTATACACATTTTGCCATCTCTTCCTACTAATGTATAATAGGACACTATGTCCAGGTATGTTCCAGGTCCTCAAACTCAATCAAGGAAACCGAAGTCTTATTCTGATTTAACTTTACACCAGTCTTTGCTCTTTTTCTTACTAGCCTTGTTTCTATTTCCTCAAAACACAATTTAAAGACAACTCTTTAATAATGTATTCTAGACTTCTACAGGGAATGACCATCTCCCAGAATCTAGCCTTTCTTTCCTTTTGAATTTGGCCATTTGCTCTTCTTTGCCCCGTCCTGTGGAGTCTCCTTCCCACACAAAAGCCCCACTGCTCTCCTGCCTCTCTAAGGTGGCAGTTGGCTCCCAGACTCAAAGGAGACCTTCCATGCCTTCCTTGTCTGGGGAAGTTAGTCCTTCTGACTGACCCTGCCTCAAACTATCCACCACCAAAACAGTACCACGCCTATCTATTCAGGAAAAACTGCATTGAACAAAAGGGTTTTCAGATGCTCTCCTAAGAACTGAGGAGGATACAAAAAATTCTGTCCCTCAAATAACTAACAGACTAGTTTCTCAGGCCTTGAAGGTGACAGGTTATTATTTCTGACAAACTCACACTCAAAACTAAGGACTGAATGTGTTACCCTCCCAGAGACATTTGCTTTTAAAAGACTTAGTTTGACATACTTGACAAATGGCTTTAAAAGTTTCTAGTGAGACTCCTGAATTGTAATGCTAGTAATGTGAACAGAAGCTAACAAAAAGAAAATGAACAAGCTGACAATTCTACTTCGAGTGCAAGCTTTCTATAAAGTTTCACTATGAAGTAAAAACAATGAGTTTGAACCCCACATTGGGTGTAGAGTTTACTTAAAAAAAAAAAAAGAAAGAAAGAAAGAAAAAAACAAGGAATGCCTACCTGGCTCAGTTGGTAGAGCATGCAGCTCTTAATCTCAGCGTCATGAATTTAAGTCCCACATAGAGCTTACTTAAGAAAAATAATAATAATTTAAAAACAAATAAAAAGAATCTTGAAGAAAAAAAAAACCACAATGATAATTCTACACTTGATCTTAGCCTGAAGGCCAAGAACCAATCAGCACAATGTTAATTCTAATGAGGTTAGCCAAGAAATAACATGCAAAAATTGTGAATCATCTAAGAAAACCATTTCAAATCTGGCTTTATATAGACTATCCTTAATAATGAATTGCACGCTATGTGTTGCCTTGATTTATTAACTAATAAATACATGATGATATCATTACTGATATCATTTAAAATGCAAAGTTACTTTATCTTTAATTTATTTAATTTAACTCATGTTTATAACATATCTCATGTATTAGCACTATAGTATCTATACACCATAGTTAATTAATATACATACATTGTGATCGGTTGCAAAAACTTTTTACTGGTAACTGCGTGAGATCACAGGACATTAGGAGAACACAGGTTCGGACTATGGGGAGTCTATTTAGTTCATAAACTCTTGAAGATGGAAATTATCACTTCTCTTGACATTGACCTGTACTTATGCTTAGTGGGCCTTCAAAATTTGTACCAGCATGCTTCTGTCAGCATCAAAATAATTAAAAAGAGCTTCTGAAGGAAGCTTCTGAAGGATCAAAGTCCAGTTCTAAACACCAGAAAACAAAACTGTGTGCTCACCTCTCCTCTTCTTGACTTAAATTTAAATAACCTGCTAAGCCTACCGGGTGAGTTACCTGCATGCCTGTTTGGCTTCCTTTTCTGTTCAAACCAGGAACAAACTAAACTGGATCTGTTGGCCTGTCCCTGGGAAGAGCATGATACCCGGTGAACTAAAACAGAAGTCCATGATGTTCACTTTCATAGCACATAATTGGAACAATATGGAGAATACTGGCATGACCCCAGCACAAGGATGACACAAAATTTCATGAAGCATTCCATGTTAAAAAAAAAAAAAAAAAGAAGAAGTCCATGTATTGAGCAAAGTTTCTCCAAGTTTAACAGATACAGCTAAATAATTCCACTTAACAGTTTAAATAACTTGGGGTTAAACAATTATATTGTTTACAGCTGCAGTATAAGACACTAAATAAAATCACATCTACCTCAAGGGCCAGGTTTTGATGTGATAATGGTTAAGGGTAAATTGTTCACATTTGCTCTGATATTTACAGACTAACATGGATTCTTTCATGTTAACAGCACAGAACATTAGAATCTGGGTCAAATATTTAATGAAGAGCTTCAACAGATTGAAAACCTTTATTGAAAAAAACCTGACCCTCTCCATTGGCACTCTGATAATGGGCTTCTGTTTAGGCTAAAAGATAACCTTGGTTCTTGAATTTATAAAACAGAATGTTTATTCCAATGTCTACAATTTGGAATCTAACACATGTGAACATTAACAACTGATGATAATAGTATTTCAAAGACTTAGCTTATCAGAAGTTTAAGAGAAGTTAAGAAACTATTTTGCTTTTGCTCCCAACCTTAGTAGCCAGGGAACGTTCCCTTGCATCAGTCCATAATTTTCCTAATATTACATACTGAGCAATAATATAAACAGCACTAGGACTCATGGAACACACTCTGGTAAATTCTCCTGACAAAACTGCTCACTGCTTTTACCTGAACTGTGTAACCTGATTGTTTCCTTTTGTTTTGATTTCCAGATCCTTAATGCTGTTTCTTTTAAATTCTCAATAAGTCATTTATTTGAGGTATCTTGTACATATGTCTCTTTATTCTTGCTGATATCTTAGATATTTTTTCTGTTTGCAAAACTAATGCATGTTTATTGTAGAAAAGTTGGTTTAAAAGAATATAAAGAAGAAAATATAAATCTTCCACAATTTTAGCAGAGACAATCACTATTAAAATAGTTATATTTATTTCTAATCTTGTTTTTTTTTTTTAGGATTTTATTTACTTATTTGACACAGAGAGAGAGCACAAGCAAGGGGAATAGCAGGCAGAGGGAACAGGAAAAGCAGGCTCCCCACTGAGCAAGGAGCCCAGTGTGGGACTCAATCTCAGGACTCTGGAATCATGACCTGAGCCAAAGGCAGATGCTCAACTGACTGAACCAACCAAGTACACCACCAATCTTCTTTTTATAGTATGCATATATTTTTTTGTTTAAAATGTTAGAAATAAATTTTATATAAACTTAGAGATTTCTTTTTCCACTGACCATCAATATTGACTATTTCCCTCATGACAACTAAATATATCTTCAAAACATGATCTCCACTAGCTGCATAAGTCTATAATATGAATATACCTTCACTGATTTAATTGCTAGACACTTAATTTTTTCACTTTTAACTGTTATAAATTTTAATATAATAGGAATAATTTTTGAGAGAGAGAGAGACAGAGTGTGTGTACATGACCAGGTGGTGGGGGGGAGGGTAGGGGGCAAAGAGAAAGGGAGAGAGAATCTTAAGCAGACTCCATGCCCAGTAAGGGCTTGATCTCATGACCTTGAGCTCAGGAGCTGAGCAGAAATCAAGAATTGGATGTTTAACCAACTGAGCCAGCTAGGTGCCACTAGGTGTAAATTTTTTTAAAGTCATTACCAAATTGCTTTCCAGAAAATTTTGTCAATCTATACTTCTACCAGCAATGGATGAGAATACCTATCTCCTCACACCCTCACCAGTATTGAATAATACAGGTTTTTGTTTTATTTTAACTTCACCAATTTAGTAGGTAAAAAATAGCATCTCAAAAAAAATAGCATCTCATTTTACTTTGCATACATTAGCTAGTTAAATAATATGTTTCTCGGGGCGCCTGGGTGGCTCCGTGGGTTAAAGCCTCTGCCTTTGGCTCAGGTCATGATCCCAGGGTCCTGGGATCGAGCCCCACATCGGGCTCTCTGCTCTGCAGGGAGCCTGCTTCCTCCTCTCTCTCTCTCTCTCTCTCTGTCTCTGCCTGCCTCTCTGCCTGCTTGTGATCTCTGTCTGTCAAATAAATAAATAAAATCTTTAAAAATAAATAAATAAATAAATAACATGTTTCTCTGTTTGTTGCTATCCAATTTGAATTTCTTCTCTGTTCATTGTCTTTCTCCTATATGAATCATTTCACTGATTTAAAAGAGTTATTTAGATAATAATTTTAATACTTTCTCTATCAATATTGTACATATATTTTCGTTTGTTTGATGTTAGAAATTAGTAAATTTTATAGGCAAATCTCTTGATGTTCCCTTTTGTGTTTTCTTCCATTGCTTATACCATCCTTCCTTACCCCAAGATTAGCTATATTTCCTGTGTTTTTCTTTCTTTTGTTTGTATATGGTATGAAGAAGGAATCTAATTTAATTTTTATGCATATCAATTCTCCACCAATTTGTAATATTCTGCTATATTATATGTATTTATTTGCTATTCCCATCAGTCTATTTTGGATCTTTTCTATTTTCATTGGTCTTTTTTGATTCAGTACCACTGTTTCGTAGGTATTATAGCTTCATAATTTCTTACACTCAATAGTTTAAGTCCTTTTTCTTAATTTCTTTTTTCAGAAATATTTTAGCTATTCTTGGATCATTTACTCATTCATATGAATTTTAAGAACAGTTTGTGACAAGAGGGGCTCCAAGATGGCAGAGTAGGAGACCTAAATTTCATCTGGTCCCCGGAATTCAGCTAGATCATTATCAAGCCATTCTGAACACCTACAAACTCAACAGGTCATTGAAGAAAAGAACAGCAGCAACTCTATAAACAGAAAAACTACCACTTTCTGGAAAGTAAGACATATGGAGAAGTGAAACTGAAGTGAGATACAGGAAAATAGACTGTGGGGGGAGGGAGCCTCCTGGCAAGTGATAGAGCACAAAATCAGAACTTTTGGAAGTTTGCACCAGTGAGGGATATTGCTTTGGTGGCTAAGCAGGGGGTAGAACCCTCACTGGAACAGTGTGGTCTCAGGACCTTCAGAGTCACAGAAAGACCAGGGGTGCCTGAGTGTGGTTGAGCTCCCAGGTTTCGAAGCAGGGAAGCCAGCTGCAAAGACTGAGCCAAGGATTGGGCTCTCAGCTCAGGGTTGCCATAAACCATGATCTGTGGCACAGTTAGGCCACTACTCTTATCAGGGACCCAACAAGTGGCCAATCCAAGGAGACTGCTCTTCCTCCCCTGGGAGGAGAAGCACAGGAGCACACCACAGGAATCTGCTGGGTTTAGAGATGACAAATGGGGTCATGTGCCAGAGAAAAAAACTCTCATTCACAGGACAGGTGAGCACGGAGTGTGGGCAGAGACCAGGGACACAGGAGTAATTTATTGCTCTTCTCTGAGGGCATAGTAAGGAATGAATCCCGGAGGCTCCTCTCCTCAGCTCCTCCAGGGACCAGAGAGTGGGAGGCTGCCATTTTCATTCCTGTAGAAGACCTTCCAGAAAAAAAAGCTACAGAGAGCAAACCCAGCATTTACTTAGCCTGGCCCTTGGAAAAGGCAGTGTAATTCTGTCTCAGGCAAAGACATTTGAGAAACACTGCAATAGGCTCCACCCAGCCAAGGCCGAGTCTACCAATCAATGAGAACAGCAAAGCTCCAGCACTAGAATACAGCACATAGAATTCATGGCTTTTTCCCTGTGATTCCTTAGTCTTTCAAAGTTAATTTTTAAAATTTTCTTTTTTTTCTTTTTCTATTTTTTTAAAATTTTTCTTCTTTCCTTTTTCAACCAACTTCTTATCAATTCCTTTTTTAAAATATTTTTTATTTTCATTTTTTACAGTCATATTCTATCCCTTCATTGTATTTAACTTTGATGTTTTTGAAGATTCTTCTAACAGACCAAAATATACCTTAAACCTATGTATGACTTTGTTCTATTCACCTGCTTGATCATAGTCTATCTTTTTTTTAAATTTTTTCTTCATTTTTTTCAACCAACTTCTTATCTTATCAAATCCTTTTTTAAATTCTTTTTAAATTTTCATTTCTGCAGTCATATTCCATCCTTTCATTGTATTCACCCTTATTTCTGTACACATATAGTTTTTCTTTCTTTAAAATTTTGGGAGGCAACTTCTTCCAAAAGACCAAAATACACCCAAAATCTAGTGTGTGACTGTGTTCTATTCACCAGCCTGATCATAGACTTCTTTTTTTTTTTCTTTCTTCCTTCCCTCCCTTCTCTCCCCTCCCCCCAGTTTTGGATCTCTTCTGATTTGTTTAGTGTATATTTTTGTGGGGTCATTGTTACCCTAGTAGCATTTTGTTCTCTTGTTCAACTATTCTTCTCTGGACAAAATGGCAAAATGGAAAAACTCACCTCAAAAAATAAAAGAACAAGAGGCAATACAACTGCCAAGGAGATAATGAACATGGACATTAGTAAGATGTCAGAACTAGATTTCAGAATGATGATTAAAAAGATACTAGCTGGGCTTGAAAAAAGCATAGGCAATACTAGAGAATCCCTTTCTGGAGAAATAAAATCTAACCAAGTCAAAATCAAAAAGGCTATTAATGAGGTGCAATTAAAAAATAGAGTCTCTAACTGCTAGGATAAATGAGACAGAAAAGAGAACTGGTGATATAGAAGATGAAATAATGAAGAATAAAGAAGCTGAGAAAAAGAGAGATAAACAATTATTGGATCATTAGGAGAGAATTTGAAAGATAAGTGATACCAGCAAGAAAAACCATATTAGAATAATTGAGATCCCAGCAAAAGAAGAAAGAGAGAGAAGGGCAGAAGGTATATTGGAGCAAATTACAGCAGAGAACTTCCCTAATTTGCAGAAGGAAACAGTTATCAAAATCCAGGAGGCAGAGAGAATCCACCTCAAAATCAATAAAAAACAGGTTAACAACCAGACATCTATTAGTAAAACTTACCAATCTCAGAGACAAAGAGAAAATCCTGAAAGCAGCTCAAGACAAGAGGTCTGTAACCTACAATGGTAGAAACATTAGATTGGGAGCAGACCTATTCACAGAGACCTGGCAGGCCAGAAAGGATGGGAATGATATATTCAAGGTAGTGAATGAGAAAAATATGCAACCAAGAATACTATATCCAGCTAAGCTGTCATTGAAAACAGAAGGAGAGATAAAAAGCTTCCAGAACAAACAAACTAAAAGAATCTGAGGTCACCAAACCAGCCCTATAAGAAATATTAAAAGGGGTCTTCTAAGCCAAGAGAGAGTCTAAAAGTAACATAGACCAGGAAGGAACAGACGGTACACATAACAGTCACCTTACAGGCAATACAATGGCTCTAAATTCATAATTTCAATAGTTGCCCTGAATGTAAATAGGCTAAATGCTCCAATCAAAAGACACAGGATATCAGATTGGATTAAAAAAAAAAAAAGACTTATTGAAATGCTGTCTGCAAGAGACTCATTTTAGACCCAAAGAAAAGTCCTTATTTAAAGTGAGGTGAGGTGGTGGAAAACAGTTTACCATGCTGATAGACATCAGAAGAAAGCTGGTATAGCAATCCTGATATCAGACAAATTGGATTTTAAACTAAAGACTATAATAAGAGATGGAAAAGGACACTATATTATATTTAAAGTGTCTATCCCATGAGAAGAACTAATATTTGTAAATCATTATGCCCCTAACATGGGAGCAGCCAATTATATAAGCCAATTAATAACAAAAATCAAAGAACACATTGACAATAATAAAATAATAGTAGGGGACTTTAACATGCCCCTCACTGAAATGGACATATTGTCTAAGCAAAAGATCAACAAGGAAATAAAGGCCTTAAATGACACACTGGACCAGATGAACTTCACAGATATATTCAGAACATTCCATCCCAGAACAACAGAATACACATTCTTCTCTGATGTACATGGAACATTGTCCAGAATAGATCACACAGTGGGTCACAAATCAGGTCTCAATTGGTACCAAAAGATTGGAATCATTCCCTAAATATTTTTGGAACACAATGCTTTGGAACTTGAACTCATTCACAAGAGGAATGTTGGAAAGAACTCAAATACATGGAGGCTAAAGAGTGTCCTACTAAAGAATGAATGGGTCAACTAGGAAATTAAAGAAGAATTTTAAAAATTCATGGAAACAAATGAAAATACGACTGTTCAAAACCTTTGGGATGCAGCAAAGGTGGTCCTAAAAGAGAAGTATATAGCAATACAGGCCTTCCTCAAGAAACAAGAAAAGTCTCAAATACACAACCTGGAGAAAGAACAGCAAATAAAGCCCAGACCCAGCAGGAGAAGAGAAATAATAAAGATCAGAGCAGAAATCAATGAAATGGAAACCAAAAGAACAGTAGAACAGATCAATGAAACTAGGAGCTGATTCTTTGAAAGAATTAATAAGATTGATAACCCCCTGGCCAGTCTTAGCAAAAAGAAAAAAGAAAGGACCCAAATTAATAAAATCATGAATGAAAAAGGAGAGATCACAACCAAGACCAAGGAAATACAATTGTAAGAACATGTTATGAGCAATTACATGCCAACCAATTAGACAATCTGGAAGCAATGGATGCATTCCTAGAAACATATAAACTACCAAAGCTGAACCAGGAAGAAATAGAAAACCTGAACAGACCCGTAACCAGCAAGGACACTGAAGCAGTAATCAAAAATATCCCAAGAGCCCAGGGCCAGATGGCTTTCCAGGGGAATTCTACCAAACATTTAAAGAAGAATTAATACCTATCCTTCTGAAACTGTTCCCAAAAATAGAAAGGGAAGGAAAACTTCTAAACTCATTTTCTGAGGCCAGCATTACTTTGATCCCAGTACCAAACAACAACCCCACCAAAAGGGAGAATTACAGACCAATAACCCTGATGAACATGGATGCAAAAATTCTCACCAAAATACTAGCTAATAGGATCCAATGGCACATTAAAAGGGTTACCCACCACAACCAAATGGGATTTATTCCTGGGCTGCAAGGGTAGTTCAACATCTGCAAATCAATCAACATCATACACTACATTAATAAAAGAAAAGACAAGTACAATATGATCCTGTGAATAGATGCAGGAAAAGCATTTGACAAAATACACCATCCTTTCTTGATGAAAACTCTCCATAGTGTAAGGATAGAGGGAACATACCTCAAAATCGTAAAAGCCATGTACAAAAAGCCCACAGCTAATATCATTCTCAATGGGGAAAAACTGAGAGCTTTTCCCCTAAGGTCAGGAACCTGCCAGAGATGTTCACTCCCACCACTATTGTTCAACATAGCACCAAAATTCCTAGCCTCAGCAATCAGACAACAAAAAGAAATAAAAGCATCCAAATAGGCAAAGAAGAAGTCAAACTCTCACTCTTTGCAGATGACAAGATACTGTAAATGGAAAACCCAGAAGACTCACCCCAAAATTGCTAGCTCTCATACAGAAATTCAGCAAAGTGGCAGGACATAAAATCAATGCACAGCAATCAGTTGCATTTCTACACACCAACAACAAGATAGAAGAAAGAGAAATTAAGGAGTTGATCCTATTTACAATTGCACCCAAAACCATAAGATACCCAGGAACAAATCTAACCAAAGAGACAAAGGATCTGCACTCGGGAAGCTAGAGAATACTCATGAAAGAAATTGAGAAAGACACAAAGAAATGGAAAGAGGTTTCATGCTCATGGATTGGAAGAACAAATGTCTATGCTACCTAGAGCGATCTACACATTTAATGAAAATACCATCAACTTTTTTTCAAAGAAATGGAACAGATAATTCTAAAATTTGTATGGAACCAGAAAAGACCCTAAATAGTCAATGGAATGCTGAAAGAGGAAACTAAAGTTGTAGGCATCACAATTCCGAACTTCAAGCTGTATTACAAAGCTTTAATCATCAAGACAATATGGTACTGGCACAAAAACAGACACGTAAATCAATGGAACAGAATAGAGAACCCAGAAATGGACCCTTAAGTCTATAGTCAACTAATCTTTGACAAAGCAGGAAAGAACGTCAAATGGAAAAAAGACAGTCTTCAACAAATGGTGTTGCGGGAAAATTGGACAGCCACATGCAGAAGAATGAAACTGGACCATTTCCTTATACCTCACAAAAAATAGACTCAAAATGGATAAAAGACCTGAATCCACCAAAATCCTTGAGGAGAACACAGGCAGCAAGCTCTTCGACCTCTGTCACGGCAACTTCTTCCTAAAAACATCACCAAAGGCAAGGAAAGCAAGGACAAAAATGAACTATTGGGACTTCATCAAGATCAAAAGCTTTTGCACAATAAGTGAAACAATCAACAAAACCAAAAGACAACTGACAGAATGGAAGGAGGTAACTGTAGCCGTCTTATCAGATAAAGGGTTAGTATCCAAAATTTGTAAAGAACTTATCAAACTCAATGCCCAAAACACAAATAATCCAGTCAAGAAATGAGCAGAAGACATAAACAGACATTTCTCTGATGAAGACATACAAATGGCCAACAGACACAGGAAAAAATGCTCTACATCACTCAGCATCAGAGAAATACAAATCAAAACCTCAGTGAGATACCACCTCATGCCATTCAGAATGGCTAAAATTAACAAGTCAGGAAACGACAGGTGTTGGCAAGGATGCAGAGAAAGGGAAACCCTCCTACACTGTTGGTGGGAATGGAAGCTGGTGCAGCCATTCTGGAAGAAGTATGGAGGTTCCTCAAAAAGTTGAAAACAGAACTACCCTATGACCCAGCAATTGCAGTACTAGGTATTTACCCAAAAGATACAAAGGTAGCAATCTGAAGGGGCACCTGCACCCCTTCAGATGTTTATTAGCAACATTGTCCACAATAGCCAAGCTATGAAAAGAACCAGATGTCCATTGACAGATGAATGGGTAAAGAAGATGTTTTATATATATATATATATATATATATGAATGAATATTACTCAGCCATCAAAAAAAGAAATCTTACCATTTGCAATGACATGGATGGAACTAGAGGGTATTATGCTAATTGAAAAAAGTCAATCAGAGAAAGTAATTATCATGTGATCTCACTAAACTGTGAAACTTGAGAAACAAAGGAGAGGATCATGGGGAAGAGAGGAAAAAATGAAATAGGACCAAATCATAGAGGGAGACAAACCATAAGAGACTCTTAATCTCAGGAAACAAACTGAAGGTTGCTGGAGGGGAGGGGTGAGGGATGGGGTGGCTGGGTGATGGACATTGGGGAGGGTATATGCTATGGTGAGTGCTGTGAATTGTGTAAGACTTATGAATCACAGAACTATATCCCTGAAACAAATAATACATTATTTGTTAATTAAAAAAAATAGTTTGTGACATTCCACCAAAGACTTTTTTGGGAATTTTTATTCGAATTGCATTGGATCTAGATACCAGTTTATATGGAACTTGCATCTCTTTAGTATTGATCTCTACATTCATGAAACTTGGTCTATTCTTTCTTTCTTTCTTTCTTTCTTTCTTTCTTTCTTTCTTTCTTTCTTTCTTTCTTTCTTTTTCTTTTTTTAATCTTTGGATCTTCCATGTCTTTCAACATTTTTTTTTTTCCTTTAGAGAGGGAGAGAGATGGGGGAAGGAACAGAGAGAGAGAGAGAACGAGAATCTCTTTTTAAAAAAAGATGTTATTCATTTATTTGACAGAGAGAGAGGGCATAAGCAGGGGGAGTGACAAGCAGAGGGAGAGGGAGAAGCAGACTCCTTGCTGAGCAAGAAGCCTGAAGCAGGGCTTGATGCCAGGGCTCAGGGACCATGACCTGAGCTAAAGGCAGATATTTAGTTGACTAGCCACCCAGACACCCATGAGGGAACATGAGAATCTTTTTTTTTTTTTTTAAAGATTTTATTTATTTATTTGACAGAGAGAGATCACAAGCAGGCAGAGAGGCAGGCAGAGAGAGAGGAGGAAGCAGGCTCCCTGCCGAGCAGAGAGCCTGATGCGGGGCTCGATCCCAGGACCCTGAGATCATGACCTGAGCCGAAGGCAGCGGCTTAACCCACTGAGCCACCCAGGCGCCCCGGAACATGAGAATCTTAAGCAGGCTCCATGCCCAGTTTGTAGCCTGACTCAGGGTTCGATCTCACAACCCCAAGATCATGACCTGATCTAAAATCAAGAGTCTGACACCCAACTGACTGAGCCACCCAGGTGCCCCCCATGTCTTTAATTATTTATAATTGATTCCATAAATTTCTTGCACATTTTTGTTCATTTTAACTTGAAGTATCCTGTAGTTTGTTGCTATCATCTTTTTACTACATTTTCTAATTGGTTATTGCATAAAAATGTTACTAATTTTTTTAAAACCAATTTTATTAAAGTGTAACTTACATAAAATAAAATGCACACACTTTAAGTGTACAGTTAGATGAGTTTTGAGAAACCCATACAGTCAGTAACCAACACCTCAGTCATGATACAGAATGCTTCCATTACCCAATATAGTTCCCATTTTCTACCCCCAAACCCAAGCACCATGAACTCACTGATGAGCTTTGTAGATCAGAATTGTGTTTCCTAAAATTTTGTACAAATGGAATAATAACAGCATCTATTCTTTTGTATCTGGCTTCCTTTTCTCAGCATCATGTTTTTAAAAACCATCCAGATTGTGTGTGTCAGTAATTAATTTCTTTACATTGCTTCCACTGTATAGATGTATCATAGATTTTATATTCATTCACTCCCCAGACATTTGGTTTGTTTTCATTTGGGGTTATTTTAGATAAAGCTGCCATGAACATTCAAGTACAAGTCTTTTGTGAACATTCATTTTCATTTCTCTTAACTAAATAATGCCAAACTGTTTTCCAAAACAGTAGTGCTATTTTTATATCTCCATCTATAATGCATTCAGTTGCCCCACATCTCTGCTAACAGTTGGTGTTCTGAATCTTTAGTAATTTGGTAATCTGAATCTTTCAGCAAACTCATCTACTGCATTTAAGTTTTTAAAATTATTGAATTTTAATGTCTATTATTCTTTAATGTCTCTAGGATCATACAGATATTCTCTTTTATTTTTCTTTCTTGATGAGTCTAGCTAGATTTATTCACTTATTTTTTTAAGAAGTTTTATGTTGTAATTTTTGTAGTGCTTAACTGTTTTGTAGCTCATTGATTTCTATTCCTGTCTTGATTATTACATTTCTACTTTGTGTTTAATTTATTCTTCTAGTACCTTAAGTTGGCAGCTTTGTTGATTTTAGACCTTTTCTTCCTAATGTAAGCATTAAAAGCTTACAGTGCTACTTTCATGCTGCATCTCACAAATGATATGTTGTATTTTTAGTTTCATTTTTATTCAGTTCAAAATATTTTCCAATTTCCTAATGTGGCTTCTTTTACCCATGGGTTATTTAAAAATATTGTTGCTAGGGGTGCCTAATTGGCTCAGTCAGTAGAGTATCTGACTCTTGATCCCAGGGTTGTAAGTTCAAGCCTCACATTGGGCATGGAGCCTATGAAAGAAAGAAAGAAAGAAAAAGAAAGAAAGAAAGAAAGAAAAAAGGAAGAAATATTTTTGCTTAATTTCAAAATATTTGAGAATTTTCCAAATATCTTTCTGTTAGTGAATTTATAAATGATTTATCCAATAAGTTGTGTTCACTTATCAGTAGTTTATAGCTCATAACCAGATTTTCTTGGCTTTTCCCTATCAGCAATTATTTCTATAACAGTACAAATTTTACACTGGCTAAAACATCCAGTGTAATATTAAATTGTGAGGTGATAACAGGGATATTGCTTGTCTCATTTTAATGAAATTCTTTTAGCATTTCACCTTTCAATAAGATATTTGCTATGGATTTTGAGGCAATACACTTTAACAAATTAAAGAGTATTTATATGAGCAAAAATCAGACATTTGAGTGCATTTTCTACATGATTTTTTTCTCTTTTAATTTTGTCAAAGTGATGAATTACATTGAAGATTTTTCTAACATTGCATCATCTTTGCAATCCTGGGATAAAACTTATTATTATTTTTTTAATACAATTTTAGGGGTGCATGGGTGCCTCAGTGGGTTAATGCTCTGCCTTCAGCTTGGGTCACCATCTCAGGGTCCTGGGCTCCAGCCCCACTCAGCAGGGAGATGCTCAGCAGGGAGACTGCTTCCCCCTCTCTCTGCCTGCCTCTCTGCCTACTTGTGGTCTCTCTCTGTCAAATAAGTAAATAAAACCTTAAAAAATAATTAAAAAAATAAAAATACAATACAATATAATTTTGGGTTCGTTTTTGCTTGCTTTGTTGTATTTTGATAGTGATTTTAATATATCTGAAGTTTGTTTGGCAATATAATGTGAGGTGAGAACCAAAATATAGTTTATTCTATAGGTAAATTTTCCTCTATCATTTCTTGAATAATATGTCTATTTCCTATTGGTGAATAAGCTAAATAATTTTTGGTCTTTCTTTTTGAATATTTTAATTGTTCTGAGGTTTTAATTAATGTATTTTAATGTTATTGGCCATTTCAGATTTTTCTTGAAAGTAACCAGGGTGTAAAAAATTGTTTTGCTTTGTTTTACTCCAGTAAAGGATGTCTCATTCAAGAAAATGTAAAAATATCACTCTCAAAAGGATGTCTCTGTCTTGGCCAGAAATACTTTTACTTCGTGAAAAATAATTTTAGATAAAAGAGACCTCTGCTTATCTTTGCAAGAGGATTATACTACCCTCTATTACCATAAATGCATTCCAATTGATGGAAGAGCAAGCAAGTCCACCTAGATGATAACCAAGGTGTTTGAGCTGGGCCTGGGGAAAGAAGTGGCTTGGGTGACAGAAATAATCTAGTTGGACTCCATTCTCTTCAAAAACTCTCCAAGGACAAGGCCTTGGACAGCAGGGAGGACTGTGGCCAGTCCCAAGCCCTTTGCCTAGAGGTAGCCACTGTTGCCAGATTCAGATACATCTGTGTGTGTTTATATATATGTGCATTCAGGAATTTGGAGTTTACAGATATGGATGTGTGCTGCTTTATACAATTGGTATTACATATCCTTGATGTTTTTACTCAACGGTGCCTTGAATTTCCCTGATAACTAATGATGATGAACATTTTTTCATATGACTATTAGCCATTTGTATGTTTTCTTTGGAGAAGTGTCTGTTCATGTCTTCTGCCCATTTTTTGATGTGATTATCTGTTTTTTGGGTGTTGAGCTTGAGGAGTTCTCTATAAATCTTGGATATCAGCCCTTTGTCTGCAGTGTCATTTGCAAATATCTTCTCTCATTCGGTGGTGGCCTCTTTGTTTTGTTGACTGTTCCATTGCTGTGCAGAAGCTTTTGATCTTGATGAAGTCCCAAAAATTAATTTTTGCTTTTGTTTCCTTGCCTTTGGAGACATATCTTGAAAGAAGTTACTGTGGCTGATATCGAAGAGGTTACAGCCTATGTTATCCTCTAGGATTCTGATGGATTCCTGCCTCACATTGAGGTCTTTATCCATTTTGAGTTTATCTTTGTGATCTTTCCATGTGAGTAATTACAAAATGGTATGCCATAGATTGGCAGCATCGTAAGTTACTTATCTATTCTCTCATTGGTAAGCATCAAGGAGGTTGGCAATTTTTCACCATTACATTGTAACAACACTCTTTCAAGATAAAATTTAAAGACATTCAATGATATTTGAGGTTCTCTACAATGTGTCCTCCATCTATCTCTGAAGTGCCACCTCTGACTTATGTACCCTCCCCAAATAGTACACTCTAGTCAAACTAGACTAACAGGATTTTCTGGCCTTTTTTTTTTTAAGATTTATTTATTTATTTGAGAGGTGGGTGCAGGGTAGGGGAACAGGAGCAGAGGGAGAGAGAGAAACTCAAGTAGTCACCACACTGGGCACAAAGCTCAATTTGGGGCTCAATCTCATGACCCACGAGATCATGACCTGAACCAAAACCAGGTCAGATGCCTGCCCAGCTGTGCCACGCAGGCGCCCCAAGATTTTCTGACCTTAAAATCTTTGAGCACATCTGTCCTTCCACTCAGAAGGCCCTCTCCTCCCATCTTTCTAAATTTGACCTATGCTAGAAGGCCATATCATATGCCCATTCTTCTGTGAAGACTTTACTCTTCCCTGGTCTTCCAGCCTATCATAATATCCCTTTTTCCAAATATTTATTTTATCCTGTACTACATTCATTATTTGTATATTCTTTGGAATTATATTTCATGAGACTAATAATCCTGATGTCTCTAGCCAGAACCTAAGTACTTAAAGTCAGAGAAATGCTCTTGCCCTTTAACTGAACTTTGTGGCTCTGTTTTCTTTCCTCTCCAGAAATTCTTACCTCTAAATCCAAACATAGTTGTCCATGTTATTCCTCTTTTCACAAATGGGTGGTGGTGATGACATCATCCTTAACAACTCTCTCATGATTGGCACGACCAGTTTCCTCATTAAGTAGTCAGAACAAGGAGTGTCTTATGAGGGGATTCCTGACTGAGGCCTACAAACTCCTCCCTTTTCCATTTCTCCACTCCCAATAACTATTGCCTGTGAGCCTGTATTAGTCAGGACAAGCTAGGGAATAAGTAAATCCCCAAATCTTAGTGGTGTAATACAACAGAGAATTTTCTCATCACATAACACTTGGCCGTGGGTCAGAGTGTGTCCTTCACTCCTACTTTAGCACTTCTGCCATCCTGCTGTCCTCACATGTAACCACTGAGGTGAAAGAGTGTGTGCTGAAGACAATTAGCTAGCCAGAAGTGACCTACAACTCTTTCACTCATAGCCCAACAGGGCCCAACACAACTGGAAGACTAGGCAGTGTAGGGGCCCACAAAGAATATTTGAAGAGTCTCTGTTGTAATAAACTTAGGACTTTAAGAAATGAACACAGCAAGTCACCATAAAACGCAAAAACAGAAACCTGAAAAACTCTTCAGGGGAAAGGATTCCACATAAGCCTGGATGGAGTCTCTGACTAAAAATATCTACCAAAAATATCTGAAAATCTCGACTAGGTTCCTCTGCATAAAATTCTACCAACAATAGAAGCATTTGACTAAACAATTTTCTTCTTGAAAACTGCAGGTACTCAGAAATCTAAGTGATTGTATTCTCTCTCTTTCTCTCTCTATCTGAATTAATTCAAATAAGAGTTTCCCCACAATCAATAGTGAGGTCAGTGAGAGAAAAGGCACTTTGTTGGGGGAATATAACGAGGTGATTTTGGAGCAGGGATTACTTTAGAAAGTGGGCGTGCCTGGGGAAGATGCCAGCTACCATGAAGAGCTCAAGGTAATGGGAGAGAGGAAGAGCAGCAAAATGGAAGGATAGAGGAAGGCCCTATTTCCACATTTTTACTTTATTCACCTCTGGAAAGGGAGCAGATACTCTTCCTATTTCTCTTTCTTATCACTTCCTCAGTCCTACTCTATCCTCCTGCTCCTAGAGTGCAGATTTCAGGCTGGTTTCATAGTGAGATGTAATCCCTTTGAGAAGCATAGCAGAGTTCATGATTAAGTAGATTGGCCTTATATTTTCAACTACTTTGTGGGCTATATAGGATTTTGTCATCTCACCTGGGGATCAAAACAGCCATTTTAACTGTTTGTATAGAAAAAAAAACTATAATATTCTAAGTTCCAAACACCTGGATTACATCTTTTTTTTTTAAAGATTTTTTTTTTATTTATTCATTTGACAGATAGAGATCACAAGTAGGTAGAGAGACAGGCAGAGAGAGAGGAGGAAGCAGGCTCCCTGCTGAGCAGAGAGCCCGATGCGGGGCTCGATCCCAGGACCCTGGGATCATGACCTGAGCCGAAGGCAGAGGCTTCAACCCACTGAGCCACCCAGGCGCCCCTGGATTACATCTTTTAAAAGAAGATGTACTATTTTCTTCTGATTATAAAAGTAATACATGTAATAATAGTGAAAAATATAGAGAAATATAAAGAAGCTAATCTAAATAATCCATAGTTTCATGTTAGAAACACAACCCATTCTTTAACTGGGGCAGGATACAGTGTCAACTACCTGCCAAAATTTTTGTTTTTGCCTCCCTGGATACAAGGCTGGAACCCATTTCCTCTATTGCTGTCAGATATGGCTATGTAACCAAATCCTAGCCAATGAATGTAAATAGAGGCTACATTTCTGGGCAAGGCCAATAAAAAGCTCCCACATCTGTACTTCAATACTTCCTTCCTTTCCAGGTGGCTGGAATGAAAATGGTCTCCAAGGCAACCTTGGAAGCCATACATTCAGGATAGAAGTATCCCTATCAGCCTGTGTCCTGCAACAGTTTTACAGAGGAGCGGCCTATGGCAATCTGTACATCCATCCAGTAATGCTAAGGAAAAAAAATGCAATCTTCTCTTGTATTAGTCTTCATACTTTTCGGTTTGCCCCTTCCTACATTTAACCTGTCCTATTAATAAAGCTAAGGATTGCCTAGATTTCCCCAGTAGTCTGTAAACTATCTACCATGGGCCTCTCATAAAGCATAGGCCCTCAACAAATATTTCTTGTTTGATTATAGATCAGTCAGTTGACAGAACATATACATTTTTAATGAAATGATTCTTACAGAATCCCTTCCTTTCTACAGCTGCAAAATTTTCACTACTGGAGTTGAGGACTTGCTATCCAAGAGCCCCATGGCCAGCCTCACTTTTGGTGGGCCATGGAATTTCCCATTTTCTCATTTCCTCCGCTGGGATACAAGACCATAAATATCTCAAACCACAGTGAGGTCTAACAAAGAAAGAGTTTAATATCGATTTTATAAGTCCAGAGTGTCCAGAGGAATGTCCTATCAAATATCTAAATTCTAACTAGTGGGGGACCTGGGTGGCTCAGTGGGTTCAGCTCTGCCTTCAGCTCAGGTCATGATCCCGGGGTCCTGAGATGGAGCTCCGCATCAGGCTCTCTGCTCAGCAGGGATCCTACTTCTCTCTCTCTCTCTGCCTGCCTCTCTGCCTACTTGTGATTTCTGTCTGTCAAATAAATAAATAAAATCTTAAAAAAATAAAATAAAATAGATTCTAACTAGTATCTTTTGACAGGAGTTTCAGCACAATAAGCATGCATTAATAAATCAATCTAAATACAATTCTCCACACCTAAAGTACATGTTGGTTCCAAGCATGTAGACAGATGACTTTTAGAACATCCACAATAAGCAAATATCCCCCCAAGTAAAGAAAAAAAATAAGGGGAAAATGAAATAAGATGATTGAAAATCAGAAAATTAGAGCAAGAAAATAAAAGAAAGAAAATGCTTAAACTGAAAAGATTTAGAAACAGACAAATGTATGTTAAAGAAAAATGAAAAGATGAGACAAAAAAGGTGAAAAGAAATCTGGGGATCCAGGTAAGAGTCCTGAGATTTTTCAGCTTCTCTTTTGCCACTGGCTTGGTGACCTGGATGGAGTCTGATTCAGATTAGCAGGGAGTGACCTTCCCACAGTTGCTAGATTTAATGGGTGTCCCAAGACCTTCCATCCACTTTCCCCTCAATAAACATATCTCAGTGTGGAATTATGCTAATTACTCTGGAATTGCCTCTTCAAACCAGTTTAACAACTTGCTTGTGCCAGAGTGATGCAGTGCTGAGATTAATGGAAACCAGAAATGGTGCCAGATTATCACTCCTGCATGTTACACCTCTGTCACTGAACAGACATAAAGGGCATCTTCCAAGGGGACTTGTTGCCCAAAACCCACCCTTCTTCCCTGCAAGTCAGACCCTGACAAAGGCCACTGCTGGTCAAGGTGGGACACTAATGACTATGTCAATGAAAACTGCTTGGCTGGTGGTATCGAGCTGGTCTTAGTAGTCACCATCAAACACCATCTTCTTGAAACCCTAGAAGGACATATGTCAGTATCTAAGTAAAGAGATAGCAATCTTGAGAAAGAAGAACAAAGTTCTTCTTCAAAGTATCATAATCCCAGATTTCAAAGTATCATAATCCCAGATTTCAAGATATACTACAAAGCTATAGTAAACAAAACAGTATAGTACTGACATAAAAATAGACACATATACCAATAGAACAGGACAGAGAGCTCAGAAATAAACCCACAATTATATTGTCAATTAACCTATGACAAAGGAGGAAAGATTATACAATAGCAAAAAGACAGTCTTTTCAATAAATGGTGCTGGGAAACCTGGACAGCACAAGCAAAAGAATGAAACTAGACTACTTTCTTACACCAACACAAAAATAAACTCAAAATGAATTAAAGAACTAAATGTGAGACCTAAAACCATAAAACCCCCTAGAAGAAAACATAGGCAGTGATCTCTTGGATGTTGTCCTCAGCAACATATTTATAAGCATGTCTATTCAGGCAATGGAAACAACACAAAAATAAACTATTGGGACTACATCAAAATTAAAAGCTTTTGCACAGCAAAGAAAATCACTAGCAAAACCAAAAGGCAACCTACTGAATGATGAAAGGTATTTGCAAACAGCATATCCAATAAGGGGTTAAGTCTCCAAATAAATAAGGAACATACACAACTCAACACCAAAAACACAAACAATCCAAGTAAAAAATGGGCATAGGGTCTGAATAGATATTTTTCCAAAGAAGACATATAGATGACCAACAGACACATGAAAATATGTTCAATATTCCTCATTATGCAAATCAAAACTACAGTGAGATATCACCTCACACCATTCAGAGTGGCTAGTATCAAAAAGATAATAAGACAAGATAACAGGTGTTGGGGAGGATGTAGAAAAGACAACCCTCATGCTCTATTGGTGAGAATGTAAATTGGTACATTGATGGAAATGCAAATTGGTATGGAGATTCCTCAAAAAATTAAAAATATGACCCAGTAATTCCATAAGATATGATCCAAATCCATAAGATATGATCCAAAAATTCCACTATTGGGTGTTTAACCCAAAGAAAACAGAAACACTAGATTTAGGGGTACCTGGGTGGCTCAGTCAGTTAAGTGTCTACCTTCAGCTCTGGTGTGATCCCAGAGTCGTGGAATCAAGCATGGGACTCCCTGCTCAGCAGAGAGTCTGCTTCTCCCCCTGCCTCTTTCTGTGCCCCCAGCTCATGTTCGATCTCTCTGTCTCAAACAAATAAAGAAAATCTTTTTTAAAAAACCCACTAAATTTATATTCAAAAATATATTCACCATTATGCTTATTGCAGCCTTATTTACAATAGTAAATTTTTTTTACAATAGTAAAGATATGGAAGAAACCATATATATATATTGGGTATGGAATATTAATCATTATACCATATGATTGCACTTATATGTGAAACCTAAAAAACAAAACAAATAACAAACAAACAAACAAACAAAAAAACCAAACAGACTCTTAAATACAGAGAACAGACTCATGATTGCCAGACAGAAGGTGGGTGGGTAGATGAGTGAAACAGATAAAGGGTAAGATTAAGAGGTACAGGGGTGCCTGGGTGGCTCAGTGGGTTAAAGCCTCTGCCTTCGGCTCAGGTCATGATCCCAGGGTGCTGGGATCGAGCCCCACATCGGGCTCTCTGCTCAGCAGGGAGCCTGCTTCCTCCTCTCGCTCTCTCTGCCTGCCTCTCTGCCTACTTGTGATCTCTAACTATCAAATAAATAAATAAAATCTTAAAAAAAAAAGATTAAGAGGTACAAACTTCCAGTTATAAAATAAATAAGTCACTGAAACAAAAAGAGTAGCATAGGGAATATAATAACAATACTGTGGTAATGTTGCATGTGACAGTGACTACACTTATCATGATGAGCATTGAGTAATATATAGTAATATATTACTGAATCAATATGTTGTATACCTAAAACTAATATAACATTATATGTTAATTATACTTCAGTATTTTTAAAAGGCAAAAAAAAAACCCCTGATATTCACAACCAGGATATCTAATCACAATTTCTTAAAATTAGAAATCAATAATAAATGCGGTTTTTTAAAAACACATATATCTAGAAATATAAAAGTATACTTCAATTATCATTTGCTCAACAGAAAAACATCATGAAAGTTTTGAAATATTTCTAACTTAACAGAAAAACTGAATTTTAAAAACTTGTGGAAAACCCTTAATGCAGGATGTAAAGGGAATTTACACCTTATACGAATTTAGGTAAAAACATGAAAGATTTAAAAATAAGCACAATAAACTATGAAAGGACAAGAGAACAAAGGCAAAGGAAGTAGTAGGAAGAAAGTAATATAGATAAGGGTAAAAAGTAATAAAATAAATAATTTAAAAACCATAGACAATCAACCCAAGAAAAGGTGGTTCTTCATGAGGACTATAAAAGAGACAAACTCCTTGTGAGCTTGATAAGAAAAAACAAAAACAAGTTACAAATAAGCAACTTTAGTTGTATGACATACCTACATATTCAGTAAAGTTTTTAAAATCATAGGAGAATACTACAAATTTTATATCAATAAATCTGGAAACTTCAGTGAAATAAAATAATTCTTAGTCAGGTATAACTCACCAAAATTGACCAATGAATGAATAGAAAGAATGGGAAAAAAATAAAAAGAAATTAACTCAGTACTTAAAAATTTTCTACCTAATAATGATATCAAGTAATAAATGAATAAATGAGGAAAATAGATAAATCTCCCATACAGACGCCTTTCAAATAATTTATGTAGCTACTCCATCCTCAGGAAAATGAAGCATAACTCCTCACTCCTTAAGTGCAGACTGCACGTAGTAATTTTCTTTCAAATAGTACAAAATGGATTGCTGGGGGTGTGAGTGGGGAAAGTAGCCTTATAGAGGACAAATCTAATAAGCACTACCTAAGTCAGGTGATAAAGGTCAATATCATCAGTGAAAAATCATACTGAATGTATGTACCTTTGATTTGATATGATGAGAACAACAATTCATGTTTATGGTCATCTTCCCCAAAACCCATAACCCCAATATAATAATAGGAAAAACATCAAAGGAAACCCTTATGCACTGTTGGTGGATATGCAAACTGGTGCAACCTCTGTGGAAAACAGTATAGAGGGTTCTCAAAAAATTAAAAATAGAACTACCCTATGATCCAGCAATTCCACTTCTGGGTATTTATCAAAACATATGAAAACACTAATTCAAAAAGGTATCGCAGTCTCATGTTCATAGCAGCATTATTTACAATAGTCAAGAAATGGAAACAGCCTAAATGTCCACTGATGGATGAATGAATAAAGAAAATGTGGTACACATCCAATGGAAATTATTTGAAATTATTTGGCCATAAAAAAGAATAAAATCCTGCCATTTATGACAACATGGATGGACCTTGAGGTCATTATCCGAAGTGAAGTAAGTCAGAGAAAGACAAATACCATATGACCTTCACTTATGTGTAGAATCAAAAACCAAAACCAAAACCAAAACCAAAACCAAACAAAACCCAAACTCATAGATACAAAGAACAGATTGGTAGTTGCCAGAGGCAGGTGTTGGGAGGTGAGTAAAATGAATGAAAGAGGCCAAAATGTACAAATTTTCAATTAAAAAATAAGTCCTGAGGATATACTGTACAGCATGGTGACTGCAGTTACTAAGACTGTATTATATATTTAAAAATTGCTGAGGGAGTAGTTCTTAAAAGTGTGCATCATAAGAAAATTTTTTTTTAGCTATTAGTGGTGATGGATGTTAACTACTCATTATGGTGATCATTTCAAAATATATGCATATAAAAACCACTATGTTGTACACCAGAAACTAATATAATGCTATATGCCAATTATATCTCAATTTTTTAGATAAATAAATCAGTAAATATTTTTTAAAAGGAAAAAAAAATCAGCTGAATTCCAACTGAGGGACATTCTACAAAATACCTAACCAGTGTGCCTCAAAACTGCCAAGGTCATTAAAAACAAGAATATTCTGAGAAAGTGTCACAGCCAAGAGGAGTTGAAAGAGACTGGGTAGTTTAGTGTAATGTGGTTTCCCGGGAAGGAACCCTGAAATGGTGAAAAGGCATTAGGGAAAAACTAAGGAAATTAAAATAAAGTATGGACTTTAGTCAACTATAATGTATCAATATTGGTTCATTAATTCTAGCAAACATACCATACTAATGTAGATATTAATAACAGATCAAAGTGAATGTCGGTGGGGAAGTTGCGGGCAGAGGTAGAGGGAGAAAAATCCTCAAGCAGACTCCCTACTGAGCAGGGATCCCAGCATGGGGCTCAAATCTCCAGAACCCCAAGATCATGACCTGATCCAAAACCAAGAGTCGGTCCTTAACCAACTGAGCCACCCAGGCATCTCTTATCTGTTCAATTTTTCCTTAAGCCTAAAGCTTCTAAAAAAATTGTCTACTAACAAAAAAGCAGAAAAATAATTAAAATTTAACAATTGTTCATTATTTGTTAGCTTCTGCTTACAGATATATTTTTAATTAAATAAGTAAATAATTTTTAAAAAGTTCTTGGCAAATGTGGAATGAACAATAATTTCCTTAATCTGATAAAGGACATCTACTAAAAACATCAAACTTTACTGTACAACCTTAGAAGTAGTCCATTTAAAGTCAGAGGCGAGACAAAGGTACCTACTCTCACCAATCTTTTCAACATTATCCTGGAGGCTAACTCAATGCAGTAAGAAAAGAAGCAAAAGATATTAGAATTGGAAATAAGTGGGAGGAAAAATCATTATTTGCAAATGATAAATTTTATCTAATATATGGAATCCACAGAGCAGCTCTTAGAGCCCCACTCTGTAACCTGCCTCTGAATAAGGAGAGAGTCTGGGAAGTGGCCTCAAAGGAAATGGAGGCTGTTGGTCAGGTTCTTCTCTCCCGTTTATACATTTCTCAAACCATTTCCCACTACTGTTCCCAAAAGGATCCTCTGTGCAGTTGTCCACTGTGAGATAAGAGGAGAATTTAACAGATTTGTTCCACAGCTCCCC
The DNA here is from genome assembly GCF_002288905.1 of Enhydra lutris kenyoni. NCBI lineage: Eukaryota > Metazoa > Chordata > Mammalia > Carnivora > Mustelidae > Enhydra > Enhydra lutris. Next base: position 7,095,434 of record NW_019154155.1, on the reverse strand, counting down.
TGAAGCTTAGCTTAGCCAAGCTGGAGGCAAGTCAAACTTCACAGTGTATAGCACCAAGTAAGCCAGTAGTGCAGCCTTGTACTCCCCAGATACTTCCCCACCAAGCCCCTAATGCCTAACATTTCATAGTTAGGGTTTCCTGTCACCCACATCAAACCAATAGCAGTTTTGTCCCTCTGGGAGATAGAAAACTCCAGGGACAGAGGGTCTCTCCCCAAACACCTTGAACTATATAAGTCCTCCGTACCACACAGACCCAATACTCAGGGCAGCTGGGGTGACCTCCATTATTATCAATGCTGACTTTATACCACCTTGCAAATGGATTTTGAAATAGAAATTAAACTTAGTTATAGAAAAACAAAGTTCTATTTCTCATACTCTCAAATTTGTGAACTGAGTCTCATTCCCTCTACATGAACATTATAGAAGCTCAAAAATTTTTAGGGGTCATGACTCAGTTCAAAGCACATGTACTGCAGCTTGGGTGATCTTGATAAATGACAGAAACTATCTTCCCCAGCAAGCTGTTAAGGTAACGATTTCTGAGAACAAAGATGGAGGGAAGGCAGCATGGAGCCTTTCATGTTTACATTATATAGTGCTACATTATTTTTATAACTAAAAAGGAACTTCTAATCAATTGTATCTCAATTTTAAGAAAAAAAAATGAAATATGTTTATACTATACCTAGTACATAGTAAGCACTCAATAAATGATAGCTACCAGTGAGAAGATCAATGTAAAACAATTCTTGGAAGCCCACTGTCCACAATCCATGAAATTATGTCCTTTCCCATGAGGATTTGTCCTTATTACTGTTGTTTATCCTGCCCAACCTTTATCTATTTTTTAAAGACTTTTATTTATTTATTTGAGAGAGAGAGTGAACACAAGCAGGTACAGGGTCAGAGGGAAAGGGAGAAACAGACTTGCTGCTGAGCAGGGAGGCCAATGTGATGCTTGATTCCAGGACCCTGGAATCATAACCTGAGCCAAAGGCAAATGCTTAACCAACTGAACAACCCAGGAGTCCCACTGCTCAATCTTTAAATAGAATATTTTGACTCACTGATCAAGCATTTAACCAAATGCATTAATGTAAATATAAAAAAATTCTAAACAACAGAATATAGTATATAAATTCAAATAAAATCTGATATTTAATCAGGTATTCCCCAAAATTATGCAAGTATGTTTTACTTTATGGAAATGCTAATTTTTAATAACATGATCTCTAAGATTATTCCCTAATTCCCACTGTTTTCTATTTTAAAAGGGGAGGAGTAGATGAAATAATATACCAGTTAAATTTATTGTCTAAGGCCATTAAAATGCTGATATTCATTAAAATCAAATAATTGAACATTAACTGGTGATTCTGGTCACCTGTTAGTTCACATTTCCCATATAGCAATGAACTGAGCCTCTTTTGTCTGCTATCAGCTGCCCACTTCCTTCTGAACCACAAAATTTCCCATAATTCCTAGCTTTATACCCACTGCCTCTATCCTCATGATTTTGCCTTCTTTTGTTGTCTTGGAGGCTGGACATTACTTTCACTTCTCCAGTCCAACAGACGGCATTTTAGTTTTGAGGATGAAGAATACATAAAATGAGTTATAAATGAGTTATAAAATGTTTTATTAGGCTTAGCACATTGTATGCTGTGTTTACTTAAAAAGAGGATTACTCACACTATATGTAACATCCAAAGATGTTATATAAAGGTCTTTATTGGATTCATAGAGCTTTCCTTATATAGCCAAGGTCATCATAAATTGTATTTGTGAAGTGTAAATGGACAAACACTTCCTAGTTCTAGTCAGTGCTGTCCCCAATCTCTGTCAGGGAACAACAACAACAACAAAAAATCTGCATTAAACACACACACACACACACACACATACACACACATAATCAGTATTCCTCATTAGAAAATAATTATTTCTTCATCAGTGATTGATACTACCAAAATGATTAGTTAAGAGCCATGGATTTTTTTCAGCTTTTACATTTTAGTGAATGCATCAGATAGCTTAATTTAAAAGGTTATCTCACTAACTACCTGAGTCCCCAAAAGTTATGAAAATAGTGTGGATTCAATCACCTTCATATACTTGCTGAGACAGAGAAAGAGCCATGCTCACCATAAAGCTAAATTCTTCTTTTTTAAAATTTTATTCATTTATTTGACAGAGAGACACAGTGAGAGAGAGAGGAAACATAAGCAGGGGGAGAGGGAGAAGCAGACCTCCTGCTGAGCAGGGAGACCTACGTGGGGCTTGATCCCAGGACCCTGGGACCATGACCTGAGCTGAAGGCAGATGCTTAACAACTAAGCCACTCAGGCGCCCCTAAATTCTTCTTTTTTTAAAGAGAGAATGAAGATGCTTGTCACCAAATTATAAAACTAACTAAAATATTCTGAAAGTATCTAAATAAGTCCTTCAAGACCATTTAGAAAAGGAGCACTACTTAAACAGTTGTTCAGTTGTGTTTTATTTACGTTACATCAGAGGCCCTGTATATTGGATTGCACAGGATTCCTTTCTACTCTCAATAAAACAAAAGCAACTCAGCTTCTGCTGCTGCTGTAATTGGTACTTCAATAAATAAATAAATAAATAAATAAATAAATAAATAAATAAATATCCTTCCATCCTTTTTGGTCCCTTGCTCCCCAAATGAGGGGATTACCTGAGGACACTGAATCCTTTGCTCCAATCACACATCTGGCCTTGAAGACCTAATTTCCACCCAACATTAGGATCTATATTTACACAGCCTTTATGAGAACACAGATGAGAATTCTATTTTTAGAAACAATAAACTCATAAGGAAACTACAAAATTTATTCCAAGTAAATATATTTGGGGAGGGTTCTCTCTCTACTTAAGCACAGAGATTTTTCTAGTTTGGGAGGAGCTATCCTCTGCCCTCAAGGATGAATTTTGTACCTCATTACATACAAACTCATTTTTCCAGGAAGGAATTTTTTAAGACTTCCTTGTGTATCTCCCTGTCTCTTGAGTAAATGAAATTTTTCAGGCTTCGAAGAAAAAAATGCTACATATTGTCCATGAGAAAGTATTCTACACACCTCCCTCCCCTTGTCCTTGGGTCTGCTGGCTGCCATCTTCAATCCAGTGAAGTACTTAAACTCTGGGTACCAAAATTCCTGTGTGTCCATGAGATGGGAAAGGAGTTCACTCAGCTCCAATGGTTGGGTCACCTTAGAATCCCTTTTTGCCACCCCTTCTTGAAACACTGCCTGTCAAGTCCCCAAGACCCCTCAAGGGAGGCTACTTGTGTCTGCCTACAGCACTTTGAAGGTGAGCAACTGAAGAATGGATCCATATGCTGGGAAGTTCTAGACAAGCCTGTGCTATTCTTAGAGTGTGAAGAAGGGAGAGGGCTAGCCAAATAGTTCTCACATTTCAAAGAAAGTTTTCCTGCTTCTATCAATTCTCATAAACTTTACAGAGAACATTCAATAAATTCTCCCTTCCCTTTTGCCCAGAGTCAAAAAAAGGAAGAGGCTACATAGCAGAAATAACTCCAGGTTGCAGTCCTAGATCTGGTCCTTGTGTTGTCACTCAGTTGACTGTGATATTGTGAAAGCCACTTACCCAAGGAATTTCCACCTGTCCACCTACAAAGTGCTTTTAGCAACTGTATCAGTCTGAGTTCCACCAGAGGAAAAAAAACCTATAGGAGATAGATAGTGAGAAACTGATTACAAAGAATTGGCTTACACAATCCTTGGGGCTGGTGAGGCAGGTCTAAAGGCTATCAGGAAGTGGGGCTGGACCTCTGGATGAGAGCTGAAGCTTCTGGAATTTCATGTTCAGGGAAGCCTCAGCTCTGCTCTTAAGGCCTTCACCTTTTTGGATTGTGCCCACACAGGTTTTAGCACAATCTTCTTTGCTTACAGTCAACTGATTAGAGACTCCCATCTTCAAAATACCCCACGATACTTAGATGAGCATCTGATTGAATAACTGGGAACTGTAGCCTCACCAAGTACACACATCAAACTGACCTTCACATGAATGTTTGTCCTTGCCAAGACCCATGAAATGTGGGTCATGTGAAACAATGACCCACACTTCACATACCTGGGAGGTTTTAAACTTGCTCTCTCTCTTTTTAAATTAAATTAAATTGAATTAAATTAAATTGATTTAATTTAACAGTGTACTATTATTTACAGAGGTAGAGTTTAGAATTCATCAGTTGCATATAACACCTATTGCTCATCATATTACATGCTGCCCTTAATGCCCAAATTTCCTACCTACATCCCCTCCAGCAACCCTCAGTTTGTTTCCTATAGTTAAGAGTCTCTTATGGTTTGTCTCCTTCTCTGATTTCATCTGATTTTATTTTCCCTCCCTTCCCCTATGATTCTCTGTTTTGTTTCTTAAATTCCACATTTGACTAAAATCATAAGATGATTGTCTTTCTCTGATTGACTTTTTTCAATTAGCATAATACCCTCTAGTTCCATCCATTGCAAATGGTAAGATTTCTTTTTTTGATGGCTGAGTAATATTCATTCATTCATATATATATATATATATATATATATATATATATATATATATATATAAAACATCTTCTTTACCCATTCA